>NC_079424.1:19070164-19134244 GCF_026213295.1 Gadus chalcogrammus
TCCTTTTAATGTGACCCTAACCCTTGGTGAGCTGATTAAATCACGCCCTCGGTCACTGCTAAATGTTCAATGAAACTCAACGTTAGGCTGACGTCAAATCTTCGCCTGCGTCATCTGCCATACAGCCCTCTGTAGTACTGCTCTCAGTGCGTTCAAATGAGCTCAAACATGTAGAACGGGTGAAACTCTGTGTTGACAGTTGCGTGAATGCTCCCGTTGCAGTGTGGAGACACAGAAGGGCGATGTGCAATCTGTTCAATCTGTCCGCTTCCTTCTGGAGAATAGACGTGCACGTGGTGCAAACTGACACTTAAAACACTGTTGTGTGAATGTTGTCTATAAACACTGACGGAAATGAATAGAGCAGACAACCCTCTGGTAACTCAAACGTCACATAGTAAGAAAGGCATTAAGTCACTACATATAGTGGCAACCTCAAAGATTTCTGTTTCGTTCTCCTTGGCGACATCATTGGAGACGACCGGTAATTGTTTCCATAGATCCCAATGGTGTTGCCATTGACACCCAGTTCAAAACATTCATACTGCAAATGGCTTCTATCAGTGGGACATAGACTCAATCACAATTGTGTAACCTCATTGATAGATAGTGACTTAAAGGCACCCAGTGCAACTTTCGAGGCTTAAAAATAAACATTCAATTTCTAGTCTTTTTTACACGTAGTAAGTTTCAATAACTCCATACCATTACATACCGACATTCAAGCAGCAAAGATGAGACGTCGTTGTGTGGTGAGAACTGATAGAAAATCGATAACAACAACAATGCCGCCATTTTCTTTATTTTTTGTAACCTACAATAAATAAAGCAGGCTTCCAGTCAATGGAAAAATGGCTTCTCCCCACCGGCGATTGTTGTTGTTTACGATTTTCTATCAGTTCTCACCACACAGCGACGTCTCATCTTTGCTCCTTGAATGTCGATATGTAATGGTATGGAGTTATTGAAACTTACTACGTGTTAAAAAGACTAGAAATTAATGTTTATTTTTCATTGAATGTTTACATAAAGTTGCACTGGGTGCCTTTAACAGAAAGTTATATACGTGAAAATCATTATCTATTTACATGCATGTGTGTTTGAATGTGTCTTTCCATGTTGAAGTGAATTATATGTGTAACGGCCTATAATACGAAGAATGAGAAAGTGTGTGTGTGTGTGTGTGTGTGCGTGTGATTGTTTTTGCGTGTGTATGTGTGTGTGTGTGTGTGTGTGTGTGTGTGTGTGTGTGTGTGTGTGTGTGTGTGTGTGTGTGTGTGTGTGTGTGTGTGTGTGTGTGTGTGTGTGTGTGTGTGTGTGTGTGTGTGTGTGTGTGTACATGCGTGCGTGTGATGACCAATGCTTTGTTTCCGGGCCTTGCATTATTCTTCATTAGAAACAGTTGTAGTTGTCTATTCCAGAACTGCCCCTGGGTTCAAGTCAATCTGCCGGCCAGGCATTCAGAAATAACACACGTATGTGTACATACACACTCACACACTGTCTCAAACAGTGAATTTACACTGGCACGCTATAATTCTAACATTTGACTTATAGAATTGTACTGCAACGAACGTTAGTGAGATGGGCCCAGAGTTGGATTGGAAAATGTTGTCAACAGCATGCACAATTGTAGATATTAATTGGTAATCAAATCATGATTTATGAATATAAGAGTGAATCAAAATATCTTTCCTCTTTGATTAGCGTGTTCAATTTATTTTCCTTTTCAGCAAGTGTTGACAGAACTGAGTTCATTATTTGAGCCTTAATCGGTTATTCAGAAAGATTTTAACTCATCGAGACCTTTAAAAATAAAAAATAGGAAATATTCATTTGAATCCACGCATTTGAAAGGCAAATGCAGTCTCTCTTCTAGATGATGGTGTGGGTATATGGTGCATTAGTTCACCTTGCATATGCATTCCACACCGGCCAGGCTTCCACACATTATCATAATGTCATTGATTGAGGGTAGTGGATAGGATTGGAGAGGGAGAAATAAGTACTAAACAGAGGGAGTGGGGGATAAAGCTTGTGCCCTTTGTAATATCTGAACTCTCACTTCTGTTTCACATGAATCCCCAGTTCCTATACAGACTTGAATATGGAAAAATGTTGAAATGGAAAATGCATGGAGAATACCACTGATTGACATTTACCCATTAACTGAGTGGCTAATCACTGTCTATATCGTTGGAGACTTTCTGATTTTCTGAAACTAAATTTCAGGATGGACAATTCTTCACCATGCATCTACTAAGAGGGAATGGGGAGACAATTTACTGCAATGGAATCCAGTTTTTCCACTCCATCCTATTTTTGCATACTCCTACTGACACCCCTTTAACTAAGGTTTATAAACATTGAGCAAATTAACTCTTGAAATTGACCCTTTCTTATGTACCATTTTACATTAAAGTTGTGAAATTAGCAGAGACCATTGCTCGATGCCTCACTTCAATGGCTTTATCGCTTTTAGCTTAGCACAAGTGTAACCTATTGTTGGCTATAAAGCACTGATGAGTAAGATGGAAAGAAAGAGAGAGAGAGAGAGAGAGAGAGAGAGAGAGAGAGAGAGAGAGAGAGAGAGAGAGAGAGAGAGAGAGAGAGAGAGAGAGAGAGAGAGAGAGAGAGAGAGAGAGAGAGAGAGAGAGAGAGAGAGAGAGAGAGAAGAGATTACATAAATCCACCCCACATGCTTGACTATGTGACTGCATCCATTCCCAAGAGTTGGGGTATGAAATGGATTTGGGGGGAGGGAGAAATCTGAGAAAACTGTGTGTGCGTGCTTGCGGCGTGCATGTGTGTGTGTTTGGCCAAGTGTCTGAATGGGCCACAGGAAGGGGAAACAGAAAAGGGGTTTTGAGAGAGATACTAGAGAGAGAGAGAGAGAGAGAGAGAGAGAGAGAGAGAGAGAGAGAGAGAGAGAGAGAGAGAGAGAGAGAGAGAGAGAGAGAGAGAGAGAGAGAGAGAGAGAGAGAGAGAGAGAGAGAGAGTGTGTGTGAGTGTGAGAGATAGGACGGGGTGGTGAGGGTGCTGATGAGGGGGTTTCTAAAGAGTGTGGTGATGTGAGGGTGGTGTGGAGGAGGAGGAGGAGGAGGGGGAGGAGGAGGGTGTATGAAGTGGGTCTTCGTCACCCCCGTAAGCACCAGTGCAACGCGCCTCGGGGAGGCGGAAGAGGCCGCGGCTGAAAGGAGCGCTGATCCGCCGGTGGACGGACGCGGATCGAGAAAGTGCTGACGTTTCCACCTGCGTCGAAATCAAGTCACTTGGAAATGCAACGAATCATCGCCTCGTTCATCTCACCCCTCCTGTCTCTCGCACACTCTATCCTGTGGCGGTTAATCAGTTTTTCATTCATTATAAACACACCACTTCTGCATTCAGCGTGGCTGCATGCACGGTTGAGGGTTTGGCGGGGATGTGCAGAAGAGTCAGACGACGACGGAGCGGAAGGATGGCGTTTGGAATTTGGAAAATGATGACGTCGATTAGCAGATGCCTGTATTCAAAGCGACTTTAAAGTGAGGCTGAGACTAATCAATGGCTTTCGATCAATATCAGAGCATCTCTGAGCATTTTGAGTGCTGCCAGAGTGCGTTTCTGAATAGTAAGTGGCAGTAAGTGCAGAGGTTGATCATTTTATGTTATCAGCTAGTAGTAGTAGTAGGCTACAAATGATATACATTTCAAATTAAAACAAATTAAGGGAATGTTCAGGACATTCTCTCGAAGAGCTGGATATTTATGCAATATTTCTGATTGAATAATCAAAAAAATAACTTTACAGGTAGCCTACACAATACAATTGGCCTATATGGGTGCTTTATATTTCTTCTACAAAAACCGAATTGTGGGATTCCAATGGATGCGAATAAGCAAGCAGTGCTGCCTATTCTAGGCCTCACTGCTGTGTGTGTGTGTGTGTGTGTGTGTGTGTGTGTGTGTGTGTGTGTGTGTGTGTGTGTGTGTGTGTGTGTGTGTGTGTGTGTGTGTGTGTGTGTGTGTGTGTGTGTGTGTGTGTGTGTGTGCGCGTGTGTGTGTGTGTGTGTGTGTGTGTGTGTGTGTGTGTGTGTGTGTGTGTGTGTGTGTGTGTGTGTGTGTGTGTGTGTGTGTGGTGTGTGTGGTGTGTGTGGAACTCACTATTGTCACCTTTACACCTCAAGCATCCAGAGCTTATAAAGCCAACCAAAAGACAGTGACATCTTAAAAGAAAACTGAAAACAGACTTGTTCAGAGGGAAAAACTGTTATTGCCAAAGCAACGCAATATCTTATGAATTACATGCATATTCTGTTATCGGTGAGGAGAGTAGGTGACAGCCACACCCCGCTGAACACGCCCGATCTCTATTGATCTCGGAAGCTAAGCAGTGTCGGGCCTGGTTGGTACTTGGATGGGAGACCGCCTGGGAATGGCTCATGATGACCCCCCAATGTCCCTATCCCTCAACCCTGGGATCTATCAAAAGAATCAAAACGGGCGGCTCCATCTGGTGGCCAAGGGTGGGAGGTGTTACTTCCAGAAATGTTATGTGCAAGGCCTACATTATCAAAATCCACTAGTCTGCTGAATGTTTTGTTTATTTTCATACTTTGAGTTGATGTAGCTGATGTTTAATGTGTAAAAGTGTTTAATTGTTAAATTTTTGGGCTGAATTAAGTAGAATAAGAATGTATTCAGTGCACTCTCACTTGGTCTGGAAGACATCAGAGCCATTCCCTGAACTCATTGTTTTGACCACACAGGGATTGCAGCCAGGACAGTGGGGGTGTATTCACACCTCTGGTTGCGGGAGTGAAGACACAAGGACTTCTTATTGCTTTGGTGTGTTTGGTGTCTTTCCACTATCCCACACCTTGTGAAACCCAAGCACACAGAGACTCCAAAATACTTTTACAACTTTTATTTTTCACCCAGAATGTGTTTCATTGAAAAGGCAATGCATATAAAACACAATTAAACAAGATCTGTTTAGTTAAAAGCTCGCCCACCACGACAAGGTACAGATCTACAGGCGAGAACACGAGAACATGAGACGAGAGACAAACATTTACTAGCATTTGCAAACATTTAGTTAAACATGGAGCTGAAAGACATACACACATCACAAGGACAGGCACATATAAATAGCATTAATAATAATCAAAAACACTCAACAATTAAAGAACACACACTTGTACTTAAGATACAAATTAACAATTGGCTGTACAGGCTAAAGTGCAATAATGAACATGATTATCCAAAGACTCAGGTGACCAATCAACAAATAAAGGCTCAAGCCGTTCTTCCCTTTTGTGTTTTGTGTTTTCTTTAGCAAACTTTTGTTAAACATGAAGCCGACAAATACATACAAACATCACAAAGACATGAAGCTGACAAAGACAAACAAACAACAAGCATGACAAAAACACCGATTATCTGAACATGAACAACCACTAAAGGGTATGTAAACTGATTGTGTTGGATTGGAACTGATTAAGGTTAAAAAGATTGGCCTCGATATTGAACACAGACCAGAACAGATACTACAAAGTGCATTTTAACAGCAATATAAATAATAATAAATAAAAAGCAAACAAAAGAACTTCAAGTAAAACTGCAAAGTGCATTTTTTTGAACGATATAAATAAATAGATAGTGCTTGCTGAAGCACTTTAAAAACACACACAAAGAAAGAGACAAACACACACAAACAAGCCTCTTCCTCTCTCCTACAGATGGCACGGGAACAGTGGCATCACAGAGGTAAGTTATTAACACACACACACACAGGGGGTGGGCCATAGGTCAACGCAGCAGGGGGCCTCGGCTGGAGGTAGGTGGGCGCAGGAGGCCTCGGCAGAATGGGGGTGAGCGCAGCAGGCTTCGGCCGGCTGGAGGACGACAACCCAGTGGGCTGAACGGGTCGGTTCGCGGGAGTCACAGGCTCTGGTTCATCAACAAATAATCTGGAAATTTAAAATACACGTAAAATACACAGCAATTCTTTTTTTACTGTCCCTTCAAAGAAGCTGTGACCTTGCTAGGGGAGGTGAGCTGGTTGGCCGGTGCGCGGTGCTTCAGCATCTTGGGGAGGAGGTAGAGCAGGCGACTTTCCTCGGTCACCTGTGCCCCCTGAGCATACCTCATCCAGCCAAACTTGGTCTTCTGGGCTGCTCTGGTCTCAGGAGAGTCCGCCCCAAGACACCGACCGAACAAGGTGTAGCTCCACCTTGACTCATACCTCTTGACAGCGGGCGGCGGTCTTGTCAAGGTCATGGAGAGCGTTGGCTGCGGCGGTGATATTCTGCCGGAGGTCCGCCGGCACTAGGAGGTGGTCGCTGTCGTCAGCCAGTTCTAGGAGGAGCCCGGCCAGTGCCTCCACTTCCTCTATACCCGGCAGATGCAGGTGACGGTGGGTCATGAACACGTCTTGCAGGGCAGGACTGTCCTCCTCTTCCGCCTGTTCTGCCTGAGTGAGGACGACGTGCTTCTCACCGACGCGGTCTATCGGGTCCTCCTCTGTATCGGAAGACATGCCGAGACCCTCGTCCGCCCTCTCGTCATCGTCGCCCTGCTCCTCCTCCTCCTCCTACTCACACGACTGCTCTTCCTCAACTGCAAATATATAATTGTACTAATCACAACATGTCTACACAACAATAGTTTTTTTTGCACCAGATTTGGCATCATTGTTTAAGTGTGTGCTTAAACGACTGTACCTTTCTGGACGTAGCAGTCCCTGGCAGTGAAGCTGGTGGACTGGCACATGGCGGACTCCACACCAAGGAGCTCCTCCTCGTCAGGGTGCTCGTACGCTTCGGGGACTGGCATCGGTGCGGCAAAGCTGGGCTCCAGGACGTGCTTCTTGCCGAAAAGAATCTCGGCCTGCTGGTTAATGCGCTGGATCTGCCGCGGGTCCAAGCAAGACGTCTGCAGGCCATGACCACCAGCGACACGGAGCGATGCCATGCGGTGGTTCCACTGCACGGCAAAGGACACCAAGTATACCTGACACACACATTGCTCTTTGACTGTTATTGACTGTTATTGTGTACAACGCTTACAAGTGATGACTGAAGCTGTGAAATAAAATGTATCATTGAAGCGATCATTGACACTTTTCTTTTTAAATTATACCGTATGAACATGTGTCTGCAATAAAGCTTTATATATATATATATGCGTGTTTTAATCACTTACTTGGAACGGCATGATCCCACATCGCTGTGAAGGGACGCGTTGAACAGGTGGGCTTGCAACCCCTCGAGAGAGTTGCTGCCTCGCCGGCACTTGCATTTGTTCAGCTGGGTGCCGTTCATCACAACCACCTTCACAGAGACACAGCTGTATGCCAGGGGGATCCTGTAACACACAACATATTGCAAGGTCCTTATTTATTCTGGTGTCATTTTGAAATGTTACCACATACAAGTTTGAATGGTTTTGACACACGATGACTGCAGAGACATTAATCCACCTGCATGCAACTGAGGTGCTTGCTCGAAACTGCCCAGTGCGCGTCGACTGCCTCGGGCGACTTGAAGAGGCGGATCCCATCAATGTCAAGGCCGGCTTGTCCCCGGAACTTGGCAAGGATGGACTCCATCACCATAGCAGTATCCTGTAATACATATGATATATTGTCAGCGTCAAGTGTTTAATCACATTACATTCACACATTAACACATACATTTATTTTCAAAGCTAGATCTGACCGATACCTTATACCGGTACAGTTGAATCCATGAATCTGTGTATGAATATGAAAACCACACTTACCGCAACCCCACGGGTAATACGCCTGACATACGACCTGACCTGATGAGGCTTGAGGAAAGCCGTCATCTCCTCACCAGTGTACCTGTCGTAGAGCTCTGTGTTACCTAAACTGACCGCCTGGATAGGCAGCATCATGTCCTCCTTGTTGTAAGCGAGCAAGGCACCCGCCATGGAACTCATGAAAGCCCCGTACTCTGCGTGGCTCTGCCTGATCACAACGGCATCCCAGCGGTGCAGCCAGTGGCGGATGTCCAGCCTGATGACAGTACCCCTCTTCACGCAATCACCAAACAGGTTCTCCAAGAAGGACGAACCGCTGTCACTAAAAATGATATCATGACATTTTGTGTAGGTGTGTTACATGTTGGATTATCCATTTCATCGTAGGTTTCAACTGCTATTGAATTCACCGACACCAGTTGTTGCCGCGTACAACACCTTCGGAGCAGGAGCATTGGCGCTGCGAAAGCGGGCGACCAGAGCTCTGGCCATGCGTGCGTAGCACCCCTCCGACTCGGACGCAACCACCACCGTGGTCAAGAACTGACCCCACTCATTCAGCACACTGGTCAGGTACTGCATGGTGCCCTGGCCGTCGCCATAGACCTTCTTGAGAGTCTATAAAAACAAAGCAGAACATTCATTGTGTGGAGTGATCATATGGAACAGACTGACTGTGTTGATAAACAAATACTCCAGCTGTACATACCTTCCTCGTGCCGTCGATGCACAAGATCTCCCCAGTAGTGCCGAGGATCTGGTCCCTGTACACTGGCATCTTCCCCATCTCCAGGATCAGGTGCACGCGCCTCAGGACCTGAGCAGATGGAAGTCGAGACGGGGCGATGGGAGGGGTGTAAGTGCCAGCCGCTCTGGCAAAAGAAAGGATGCCTCGCTGAGAGGAAGAGGATCCAGCCGCCGACGTGTGGGCGTCGTACAGGAGGGTCTGGTACAGGTCCCGATGCTCCACGTACCACTCGTCGTGGCCCTGCTCAACCCTGTCTCGTCAAAATTACGTTCCCATAGAACTATTCGGCATTCTCAATTACGTTTGTCATAAAACGTATTTTGTCCGCGATTACGTTTTATTGAACGTATTGCAAATACGTTCGTCCTCAGCCTATTTTTTGCCATTCATTAACCTCTAGGATTATGTTTGGTTGAAATGTATCCCAGATAGGTTAAATGTCAACGTATAGCACATTATTGTCATTAAGGCATATCTTCCTTTCAGGGAACGTTTCATTTAACGTATTTTGTCTGAAAAATGTATCTTGGCCGTGAATACGTTTTATTGAACATATCGCAAATACGTTCGTTGTCAGCCTATTGTTTTGCCATTTATTAACCTCTAGGATTAGTATCCCAGATAGGTTAAATGTCAACGTATAGCACATTATTGTCATTAAGGCATATCTCCCTTTCAGGGAACGTTTCATTTAACGTATTTTGTCTGAAGAACGTATCTTGGCTGTGGATACGTGTTATTGAACATATCGCAAATACGTTCGTTGTCAACCTATTTTTTGCCATTCATTTACCTCTAGGATTATGTTTGGTTGAAACGTATTCCAAATATGTTAAATGTCAACGTATAGCACATTATTGTCATTAAGGCATATTTCCCTTTCGGGAAACGTTTCATTTAACGTTATTTTGTCCCTGATTACGTCTTATTGAACATATTGCAAATAGGTTCGTTCTCAACATTTTTGTTGTTATTTATTTAAGCTACCTCTTGGATTACAGGCTACATTTAATTGAAACGTATCCTTAATAGGCTACGTTAAATTTCGATAACACATTATTGTCAGCATATAGGCATAGGTCTACCTCTCGGGGAAGCGTACGTTTGATTGTAATGTTAATAGTCCAACGTTATATCAACATGTCACAAGAGGAGAAATTAGCTGCTGACGGGGTAACTGTAGGAGCGGGGGTTGCTTTGTTGATTTCTTTATCTAGGGCTATAGCTGTGGTCAAAGCGGGAAGTGTGCGTTGTCTGGGCGGCTGCCTGAACTGAGCTGCAGGAAATTATGTTCACACGTTTCTTCAATATTTAAATAAAATAGGAGGAGCAAAATATTAATTTTTAGTGAGGTGTGTGTTGTTAGTACCACATAGTAGAACATGTCTAAATTGGTCTGGGGCCTCTGGGTCCCCTAACTCAGAAGCTATTGAGCAAAAAGCCGTTTTCTATAGGAAATGAATGGGATTCTTAAAATATTTAAATAAAATAGGAGGAGCAAAATATTAATTTTTAGTGAGGTGTGTGTTTTTAGTACCACTTAGTAGGACTGGTCAACATTGGTCTGGGGCCTTTGGGTCCTATAACTCGGAAGCTATTGAGCAAAAAGCAATTTCCCATAGGAAATGAATGGGATTCTTAAAAAATGTAAATAAAATCGGAGGAGCAAAATATTAATTTTTAGTGAGGTGTGTGTTGTTAGTACCACTTAGTAGGACTGGTCAACATTGGTCTGGGGCCTCTGGGTCCTATAACTCGGAAGCTATTGAGCAAAAAGTAATTTCCCATAGGAAATGAATGGCCGAATATCCGTCGAATATCCAACTTCAAACTAACTTCACCACGGTGAATTGAACTCGATCTGTAGACCACACATCATTGGACAACTTTGAAGACAAAGAAGAAGAATTAACCACTCAAACGCGAATAAAGCAGCATAATACCTAAAAATCTAGAAGTAAAGTTTGTACTTTGTAGCCTCGTTTACCGGCGCTCCGTGCGCAGCTGCCGCTGGGTGACATCATAGGCTATCAACGTGACTTTTCACCTTTGCCTGCCTGCGCGATGCGCTTGTTGTTTTAAAGGCACCCAGTGCAACTTTATGTAAACATTCAATGAAAAATAAACATTCAATTTCTAGTCTTTTTTAGACGTAGTAAGTTTCAATAACTCCATACCATTACATATCGACATTCAAGGAGCAAAGATGAGACGTCGTTGTGTGGTGAGAACTGATAGAAAATCGTAAACAACAACAATCGCCGGTGGAGAGAAGGATGGAGTTATTGAAACTTACTACGTGTAAAAAAGACTAGAAATTGAATGTTTATTTTTAAGCCTCGAAAGTTGCACTGGGTGCCTTTAAGAGACGGTACAATGCAGGGTAAGATCACTACAGAGTCAGACACACACAGACAGTTGTTTCCAAAACCATTAAGTTGATAATGCTAAATAAACTGTAACAGTTCTCGTTTTGTAGCGTCATTTTGAAGTATAGGCCAATGTTTGCCAGCAAAAGCTTTTCAACAAGCATCGTTTTAACTGACTGTGAAACCACTCGGTTTATTTTCTATTGCCTACCAGCAAACCTATCTGGGAAACCTTTTGAAATTGCAAAGGGAAAGCATACATTGTTATATTGAATCTGTATAGGCTACTCTGTAGTAACTACGTGGCCACATGACATGGCCAGTGGCGGTGGGTCAATAGAGGGCGCTGTCACACCATATTTGTACCGGGTGCCAAATTTGTACCGGGCACGTCATCCCGGTACAGACCCCCCACAGTAACAGACCCCCAGTCTATTACTGTGCCAAACCAACATTTTTGATCACCAGCCGCCACTGGACATGGCAAATCCGTTTCATGTCTACTCTGTCTCAGTGTCTCTGACAGTAGTGGTTTTTGCATGTGCCCTTTTTTGAATTTGAGCCCCTGCCCCTCAAAGGGTCGCTGCACGGCCCTGACACACACACACACACACACACACACACACACACACACACACACACACACACACACACACACACACACACACACACACACACACACACACACACACACACACACACACACACACACACACACACACACACACGTAAATCTTTTTAAAGAACATTGGGGTGGATTACTTTTATTGAACACGTACACTTCATTTCAGCTTTAAAGACAGCATTTTGTGTACATTTTGATTGTATGCATTTGCGTAGCTAACATCTACAAATGATGGTGGTGATGGATACATGAATGGGTTCATCAATGAGTATTGATCAGTGAGGCCTTCAACTCCCCCACAACTCTCATCGAACGCCTTTCTTTCAAAACACCCCGCATTCAGTTGATTGCAGTACCGATCAAGATAATCGTCAAATCTAATGGCGTTGTTCACTCTGAAGGTCAGATAAATCATACAGATGGCATGTATAGCTAGATTAAAGAGCTCAAAATGAGGTGAAATGGAGAGTTTTACTGGGAGAATAATTGTGATTTGTTGACCTGTTTTCACATATTTTTTGGGCATATATACGTAAGGCCAAACTTGATCACACCTTTAAAATGGAGTAAGCTAATATTTCTAGACAAAAGAAACATTATCTTTGTGATGCTACAAATGGGCACACTGATGTGGCCGCCTACATGGGTTGGAATTATTTATTATTTTGTACTGATTATGAAGTTCATGTCTGTCAAAAAGCATAAGGTATTTCTGATTACAGTTTTTCTCAGTCGCTTTGGTTCATTTCTCTGATCAGAATTGAAATTCTCAAAACTACCTTTTCAATCTTCACATCAGTGTGTCACTTTTGCACATGAAAAAAACAGTTTCTCATTTATTTGAACACGTTGCGAATGCTTTGGTACATCCAAGCACATGATTATGTACAATTCTCTGCTCTTTCCTACATTATCAACTGCTTATGTCATGTTGATCAAAACGTATTGTAATGGTCTCTATGGAATAGTCTCACCCCCACAGCATTTAGGTATAAGTTCATTGCATAAGTCTTTACATGCAAAATGGTTGAACAAGTTGTCATAGTTTGTCAAGCATATTTCTATACATTTCTATACACTGGCATTAGACTCTTTTTTTTGTTATTTTTTCTAAATCTGTCCTGAATTGGTCAATTGCTACCAGGTGAATCTTGACTTTCCCTAAAGAAGGGAAATGTGTGAAGTGTTAGATCAACCAACGATCAACCAGTACTGGAATAGCTCAAAGGTGCATCTCCTGAAACATGAACTGGCAATTATATATATAGCTGGAGCACAACACAATGTTACTTTGTCTGAGAATTTGTGGCCCAACAGACAGGAACGTCAGGAGGTGAAGGATGACTGCACTGTAATTCCTACAGCAATGCATGTACAGTTTACCCTAAGGAGATTTTCCTATGTTCACATTTCTAGCAATGACATGGTCCGTCAACAAATTACAGTACAAACAGTCAAAGCGTAAATGTGAATCTTGTCTCTTGCAATCAATCTCCCACATACACTAAGGTGTAACTTACAATTTACAATAATTGTCTTCAAAACTTTAGCCAGTTTACATCAGAACATCCCTCCAGAGTACACTGTTATATTGACAACATGACTAAGCAATTTGACTGTGTTATCCGTCGACAATGATACAAGGACTTGTCATTCTACTGGCACTGACATGTTCATTGAAGCAGATATTTACTTTTGAGAGATGAACTAAGGATTTGGAGCAAGAGACTGGCTTTTGCAGGTAATCCATGGTGTTTTGCTATTTGAACGCATTGTTTTGAGAAATGCACTTACTGCTTTGCAAATTTCAATTCTGATCTGAGAAATGTACCAAAGCGACTGAGAAAAACTGTAAGAATAAAAACGTTTTATTTAAATTTGGATGATTGAGTTGGGAAGCATCAAAGTAGCCTAAGTACTTTGTTACTATAGGCCTACTTATGCCGCTTTGTCATAACGTATTTATTTTTTTGACAAATTTGTAATTTTGCTCCGTACATTTTAACCCAAATATCTGTACTTTCTATTCCTTCAATTTTTTTCTCAATACTTAAGTTCTGATGCATTTGAGGGGAATTATTGATTCTCATCATTGCCAACTTCCACAGCGATTTCGACCTAAATGGATGGGACAATAGCACACAGAATAGACCATCCCTCGGTGTATCCATGAGGGCGTATCAGTGCTGGCCAAAGGCGTCTATGAGAGAACTAGTCCTGTAAAAATTAGGGAAATTCTAACAAAATACACTTAAGGCCTTTGACCTGAAGTCTGCTGTCCTTTGGATATTAACGTTTCGAGTTCAGCTGCTGAAATAAAAAAACTGATTTGCACATTGGAGCGAAGGTAATGTTCATTATTGTCAGTATTGTATTATATTTTGTTGGAGTAAAATATAATACAATATGCCGACAATAGTGAACATTGACCCCCCCAGCCCCCCCCCCTCAGATTTCTCAGATATGCACGGTTGTGTACATTTATTTTTTCTTGATTGAATCCACTATCTGGCCTGAGTGGCCTCTGACAGACTCTTGAAGCTGATGTACATGGAGCTGACCATGGTTGCGTCCTCTTGGACGGCGGAATCTTTTGCGTCTGAGTGCGCGCCCCCGCCCACGCCGCCGCAGAGCGCGGCCAGCCTGGGAGGCAGCGTGCCGCTGAACAGCAGGAAGATGCAGGGGTTGGCGCAGCTGTTCAGGCTGGCCAGCAGCATCAGGATGGTGAACACAGCCGCTGAAAGGCAAAACAACCAGAAGTTAAGCAGAAATCGATATGTGACAAATTAAACAAAACAAACCGAATGCGTGCATTATTAGAACATTGTCAGCTGTAGGTTATAGGAGCACTGCACATGCTTCCAAATAGACTCAGAGTAGGTACATAGTTGTATAGCCCAAAAATAAAGCATGTCCTTAACGAGCAGGCTGTGATTGGGGCATCTTGCTGAAGGATACAGAATGCACTGGAGATTGGGTTAGATCCAGAGCACCTTGGCTAAGGGGTCATACTACCTTAACTCCCATCCGACAACTCTTTTCCATGTTCAAATCCTCACTATTCCCATTCATAATTTTTTCCTCACAACAAAACTTAACAAGTCACATCAACTCACTCTCAGTGGGCGCCTCCGAGTCCCACACGGACCACAGCTGCACGGTAAAGAATGGCGCCCAGCACACGACGTAGGCGAGCACGATCACCACGGTCATCTTCACCGTCTTAACCCGCGCCTTCGACACCCCCCCGACGCCGCTGGCGCGGGAAGGCAGCGCCGAAGCGTCGCCCGCGGCGCTCCGGTTCACAGTCCGCAGCGTCTTCAGGTGGAAGTTAATTTGCACCGTGCGGCAGATGCGCGCTTGGCACGCCACTACGGTCAGCACGGGCAGCACGAAGATCACCAGCGTCGTCCAGGTTACGTAGGCTCTCAGTCCCCACGGCTGGACGAAGTGTGCCCAGCAGTCGAACACGCCGGGGGCGACCTCCACCCGGGAGAAGATGAACACCTGGGGCAGAGCGCCCACCAGGGAGACGCACCACGCCACGCAGATTGGCACGTTCCAGCGCGCCCTGCGCCTCTGGAACTTCACCATTGGGTTGCAGATGGCTTGATACCGATCCACGGTCATCACCACGATCATGTAGGTGGAGGCGAACATGCCGACGACCTGGAGGTACTTGACCGCACGGCAGACGATGTCCGGACCCACGAACCGGTCCGTGATGTCCCAGACGAGCTGCGGGCACACTTGGAAAAACGTCACCACCAGGTCGGCGATGCAAAGGTGGAACACGAAGACGCGCATCCTGGACACCTGCTGCCTCCGCTTCCACAAGAGGAGCAGCAGTCCGACGTTCAGGATCCCCGCGCTGATGAATATGACGGTCAGTAGGGTAATCTCGATTTGCGCCAAAAGTTCATCCCTCGGCTGGTCCCCAGGTGGCCCTCCTTCGAAGCTGATGTTGGTGATGTTATGACTGAACCTAGACATGGTTTCCTTTTATGAAAGAATACGTTTGCGTCAAGACTAGGTTCAAAAGCTGACGGAACACGAGACCTGGATTCTACTAGAAATAAAACATTATCATAATCCTAACAGGGACAGGCTACCCGCGCGTCCCGGACTCCAGTTCTGCGATGTATGCGTTATAATCTTCCATCTCTATTGTGGGAAGTCACGCGTGTAACGTCGGATGGAGCAACAGGTGGGTGTCGACAACTCCAGATGGGTTTGTTTTATTTCGATCACCCGGGAAGGAGGAGCCACCAGAGTGCGTGACTAAAAACAAGGGAATCTGTCATTAAGAGGGGCGCCCTTAACAGAAAATGAGGCAATTATGATTTAAGAGTGGGTAGATACAGAAACATTTTTCAGAGGTTGATCCTTTTTGTAAAAAAGTTGATTAAATGTATATAATTGTAAATCAATGAGTCACAAATTTTGCCCAAAAACTAAACAAATTAGCTTTTGTTATCCGATTAAATAAATTGTAACAGTATTTGTTTATGTGTTTAATTATTGGACCAAGTGAATGTAGTGATACAGCATTTTGTATTCCAGCCAATCCATTACTCAAAACAACTATGAAAATAGCGGTATAGTATCATAACAAAAAATAAAGTAATTAGGACTGGTACAAGGGTCATCATCTTCAGCCCATCACATCTCTCCAAATTCTTTTTTGTGAACCATAAATAAATAAACAAAAATGGATCTGCAATAACACAGATGGGCCGCAATCTATTGCTTTTGCCATTAACAAACTTTCCTAAAATGGTCGCAGCTGTGAGGCTGGCAGCAAATCGCCCTTTGAATGTGCTCATATTTTTTTAAAACATCTCTGGGCCAATGAGGTGGTTGATTTGGAACAGCAGTGGTTGCACCCTAACCCAGTATAGATTGTCTTCATCCATGGGGGGGGGGGAGGGTTTGATGTTGTTGGGGGGGGGTGTGTGTGTGTGTGTGTGTGTGTGTGTGTGTGTGTGTGTGTGTGTGTGTGTGTGTGTTGAGAATATCCACATGATGGTCCACACACACAAGCTCATTCGCAACCCCCCCCCCCCCCCCCCCCCCCCACAGCTGCCACCTAGTTCAATCCCCCCCGCCTCACGCAGTCCCACACGTGGCCATCATGGACAGACGCCCCCGCCGCCTCGCTGAAGGGCCCCGTCGACGGTGGCTCAGTGATGAACGTGGCTCAGCAGCTCCTCTTTGTCCATCTGGTAGCGGCTTTTCTTCCACACGTCGCGGAGCTCCTGGAGGGTGCTGCCGATCTCCTTGCCCGAGGTGACGCCCAGCCTCCTCAGGTCGTGGCCGCTGACAGGGAAGCGCGGGGTGGACCAGTCCGTGAGCTCCGCCAGCAGCCGGGCCTCGCCCTGGTACTTGAGCAGCTCGCACACCTTGAGCTTGGAGTCCAACTCGCGGCTCTGTGGGAGAGGATGGAGGGGTGAGAGGGGAGGACGTGTCAACTCGCCAACTCAAGTGGTGTGTCGCGCTGACGGAGACTGGATGGCGACGCTCCTCATGTTTAACTGACCAGGGGCCTCATTACAGAAACTTCCTGACTCTGAAATCCTATCCTATCTTAAAGGTTGGGTATGGGATTTGCGAAATACCAGCAGATTTTGAAAACACACAACTCAAATGGTCCTACCCCCTCTCCTTCAACGCTGACTCTGACTCCACCCATTCCAAGTACATGGACGCGCAATCATGCACGAGCGAACACCGATGCGTGAGAGAGAGCCATTAGCTTGTTAGCTAGCTCCAGTAGCTACCGCAGGATAACAACAAACAGAAGCTTGCTCTGGGTCACAAGTTTTGAGTATGTGCACGAAGGGGTCACGCGCTTGGAACGGGGGAGGGGGAGTGCAGTACAACCGTTTGATTGACGTATTTACTGTCCAATGCCACTCGGTGGGTCTGGAAATCATTGGCTGGAGTTTTTCGAGCCCTGCCCGTTCCACAGATGATTGACTTGCTTAATTTTCATGTCAGTACTTCTAACTCAGTGGCTGTAAGTGGGTTATGATAAGGATTTCAAGTAATTTTGCAAAAATGGCCAAAAAAGAGAATTCCATACTCAACCTTTAAGATAGGAAGACATTTAGGGGGTTTGATATTACAGAAGGAGGTTTCCTAACTTAACTTAGGAAGAAATCTATCATATCTTAAGATAGGAATTTAATCATTACAGAACTATCCTAAGTTAGGTAGAATTTAGCTAGAATTTCTTAAGTTAGGCTCCCTAAGTTAGGTGGCCATACACCCTGTCCTAAATTCAAAATAACTGTCAATAACTGAAAAAATAAAATGGCAGCAGCACTGCTAGTAGGTCTGTATGACAATGAAGACGAGGAACATCACAATATAAATGTGATGGCTCAAAGGCTACCGAGACCGCATAATGATTTGTTACATTTGTATTTTAATTTAATCGCCTGCAAAGACATTTAATTTTGAATTTGGTGGAAGAACTACTTTACTACTTTATTACTACCTCTTCTTGTTCTCTGTACCAATACCCGCCATGACCGTAGTATTAATGCTACTAGCTTGCCGTTAATAACAAAGATCCTCAACAGTCTCTGTTAACGTTAAAGGTAACTCATTCTATAAATCTCATGCACACTCTGAGTGCAGAAACAGACATAACCTGACGATTGCCGATCGAAAAATCTGATTGAAAGAACAGTTAGGATTACCCTTAATTAAGATAAGATAGGATGCCAAAAATAAGATAGGAAACAGCCAACAGGTTAGGGACTGCTTCTGTAATAGGAAATTAGGATTTTTCCTATCTTTGAGTCCCTAATTGAAGTTAGGATGAGAAGTTAGGATTTTTTCTGTAATGAGGCCCAAGCACCCCATCATCAATTTAATATATTTTGCCTATACATGTCAACTATGGCAGTTGCACTCCTGACCATCCCTGGAAGGAGGGATCCCCCACTCTGAGCTTTCTTCCTTGCTGATTAAGGGAGATCTTTCTTGCCCTTGTGGGGGCTTGGGTCAGGGGGGTTGGCATAAATATTTGGCCTGTTAAGCCCTTTGAGTAGTAACCTAAAGCATTTATTTCTATTTATTGTGGCTTTCCCTTGAGGATTAACATCATTGAAACAGAAACACAGATTAATCACTTAAAGGTGACATATTGTACCACAAGGTGCGAGTGTGATTAGACATCATAAGGCTTGTAGCGGCTAATCACACTCACACCTGGTGGTATAATATGTCACCTTTAATGATCGAACCCAGACGACTCACATCGATGATGAAGTCTGTGAAGGGGGTGAGGCTGTCTGGGTTGTCCGGACACTTGTGCAGTTCTCGTCTGTGTTTTACAAGGAACTGAGCCAGAGTCTTCTCCTCTTTGGACACCTTGAGCCTTAGGTCCATCTTGTCCACCTCCTCTGGCCGGTGGAAGAACGCGGCCAAGACAGTCATGGGCTTGGGGGAAGAATCCTTGGCGTTCTGCCACACGCGTTTCATCTCCTCAATGTCGCCATCTGGTGGTAAACCTGGGGCGTCAAAACAAATGGGACGTGAGATCGATTGGCCATTTCAACAAAGCCATGTTAAGTGGAGGCCATCGTTCCACTTCAGACCGTGCTACTAATGTAATTAGGCGAGTAAGATATTCAATTACCTTATGCAATGGATTCTGGATCACATCTTGTGTTTTACCAAATCCAAGCAATGGCGGCCACCCTATGAGCCAAAGGACTATTTCCCTTCGATCTTACAGTACATTTCACACAGGACATTAAATAAATAAAGGAAAATCATGCGGATAGCCATTATAAATACTTTGCCACCCCTGTTTATGTACTCAAATCTGAAGTCATGCAATTAAAAGTGAACAAGCTAACACTTGCACTAATCATTAATATTTATTGATATCGAGACCATTTTCGATACTCCTTAACGATCCAAGTCTTTATCGATACCACTATCGATACTTTTCTATTTATTGGTGTAATTCTTAATAAGTATTGACATCAGTATTTTTAATTATATATACTAAAATGATTAGAGCCTTATACAACTGTATTAGTAGTACAGAGACATGAGTAATACAGTATTACTCATGTTTCTCACAAACTCAAAAACAAAAACCCAATTTACCATTTCTCTATGTTACATTTGAACGCATCATGATAACATAACGGTCGTTTCACTGAGCCAACCTCAACACATCATCACATCTGAAACTTTTTTTACTTTTTAAGATAACTAGCTTGTATGCTACCGATTTCAACACAGATTTCACAATTGGATTACTATTTTTAACTGACGGGACTAGCGACAATGTCTGTGTGTGCGATTACCGCTCGTACTTTAAGTGGATGATTAAGATGGCCTATTAAGACTGCCTGTGGTGCGACAGGAGAAGGAGGAGCCAGTCTTTTCAACTCAGACAGTCGAAGGTACTGCATTTGGTCTTTATATGATGCACAATGCTAATGTGCTTGGCCATTGAGGTTGTGTCCCCCCTTTACAATAAATGATTTTCGCCCCTTCAGCCATCCTCGCGAGCAAAGTTAACTGCCAGACTTCACCTGTTTTACTTGTAATACTGTTTGCTTACAATTCCATTCAAAAACATTGGTGGACACGCTGCAGTGATTGGATTGATTTGATTTAAATGCCGTGAAGCGACTCGAGGGAGACAACATTACGTTACAGGACAAAGAAAATAATAAATGAACGACGGCACTCGATAGTGGTATCAATAAGCCCAAACGTTAAGGATTTTCGGGTTTTGAAAAAAGTGGAACCGGGTCCTTGATAGAAGCGGGTTTCGATCCCCATCCCTATGTACCACAGCACCCACCACCCAGCCCCCACTCTGCTCCTCCTCCTCCTCTCTTACCCATGTACTGGACCAGGCCCAGGTCATACATGAGCTCCAGCAGGTGACCGGCATGGCTGCCCACCACCATCTTCTTCAGCTCCACCCAGATCCTCTCCCCGGAGATGCCCGCCAGGCCAGAGGCGTTGTCCCTGATGGCGTCCAGGGTCTCAGGCTCGTGGTCCCCGGGCTCGGGCACCACCCGGCCATAGAACCTGTAAAATGTGGTTGAAAGGGGCCTTTCAATTGCAATAGTGTTGCTGGAGGCAGGGCTCTGGAAAGGCTCAGACCTACTTTTAGGGATCCAGACCGCTGCAGAATTGTAACAGATGTGTGTTTAAATTCCAGTTATTCTACCATTGAGGGTGCACTTTCAGTCCGGCGTTCCACACAGGCACATTTCCCGATCCACACTTTTGACAGCATGGATATTCATATCTTCTTAGCGTTTGCACGATTTCTCGCCAATAGCTCAACACTATATAGATTAGCTTTATATTTGTTTATTGACTAATTATATTAATGTAAGTTGTAAGGGCAACTGCGGATGTCCTCGCACAAACTCTCTTCTACACAGGCATCTATTTTGCAATCTGGAGCATGCGCATTCTCCCCATCAGAAGTTATTATATATCATAGACGGACTACTGGATCCCAGGTTATGGAAATGATGAAACTCAGCCCTTTTTTTGTGCAGATGATACCAGCTTCATCCCAACAACGTTCCTCTTTACCTGAAGTAGCGTAGGATCCTCAGGTAGTCCTCCTGGATCCTCTGTTCAGCGCTGCCCACAAACCGGACTTTGCGGTTCTGCAGGTCTTCATATCCATTGTAATAATCGTATAGGGTTCCATCTAACCCTATGGGAGCGTGTTTGAACAAATTGTACCTTGTTATTCTGTGTGTCAGGAGAAATGGACATTATATGAATGATAATTTTTTTTGACCAGTTACGTCATAAAGTTTTAAAAAAACAGAAAGGGCAGAGTAGCAATCAGAAAGACCAGGTCAGCTGAATTATCCTAATTTGTATTATTTTATAATAATAATAATAATAATAATAATAATAAATTACCTAAGAACATGGAGTTGATGGTGAGGTCTCTGCGCTCTGCGTCCTTCTCCCAGTCCTTGGTGAACTCCACCTCGGCGTGCCGTCCGTCCGTCTGCACATCCACTCGGAGAGTGGTCACCTCAAAGTTCTCGTTGTGAAGCTGCCAATGGAACAGCAGGCATCACCTTAACGACCTCTAGCACCACTGTTGGTAAACCAACTGCTCCCAAAAAGTAACATTTTTGGCTCCATTAAACATCCATTATAAAGTACGATTGTTCAGTCCTATTTCACAGCAGTGAACAATAATTGGCACACCAACAAACACCATTATGTTGCACACTGTGTGATATAGGAATTGTATTTTTAATTGGTTTTGAAGTCATGCCAAGTTCTCTCAACTAGCCCAGGATCAAACACTCGCGAGAGTCTTACTCGGGCAGTGATGGTCCCGTGTTTCTCCCCTTTGTTATTGATCATCCTGATCCCCGCCGCCTGGAACATGCGCTTCATCTCCTCCGGAGTGGCCGTTGTGGCAAAGTCCACATCCTCTGGGCGCTTGCCCGATAGCAGGTCGCGGACAGCACCCCCTGCAATTCTCAACTCAAACTGGTGCTTTTCAAATAGACCTAGTAGTAGACATACAGAAGACAATTACATGGATGATAGTTGCTGGGGTTGATGACATTCAGTTGAGAATTGGCCATGCAAGCATCGTACCTGCTACAGCGTTCAATCCTTCTGACAACAAGGACTGGAATTCACAGGTCTTCAACTTCATGGTGAGGAGGTTACGTTTCCAAATAAGATGTGGTCTTCTGATCAACAGCGGGCTAATTATTCTGCCCAACATCTAACCGAATAAAAAAGATCAGACCAAATAGTTTGTAAGTGTGCGTGCATACAATCTTGCCCTTCACATTAAGCAATGATGCAAATCAAGCAGTGAGAAAGAAATGTGTATGATACAATGCTGGCTGACGTGGGCAACATTGAAACATTATCTACCTCCCTTTTCTACAGACAGGAAGAGAAATAACGACCACAAACCTAACGGATAGCAATGACTTCAGACTCATACAACTGTTCGACCATAACATCCTTCAACGCTGTTTGCTTTTGCTGCAGCCACCTGCTTCCGATAGTTGCAGGAAGTGTTCTCCCCGCATGTGGTAGTTGACCAATGACGAAACGGCACGTCACAAAAGGGCGGGGTTTAGGATAATCAGTCTCGCGTTATGTCGTTGAGTTGTGATACTTAAAACAAATTATGAATTATTATATACGAAAACACAGGTAAAAAAATATATATTTGTATGTAATATAATATAATAATAACAGTTAATACTATTCGACATGATGTATAGCACAGAGTTTTACGCTTTGTCAAAGTAAGCAGTTTAGTAAATAAGTAACTAAGCAAGTAAGTAAGTAAGTATGTAAGTAAGTAAGTAAGAAGTAAGTAAGTGAGTTTACATACATGCATAAACCTATTTGGTTCTCGCGAGACTCCCCCTGGCTGATCTCCGCGCCCTGTTACTGTCAGACCGATCACATTCATCACAACAACCCCGATGGCCCAACTGGAGCTGACAGCCCTGAGGCCGTGGGACGACTTCTTCCCTGGGTCGGAAAGATTCTCCAAACCAGACTTCAACGATCTGGCAAAATGGAACAACAGAGTTATAAACAACCTCCTGTATTATCAAACCAATTATATAGCCATGGCCATCGTGGTGTTCCTCTTAGTCGGGTAAGTGGATTGAGGTCTTGTGCTGCCACGTAAACTAATGATACGCGATTATTAACACAAAGTGTTAGAATGATTAATTTCTTTGCAGTAGTGCATTTGAACCTTTTAAAACTTTTTTATTTCTGCGACCAAGGTTAAAGACATTGTTTGTCTTGAGTCGAGTCTTCCGTGACATCCTGACTTGCGGATGTTTGCTGGGGCGGATCTATATACCCCTACCCCTCTATGTGGTATTTGAAAAGTTCCCGAAGAGCCTCGAAGCCAGAGCTACTTCGAGCCTCTTCTTTTTAATCTCTAAATGGCCCTGCTCGAAACCAGTCATCCTACCCATGCTCTCAGGCGGGGTTTCTCATTGCATGTTTGGTTATTAGGCTAACAACATAATACAGATACAATACGTAACATAATACCTAAGTACCTAGTAGGTATTAATTTGGAGCAAAATGTTGAGGTTTATTGACGTGACTGACCGCGAAGTTCATACAAAACAGGGAATACCAACAGGTGGACCCTCTGTCTAGCTTTTTTAAGTTCGTTTAGGAGACCCCCGAATATGCTTCCACGTTTTCTCTATAAATAGGAGCCTCACTAGTTTTTCCCTAGGGAGGGATGACATCTCGTTACCATGGTGACTAAACTCTGTCCAGTCAGCTTGCGCTCTGTAAATAGCGAACACATGAGATTACGTCATTTCGCCCAACAGGACTTCCCCTTTTACGCCGAGGGGGTGAAGTCCAGATAGATCTTTACTAATCAGTCCAAAGGTGGGCCTCATCACCAACTAGCTGTCAATAGCAGGTTTGTCAATTTATGATGATTAAAGCGAAACAAGTCAGATTGTTTGTAGAATAATCCAATCCGTCTACTTTAAATGACCAGAAGATAAATAGATGTATGTATAAATCTGTATATATACATTACATAGGCCTATAGTGTATAAAGTAGACGCTATCTAATGCTTTAAACTTAATCCATCCGTTCACCAGCTGGCTGGAGCTAATTCCACTGCTATGAGTGGATAAAATAAGACTTGTACACGGAAATGTGTATCTTTAGGCCAGTGAAGTGTATCAGCATTTCCCAAACATCTCTCAACATGTGACTATGACTGAGGGTGACTTAACTTAATTTACATATTATGATTCATTGACACACACACACACACACACACACACACACACACACACACACACACACACACACACACACACACACACACACACACACACACACACACACACACACACACACACACACACACACCGTATGTCATTTGAAGAGTGGTAATTTCTCATGACCACACTTGTGCAACTGTTGAAATTGTTTAATTGTGTGTTTTATTGATTATCTTATCTTGTCTGACTTCATTGATTATCATGTCTGACTATGTCTGCAATCCAAATCGCCTCTCGAGGCCATTAAAGACCCACTCTACTACATTGTAAAGGACAATAGGCC
Source organism: Gadus chalcogrammus (assembly GCF_026213295.1). Classification (NCBI taxonomy): domain Eukaryota; kingdom Metazoa; phylum Chordata; class Actinopteri; order Gadiformes; family Gadidae; genus Gadus; species Gadus chalcogrammus. The sequence continues at coordinate 19,094,797 of NC_079424.1, forward strand.
TACTGATAACAGGAAATTTAGTTAATAGTTACCTTGAGTCATTTGTTTATCGATAAACCTCGATAGCACTTTGCATTTATTTTGGACCATATCGTAGGTTTGTCTCCATGATGATGCACTCATCGTATAGTGCCGCTAGGGGGCGCCGGTATCACACGAATTTTTTCAGTCGAGCGGCAGGATTGAAGGTAGGTTTTCTGACCCGTCCATATGTTGTCCACCTGCAGATTTCTGAACCCGGTGGGGATGTTCATGGGGATGGCCGTGGTGGCGGCGGTCTTCCTCGGTTCGGTCTGGGCGGGAGAGAATAAAGCAGTCATAAAGACCTTCAAGAAGCAGAACCCTGCAGCGTTTGTGGCTGCCATCATGTTGGTCAGCTACATGCTGATGTCTTTGGTGGGAGGCGTCATGGTCTTCATGTCGGGAATCACTTTTCCTCTGGCTCGTAAGTTCAGAATCAATAGTTGAACAACCAAGATGTCCCTGTACATAGACACAGATCTTCCTTTTGGCTGTGCACCATTTTAAATTTTTGCCTCCTATTTCTGGAGTATGTTAAATGGCTACATACTAGGCCTGTATTGTATTATATGTCAATTTGAAACAGCAAACAGACAGGCAATATTTTTACGACATTACCCCAAACCAATTGAGTAATGTCAAACATGAATGGCTTTAGAGCTCTTTTGTAACAGAATTTCGAAGCAGGGCTACTTAAGGGTGCTTTCAACCAGGCACCCTCTCTTGGTTTTATTGAATTTCTGATTATTTAGTGTTTTTAATCGGCAGCAGATGAAGTGGTTCCTAACAGGAGCTGCACCTCGCGTGCGTCTGTCCCTGCAGTGATGCTCGCCCATGCCTCGTTCCGCCTGCGCAACATGAAGAACAAGCTGGAGAACCGGATGGAGGTCGTGGGGCTGAAGAGGTCCCCCATGGGCCTGCTGCTGGAGGCTCTGGGACAACAGGAGGAAAACCTCCAGAAGATGCAGAACTTTTTGGAAGCAAAGATGAAGGAGTGATGAGACACACACACACACACACACACACACACACACACACACACACACACACACACACACACACACACACACACACACACACACACACACACACACACACACACACTCACCCCTCCACCACTGTTTAACTCCTCAATGTTTGGTCAACAGACTTGGAACAAAGCGCAGTCCTGATTCTCGCGGAGCACATAGTGCTCAACCCTCAAGGCCTGCATGGGGTGGGAGTAAGCGTCAGCATTAATGCATGTGTGTGTGTTCGCGTATGTACAGTATGTGTGACATGCATGTATGACAAGTCTATATTCATATGTGTGCATACGTATGAGGCTTCTAGTGAATAAGCATGTTTGATGTATGTATGAATGTTTGTACTGTATGCCTAACTTGTGTACATCTGTACATATTTTTTTTGTATGTATTCACGTGGGTGTGTATGTATGTTTGAGTGACAGGGTTGTCACCTGGGCTTTAGGGTTCTCGGGATTACTGAACCCGTTGAGGTCCCCTCTCCAGCAGAATACTGTTACACATCTCAGACCGCTATTTAACTTTACTGGCATCACGTATGGTATTTATTTACTGTTTTGTTCCCTTTCTCTTTCTGGTATATTGTGAAACAAGACAACCGTCATCTATGCAATGGAGTCCTGATTTGAAAAGCTGCATCTGTTGGTTAAGAAGTCCTGCAGATATGAATAAGTGCTTAACTTAAATTGTCCCCATGTGAACGTTCCTTGACTGTGAAAACATTTTGTATCAGTGGTCTGGAATGTGCTGAGTGAAACCAGAATGATGATAAGACAATACACTGAATCTGAAAACACAGTGGCTCTGGGGTCTTTGTGTACAATAGTTTTTCTCAAATATAGATAGATAGATTGAAAATAAATTTTTTCAACTATTTTTAATTGGTCGCATGTAAATTCCTTGAAATTGTCACTACATGCTGAAGTTGTGTAATCAAATACTCCCAACACATTCTCAGTTCAATGTTTGCCCTCAATACATAATCATGGCAACATTATGAGATGAATCTACGCTCACCTCACTTAAAGGGCTATTTTACAACCAGGGGTGATGCCGATTCACAGTGTTTCATAAACAACCCCTTATGGACATCACAAGTGGCTGTGTCCTAGGACAAACCAGGACACCTGATAGGCCGGTCGCGCCATCCACCTGGTGGCACAAAAGGAAGTCCCTTTGAAATACACCACACCCTCGACCCCGAGGCTATAAATCCAAGTGCATCGTTCGCGTTGACCAAAGCGCATCCGACCCGGCAGAGCCTTCAAAGGGGAGTAAAGGTCGTGACCCTTGTCTCATCATTATTCCCGCCGCCCCCTCCCGGTGGTTTATTTCTCGACAGCGGCCCCAGAGGGCTGATGGATGGGTTAACTTTGTGAAACCGTCTCCCTCCCTCCCTCCCTCTCTCTCCTCTACTTGTCCCGATGTTAATCAATGGTCCTGCTGTATGGGCTCCAGCAGAAGATTACAGCCTAGAGAGCGTGAGCGCGCGAGAGAGAACGAGCGTTGACGAAGTGGATCCATCTGTCTCACCCTCACACTCCCCCACCGCACCACCCCCAGCATCATCATCATCATCATCACCACCACCACCACCAACACCAGCACCGCCTTCTCCTCTCGCTCTCAACCCCCGCCTCCCCAAAAAATAAGCAGTGGCTGCGTCAGCACTCCTGGGCCTTTCTGATTGGAACAACATTTGGAATTGAGTGCAGATAGTGGCGGGCTGTGACTGCAGCGCTCGAGCATCTGGAGCGTGGACTTACAGCGCACTCCACGCTGTTATTTGTTGTGTAAGCAGCAGTGCTCGCAGATGGGGAACGGGTGACGTAAATCGCTGAGTCAAAATAATCATGAACCTATTTATATGTGATGTACTTATTCTGTTTTGCGTCTCACTGGGCTTGACAGGGCATCTTGCGATGGCAGTTGCTGAAGGTGTTGGGCTTGTACAACGTGACAGGCCTCAATTTTGGAAGGATAGGAACATTCAAGTGTTTTAGTTATTATGTTAGTGGTAATGGCTTTTTGGTCATTGTTTAGTCGTTCATTGTAAAATTATTTTTTATTAAGGGGGAGACATTTTTTGTGTTTGAAACAGCAGCTGCGTTTCTCATGCGAGACGTGGTAAAACAACGTTTTCATTAGCCGAGGTTACCTCAGTTTCTCTTTTGAGTCCTCTTTTGAGAACTCTTTTGAGTCCTCTCAAAATATAATGTATATAAAATACAAAATTACTATTAAATAATATGTTGGGAGTATTACCAACAAAAATCCCATGATGCTTGTTGATGTGCAAGCCCTGTTGCAGACTTGAACAGCTCACAGCGTATGAGAGTGGGAGTCTGGGAGGGAAAGTACTTTCACGGTCTGATCTTGTCTGTGTGCTCAGGTGGTGGAGGAGTTGAGATCGGGGCTGCAGGGCTTTCTCCTTCTGAGGCGTGCTCTCTCCTGAAGGTACCTCATCCATGTTGTTGTGCAACCTAACAGTGCGCGCGCACACGCACACACACACACACACACACACACAGTAACCTCAAGGTTAGTCCTGCAAGGGGTACAGAAGAGGCCCTTGTTCAATATCCTTTGACAGCTGTGTTGACTGTCCACACACACAGACACACTCACACACGACTGCTGGAGTGTACTTCACAGCAAACAGGTTCAGGCCTGCGTGCATACTTTGAACAGACTAGAGATCTTGGCACAGTCTTTTGTTCCGATACAGTTCTTACTCCTTCATGACTTTGACGGCACGTTTTAACAGCATGTTGAGTGAAACTGACATTTAGTCTTCTTTGTATTTCAACACAATCCAAACCATGCCAGGGAAGCAAAAAGCAAAACAAAAGTTAGCTAACGTTACTCTTTACAACAGACTCATAGGAGTTGGGGAAAGGGGAAAAGCTGCCATAATTGTACATGCATTACTGCTCCCTCGAGCACCCTTAAGAGGATGTGACCCCAAGCGACCCACACCACTCGTCCTCCCTGAGAAGCTTTGGTTTTCGGTTGGGTAGCTGGCAAGCTACTCTCCTCACAATGACAATCTGCTCTTGTGTGAGCAAGTCCGGCGGCTGCCACCTGCTGCTGTTGGCATCCTTACCATCAGGCTGACCAGGCTTTAATACTAGCCTCACAGGGAGTACTGTGCACCTACCACCACCAACAAACTCAACCTCCACAAGCCTCTCTCGCCGGTGAATGAGTCTCCACCTCCTTGATCTGACCAGTGTCGTTCCACACCACGTGACAACCCGGCGGCTAAGCCACTGATTACCCCCTTAACTCTTGTCTGCGCAGAGAGAGGGAAACGTGTCAGATCATGGGACGTGCAACAGGCATCCAAGTCTCAGCGGTTGTTTGTCGTCGAGTGGGTTCCTCTCAATTTGCATGACAAACAACAGAGGGTGCGGCCGCATCGCAGGGCTGATCTGCTGTAGACATCAGGAGGGTTGTTTTGGTATGTTTGTAGTGTTGCATATAGGGGCACATTGTTAACAGAGCCACATCTCTACCAGCCAAGAGAGCAGCCTCCCTTGAACTGCGTGTGCAGCTGGCGTTGAGCAGGGCGGGTTGAAGGACAGACGGAGACAGCTGCATCTATCTCTCCTTTCTACTACACATACGGTTCACTCCAGCCCAGAATCATAACAGAGGGAGGGACAGACGGACAGAGAGACGCACACAGACAGAGAAAGAGAGCGAGAGACAGACGGAGAGCCCAGGACCGAATGCAGCTGGTGAACTCCGAGCTGGATTTAAGAGTTTATGGGTGTGGTGTGAAATAGTGGCCTGACTTGCAGGGCTGAGAAGTTTGCCGTGTTTAATGAGAGGCAGGGGAGGGAGGGATGGGGGGAGGGGAGATGAGGTGAGTTGTTAGAGGGGGTGCGGGGGAGCAGAATGCCGGAGGACATGTCGAAGAGCTTCTCTACACGGACGCCCACGGTGAGGGCCGTGTCGTATGGGTGTCCCAGGGATGACACCAGAGGAGTTTATGGGCCGCGGAGGGCGTGTCAGCTGTTAAAGACTGGTTTGGTTGGTTTTTACGGCTCAAGAGACCCAAAAACCAGCCAGACAAGATAGTTTGCAGCCTCTTCTGAAAACTAAAGATTTGTTAGGTTGGCACATTAATAGTTGACTCGCTTATCTCATATGCATCATGTTGACAACCGTATAAATCTGAAACAAAAAAGGCAATAAGAATGGTTTAGAGAGAACATGCTTTGTCTATCAAAGACATACAACCCCCAGTAAAAACGAATGGGACGTGAGATCAATGGGCCATTTCAACAAAGCCCTGTTAAGTGGAGAGCATTGTTCCGCTTCAGACCGTGCTACTAATGGAATTAGGCGAGTAAGATATTCAATTACTTAATGTAATGGATTTAGGATTACATCTTGTGTTTTACCAAATCCAAGCAATGGGGGCCACCCTAAGAGCCAAAGCACTATTTCCCTTAGACTTCACAGAACATTTTACAGAGGACATTAAATAAATGAGGAAATATAAGATTCATTCATGATTTGACTTAGACTTTTTTTATTCAAACAAATCAACAATGTAATTATAAAAATTACTAAGATCCAGCTTAAAAAATTGATTGTTTACTATATATTACATGTTTTTTTAAACAGGCTATGAAACAAAAACAATGTATTTACAATACCAACATGTACATACAGCTTTATAGAAAAAACACTGGTCCATGGATTCCAGCATGGATACAAGCTTGTTAGAAAAACAAATCATCTAAATTGGTGCCTTTTTTCATTTCATATTTTACTACAGTCCAGAGTTTCCGCTGAGACAAAAAAAAAAGCACCAGTAATATTAAAATCCAAGATGGTATTTGGCAGGACTGTGTTATATTATATTGTTGATACTGAGAAAGGCGAGAATACTTTTGTAAATGGATCTAAAACCGTCCAAAGTCACACTAGTACACACAGCAGTGCATGGGCTACAGGCTCACGGGCTGAGGGGTCTTCCACTGTCAATATATCCCTTGAATCCTTCATTTCAAAAATAGCCCCCTGCCAGCCCCTGCATTGATCCTTCATTGGCCCAATCCCAAAGTGAGCCCTGAGGACTAAGGACTAAGGACTCACGGACTTCATTGATCTCAGGTGCCAAGTGACCGAGTGTGTGAGGCCACAGGGCCTCAGATAGGTATACATGTGATTGGGACAGCACTTCACGAGAGCACGCGTTACCTTGACAACGTTTAATGACAAAGATGTTGCTGCTTAGGTGAAGTCTGCACTGATGTGGACTCCCGGAAAGGGCTCGGTAAGTGTGGACTCAAACCCTCCCGCCCTTTGGAATTCGACATTGGGACAGCCCTAAAGCCTTAATAATTTCGCGAGAACGCACAATAAAGTCTGTGAGTCCAGACATTGGGATTGGGCCATACTGTCTGTGCGAGAGGCAGAGACGTTGGACGACATGTCATGGTTGTAGTTGTTCATTGTAGAGGCTCGGTAAATCCAACTTTAAAGGGATGGTTCCTCGTCCTTAATCTATCTATATACACAACACACACACACAAAGAAAAAAAACCTCTGGATTTAGTTTGGGGAAGTGCAGAGCCCGCCTTCTCCAGTTGCGTTCACTGTTTCACAAAGTCCCAGGAGGGAGGGCCAGCCCGGACGAGGCCTCTGAACTACAGGGCCATTGACCTCCAGACATCCCCAGGGCCCGGGGATCGCATCGCGACAGCCAGTGGTGGCTGCTTTTGTTCGTTTGTGTTTTTTGTTGTGCACGCACCAAGACACGGGACGGTGTTTTCCTCGCTCGCATTCTTGTCCTTAGGTTCAGAAAAAGTATTTCCTTGAAATTCTTTGGGTCGCTCTTATCCAGAAAAACCGGTAAGTGTGGTCTAAGGCACAGCAGCGTAAAGTGTGTGAGAGTTCCCAGGGCTGACTCTAGACGATGGTCCCTGGCTTGCCGGAGGTCTCGTGCCACTGCAGGTGGTCCTCGGGGTCCGCGGGGCTGCCCAGAGGGCTGCCCGCGTGGGTGTCCAGCTGGTGGACGTCTATGTAGGACCTGGAACACACACGCACACACACAGGGTTCAAAGGCATTCTACCGTACCACACGGTGATGGACATCAGGGAAGGCCCTGGTTATAGACACATGACAGAATGAATTAACACTGGGTGGTGGGAACACGACGCGTGTTGGACACGGAGGGACGGTACGTGTGTTTGGGGCCTAGGGAGACCTTTTGACCTTTAGCTCTCAGAGGATTGGTTGATTAGAATCGATGTAGCTCGTGTTCTGTGGACCAGCGGAGACCCAGTGTCAAATCATTCTGAATCACAGCAGAGCGGATGCACACAGACTTCATCCGTCCAAACATAAGTGTTTGAACAGCAGAAATGCGTTCAGCAGGCTCACATTTCCCCTCGCTTTCACACTGGTGCTCCAAAACCACCACCACCACCACCACAATCACAACACACCCAAAACCAAACCAAATCAAAAACGCCTGCGATGAAGTAGGCGGGAAACCAGACCAAATTGAAATGGCAGTCCATCTTTTTTTGTAATGTTTTTAAAGCGATTGGCCTCTCTTCCACACCACCATCACCACTGTGTTCATGTGGGGTTATTTTTAATAGTCTCACCCTTTATCTGCTGCTGTGCCTCTGATTATCTATGTAGGATGTGGGAAATGGGGCTAGGAGGGTTTTGGGGGGGGGCAGTATCAGTATCGTAGGCAACAGAACCACACATCTCTATTGGCCCTGCAGGGTACCTGGCCATATCCCTCCGTCTCCACTCAAACCCCGGGGGGCTGTATCTGTGCACGAGAGGGGCACGGGTCAGTGGCGGGACACGGGGGGGGTGGAGGTACAAGCAATCACATCTCAGATCGAAGCTATAGTACGTCTCGTTATTATTCACACACACACACGCACACACACTCGCACACACAGAGAAATGTGACTGCTTGATGGCAAGCTGACAAGAACAAGGAAGAGAAAAGAAGGCAGCCATCTTTCTGTTGCTGCACAAGCCATGCAGGTTCCTTGTCCTACATGGAACAGCACGATGCAGGTCTGCACTTTCGGATAACATCAACAAAGCAAACTCAACAGCACAACTCAACTCAAGCGGCAGGCCGCGCGGCCGCTGTGCAGACAAGCCGTCGGGAGAGCCGGAGCTCTCTGGCTTGTTGCCCGGGTTACTTACTATGGCAGACTAGCCTTAGCGAGGGTCGGCCTATTGAGGCCCCGCCCCCTGGAGGTGGGGCTTGGCCCGGGACTGTACGTCGCCCACCTGGAGCGACAGCCGGCAGGGGGGGAGGAGGTAGAGGAGCAGGAAGTGGGGAAGGAGGAGGAAGAGGAAGAGGCGGAGGAGGAGAGGCTAGCGGGGAGAGGGGCACAGCGCCTCTGGACGTCGGGGCTGTACCAGACACCGGATCTACAAGAGAGAGCAGGGGGCCGGCTGGACGGTTAGGGACAGGAGGAGGAGGGAGCTCCGAGGAGGAACCGACTGCAGGCTGAAACAGATCCTCTCCCCACGCCGCCACCCCCCACCTCCAGCATCCTGGCGGCCATGTTAGCTAGAAATGGAGCCGGCTCAATTTCCAGTCCATAACTCCAGGAAGTATTACAGGTTCTACAGACAGACCGGCATTAATAACAATCCTGAGAATTCACTGACACACACAAACACACACACAGACCCACCCACACACACACACACACACACACACGTTGATTGAGTGTAACTCGGCACGTGCCAACAACCAAAGGGATTATATTCAAAGAAGCCATCGTCATTCTTGGTGATTATCAACAACAGTGCTTAGCTTAGCTTGGCGTGCTAAGGAGGAGGATTAGCCAGAGGCTATGATTGGATAAGGAGGAGCTGTTTGTTGTGTTGTCTCACCTGCTGTGCGTGGGCTGGCTGTAGTGTGCGGTGGTGGTGTTGCAGGAATAGGCCTGGTGGGCGTGCACGTCGTACTGGCCCATGCTACCGCCCATGTTGCCCTGCCAGTTCCCTGCGCACGACGCTGTGGGACCAGGGATGGGGAGGAAGGAAGAACAAACAGAAGATAATGCCACACATTGGCCTCCATTCAACAGGTGTCCCCCCCATTGACCGGCACCCACAAGAGGGGCTTTCCATGGTGGACCTTTAACGCTTCTTCACATTTGTACGATTGTGCCGTGACGAATATCCCGTCCTGGACCAATAAAACCCAATCTTTCCACGATGCCCCGGCTTGCTCATACACAGTCCAGCTCAGCGGTAGGGCGTTAGGGGGCGTACTAACCTGTCGAGTAGGACCTTGCGTAGGGCGCCGGCATGGTCTGGTAGCCCAGGCTCTGCTGGGAGCCCCGGTCGTACTCGCAGTCGTATTCCGGCTGTTTGACGCCCGTGTTGCGCTGGTACCATCCCCTCAGGTGCTCCGCCACCAGGGCCTTGTGCACCGTCTTCTGGGGCGGCTGCTGCTGATAGGGTTGCTGCTGCTGCTGCTGCTGTTGATAGTGGTGGTGCTGCTGCTGTTGATAGTGGTGCTGCTGCAGCTGCTGCGGATGGTGTTGCTGCTGCGGATGGTGTTGCTGCAGCTGATGGTGTTGCTGCAGCTGATGGTGTTGCTGCAGCTGCTGAGGATGGTGCTGCTGGAGTGGGGGCGGAGCCATCGACGGCCGAGACCTGGAGGGCCGCAGCGTGGCGTAGAGGTTGGAGACGGACGCCATGCCGCTGTCCAGCTCGTCGCCATAGCGTCCGTAGGCGTGGTGGGGCTGATGGGGGGAGGGGTTGACGCTGTAGTGGCCCTCCATCTCGTTGCTGTCGTACGCATAGCCTCCGTTGTTGTAGTAGGGCTCGGGCTCGGGGTAGCTGGGGTAGCCCGTGACGTAGTAGGCGGTGGTGGTGGGCCGTGGGCGGGGCTGGTAGGCCGGGGCGCGGGCCTCCGGCTGCGCGTGGTGCTGGGCCAGGTTGGGCATGCTGCCCGTGTTGGCGTAGAGCTCCTTGCGGCGGCCGCGGACGCGCTGGCGCGCGGGGGCCCGGGAGCTGTGGTGGTGGGGGCCGCTGTGCTCGGCGCTGGACTGGCTGGTGTAGGAGGAGCCGTCGTCCAGCGGGTCGGTGCTGGTGCTGCGTGGGGCGGGCTGGCCGAAGGCCGGCATGGGGGGCTCCGGCTCGGGCGGGTAGTTGGACTGGGACTCCAGGCTGCCGCTGCGCTGACGGAAATGCTGCGGGCCGTCGTCAGACCTGGGGGCACAGCGGGACACGTTGATCAGAGGGGGGCTGCGCTCCACGGAGCGCTGGAGACTGGCTCTCCCCCACGACGACTCAGACACGCTCTCAGGAGACGCAGTGCGTGGGCTGATCCAGCGTCCGGCCAGATGGCAGCCCTTTCTGAATATTCCTTCATGATGGTTCGTCTTTTCGCATTTGAATGAATGCGTGGGCGAGTGTAAATGTATGTATTCATCTGTGTGTGTGTGTGTGTGTGTGTGTGTGTGTGTGTGTGTGTGTGTGTGTGTGTGTGTGTGTGTGTGTGTGTGTGTGTGTGTGTGTGTGTGTGTGTGTGTGTGTGTGTGTGTTTCACGGCAGCAGCCTACCTGAGCTGGGTGCTGCTGAAGGCGTTGCGGGGCAGGACGGGGGTGGGGGGCATGCTGCGGGCATCCCGGGGCTGGCGGGGAGGGGGTCTGTAGGGGCTGCTGTGGCCTGATAAGGCCCCGTGGTTAGGGTAGAGGAGTGGCTCCTGGAGCTGGCCGTACCTCAATCTGAGGAACACCAGATAAGAGCTTCACAGCGTCTCCCAGGAGCACACATACACAAACACATCAACAAACCCAAGGCCACGCTCCCCTCCCCCCAGCCCTCACAAGAGATAACAACAAAGGGTACAACAACAATGAAAACAGGACTGTTTGGCATCCAAAAAAGAACATTATTCATTCATATTATTACAAATTTTTTACTTGTAAAATGGGGCTGCAAAGTCATTAAGGATAGCTCATTCAAAATGAACTAAAGAGTAATGCGACAGATTCTCCCTCTTCCAAGCCACAGCCCACCGAAGCGTTAGCATATCTTATATCTCAACATTTACAGGCAGAGTGGCGTCTAAACGGACGTTCGCCAGAGCCACGTTTTCATTTCCTCTCTCTCTCTCTCCCTCCGTCTGGAGCTGTCTAGTGCTCCTGACAGGCAGCAACACGCTCCCTCCCTTCTATTTTTAAAAGCTGGCGCGTTCAGGCTGATAAGGGAACAGAGGGGCTAGGGGCAGGGGGGGGGGGGGGATGACGACGATGGAGAGGTGGAAGAGGAGAGGAGGACGAGGAGGGCTGGCTGGAATGTAGCCGTGCTGCTACACTGCAGGTCTGTACAGGCTGGTTAGCTGAAACGCCGGTATGAGCAGCCTCTCTTCAGAGGTGTGTACTCTGGCTGCGCTGCGTGTCCTACCTGTTGTCTAGGGGCTGTTCCGAGGCCCGGCGGTCCTGGCCGTAGTTGATGTCCAGGGTGTCTGCGTGGTGCGGCCGGGGGGAATACTGCACTGACCTGGAGCGCAGCCTCTGGGACCCCAGCTCATCGTCTGGAGGGGAACACACAGCACCAGAGTCAACTCCAACTCTGGAGGAAACCTGCGGGCGGGCGGCTTTAATATTGACCAATCAGACGTCAATTTGGTTCACAAAAGTAAGATAGTTCTAAAAATGACAAAATAAAAAGGTTTCCTTTTAAAAAAACAGAAACCAATAAACATCTTGTGAAGTACATCTGAAGCCATGCTGTGCAGTAAATGAAAAGGTTCACACGTTAACGCAGAAGTTCCCGAAAACGGTGACATGGTGTGAAATAAACCAAGAGGTGCACTGTTGTAGCAGTGCAGCTCAAACCCTGCTGTACATTAGCACCACGGTCCAAAGCAGCAACGCGTGAAGGTGGCAGTATGCTCCAAACACGTGAGCTCTCAACTGAAAGCCGGTGGAAGTGCTGCAGAATGCAGCGGTGCTGCCTCGTGTTTGTACTACTGCTGTGACCCGGGGTCGGCTCATTTAACACCGCTCCGCTACACAGCGGGCCGTGGCGCAGAATAAGGGGTGACTTTAAAATAGAAAAATAAATAAAAAGGGACAAATCTCGAGGCACATTAAAAAAAGCAAAACCAATGCAATCGACCTCCCAAGGTAAAGGGAGACACTGCAGTACACCGAAGGCTGGAGGCTCAGTACGCACCGTCGTCCAGAGTGAGGCTGTCCGACAGCGAGCTGAGCTCTGAAGGGTTGGAATCTTCTGAGAAGGGCAGAGAGGAACAACTTCATAACGCCCCCATAGTACACACATTCAACAAAACACTGTGTGACAGATCGATTTCCTGAATGAAATACTAAAATGACAACATAATTATATCCATGGCCATCCATCATAGTAGTAAGTATACTGTTAAACCCATTATTTGTTCCCCCATTGAGGTATGAATACCGTTATCATCAACATCATCATAATAAAAACTAAATGTACCAGCGAGCTCCTCGTGATGCTAGCTGCGTGAGGGGAACTGACACCAGCCTCACGGGTAGCTTTACAGCTAGCATTTAGAGCCACGGTGGAAAGCCTCTGCCTACCAGCCATAATCAGCGAGGCCCTCTGGGTAGGCTTCTGGCCCATCGTCTTGCGGTAGGCGTTGATCTCGTCCTCCATGTTCTGCAGCATCCTCATGGCGTCCAGGTAGTTGTTCTTCCGCTTCTTCTTCACCGTCTTGGCCAGGTCTTCCTCGCTGGCCAGCTTCATGGAGGCCTCCACGAACTTCTGCTGCAGCTCGAAGCGGCTCTCCAGGTTCCTCAGGTGCGGGTCCTGGTGTATATTTGTTGTTAGTCCATGTTATCCACTTAATCATACCCTCTGGATGCACATTGATACCAATCGATCTAGAAAGACTGGGTGGATGGATCCAGAACTATTATATTATTGTTAGATGTTAAGCAGCTGCAATTCTACTGATTGAATCAATCTGTGGCAGAAAGTGTCCCAAGTGGTAAAAAAGAAGAAGACGGTGAAAGGGACGTTTACAAATCAATGACCACACGCACCTTGTCGTAGAGGGAAGGGTCCTCCAGCTTGAAGGCCGTCCCCACGCGTCTCCTTATGGGTGGGGCTTTCTCCCCGGCCCCCAGAGGGTATTCCTTGGGCAGCTGTCCCGTGAGCTCCTTCAAACCAAACACACCATAAGGAGCCAGACGGGGACATTGGCAAAGCTAACGGTGCACCGACAACAACGAACGCGTCCATGGCAACAAACTCACGGCTTCTCTCATGCAGACATTCTTCAGCTCCTCCATCTTCTTGGCCAGCTTGTCTTCCAGATCCTTCTCCTTCTTCTTCAGATCAGAAATCTTCTCTTTCTTACGTTCCTCGATGATCTCAGAGTCGACTGAACCTGCAGAAGACAATGAGTCAGCTGGATGACAACGAGCGTGATGGCGGGTCCTTCACTCCCCAGACTACTAACAGAAGGTCAGGTAGCTCTTTCTGGCCTGCTTACCGGCTGATATCAGGCTGCCGTTGCTGGCCATGATGAGCTGGTCCCGCGTCTCGGTGCTAGTCATTTTCCTGATTCTCGGTACAGAGATCTCCGTCAGGTCCATGGCGATGTCTCCTGAACTTCTTGTGGCCGTAAGCTTTGCCTGGGCCAGCAAAGACAGAGACAGAATGGGAGGGAGAGAGGGAATGAGTAAGGTGAGGGGTAGGGGGGGGGGGTAATCAGTGAAGCGGAGGCGGCCGGGTCGGTATTTCATCTTAATGGTGTCGCACTGCGATACGGGGAAGACCCATTTGAATGCTCAGCGCTTGCCGCGCACGGCTTCCTCATTAATCTAGGGGCGGTGGCGGTGTGGATGGATGTGCCATCTGCCTCCGACAGAGAGAGAGAGAGAGAGAGAGGCGGAGTCTGAACAGCTCCAGCCTCCACTGCAGCCAAAAACCGTGGTCCAGAACGGATGGCTCATCATGAGCCACTCATGGTGTGTAATAGACCCCATGATCAGCGTCAGGGGGTGTGTGAGTGTTTAACCATGTCAACCATGCATGCATGCTGGTCTGTTTACAGTGGGCAGGTTGATATAGTAACACAATTATGACGTGGCCCAATACTTGAGAGAGGGCTGTATCAACACAGATCAAAAGAATAAATGGAAGGAGGGACTGAGTCTGGAAGAGCCGAGAGCGTGGAAACAGAGGGAGGGAGATGGAGGGAGAAAGCGTGACTCACTTTGCTCTGTTTCCTGTCCAGGTAGAACTGGTGCTGACTTATAGCCATCCCCCAGATAGTCTTGATCAGAGAGTGGCTGGCATACCAGGTGTGGATGACCAGCCCTGCCTGGCCGAAGGTGCGCTTCGTCACTGTGCGCCTGGAGAGCCCAAACAGGAGAGAGGAACACGGCCATGAGCCACAGCATCACTGCAACTCTTAGGACCACAATGACATGCGTGTGGTTTGCAAGTGTCACAAAGAGTATGGATGAAAACAATGAGAAGAATAGGAGCAGCTAAACTGAGCTTGCTTTGGATCAATGACTTTTAATTACAGTTTAGTTAAGGGTTAAGTATTAAGTATCTATGGAGGGTTAAGCGTTAAGACCAGCAATAGATGCATCAGCATCGTTTGACAAGCTAAATGTGTTAACACAGTGCCCTAAATTAGGCTGCTGGTATCCTTCAGTCGGAGAAGGGCTTTTGTTGAAGAACAGCGCAGGCTAAAAAAAGGAGCATTTGTAAAGTAGGATGGGGGGGGGGGGGGGGCATATAGCCTGGGTTTAATGACGAAAGGGATTTGACTTCTCTGACCTGTGAGGGTCATTCACTTCCACTGCAAACTTCTTCTCACGAAAATACAGGTTCTCCAGCTGCTTCCACTGAAATAACTGTAGACAGAGAGAAAGAGAAAAGAGGGCACACACACACCGAGTACACAATGAGAACCCAGGTCTATGTACAGAAAAGACGATGACTATGACGCTATGTTTGCTTAAGTGTGAATGAGTGCACAAATTAGCTTTGATACACACATTGCGGTAAAGAATCCTATTAGCTTTTACTGCAAAAAAGCATGAGATACACAGAGAGCCATCTATTACTCAAAGACAGATTGAAAAGCAGAGAAAGGTAGTAAAACAGCAAGCCTCTTTTCTGGGCTGCAGCTGCAGCACTTTATAATGAGGCAGACCTCAGACTACAAGCTTGTGCTGTAACAACCACCAGACACACACACATTCACGACGACAACAAAAAACAACAGCAGGACTCACAGCAACTTTAAACTGCTGCACACTGGGACCCAGCTGGCCGGCCAGCCAGTCAGGTGTAAGGTCAGGCTTACAGAGGGGCAATTATGACTAATGCCCCAAGTGCAGGGAGCAGAGAGTAGACTGGTCTGAAACACTTCAATATGCCCTGGGGTAAGGAGAACGCCACACATGAGCCAAGGGAACGCTTTCTTCTTCTCTCTCTGTCTCCCTTTCTATTTCTGAGCAGGATGAAACATCTGCTCCTCTGACACCGGGCACAAGAGCAAAGGAATTTGGAGCAGTTTGCCTGTGAATGGCTCAGTCTCCCTTAATCCAATTGTGTGGAGATGAAAAAGAGAATAAGAAAAAAGGAACACACACATCACACCGTCCAGAAGGCAGCATTCCAGGTGATTCTCCTTTTACCATAGCTCGCCGTTCTCACATCAATGAACACTCTCACGGCGTGTCCCTCTCTTAAACTCGGTGGAAGTGCCGCCCCTGGTCAACTGCACCAAGCAAATCCTCATTCAAACACTAACAAAAAAAAACTCCTCAGGAATAATACTACGATCCTTATGAAAAGCTCAACAGACCACAGCAGGTGAAAGTGAACAAAATGGAGGTGCTTACCAGAAAATAATAATGATCCTCCCCCCTCTTCTGTTCTTATCAAACCCCGGGGGGTAGTCGGTGGGTTTGGTATTGAATCCTCTGGCTAGAGTTTCCCAGCGGGCAGCAGCAGCTCCTCAGAACAATACTCCCTCTTGTCTGTTCTCAGGCAGGCAGATAGGTGTTGCAAGAGTTTCAGCTGAGTTGGGGCCGCCCCCGCTCAGGCCCCTCCCTCTGACATCACACACACCTCATGCTGTCATCACAGCTCTATCCGGCAATCTCTCTCTCATATTCTTTCCAACTATCTCTATGGTGCTCTTCTTACTGGATGACTCAATCCACTTTAGTAGCTCCTCCTTATTTATCCAATTCTAAATAAGTTAGTCAGCCTTCACAGGTTGTCTCTTTCCTTCCCTAACTTCACCACACACATTGTACACGTCTTTCTGATAACTGGCGCAATGGTAGTTACTTCCCTTTCAGTCAAACCAGCTGGGCAGGTTCTAGTATTGTCTCTACCTGGAAGTGACGCTTGACTCCTCCTCCTGCCTCTCCGGTTCTAGGCCAGGGGCAAACATCCACTGCTCAAACATGACTCCATTTTGGCTATTTTTTTCTCTCCACTGATTTGTATTGAAAGACCCCCCCACCCCCCCCCCGGTGTTTATAGGGACCCTCAACACTGGCCGTTCAGCCGCTCCCAGTGAAAACATCTAAGGAATCTGCTGTTTTGGTCTAACCATTAATGTCAGGGGCTAATGTGGCCATGACGCTCTGCCCCCCCCCCCCCCCCCTGTGGGGACGGCTCTCGGCCTCGGCAATCCCAGTACACCCAGGAGCTCACCTGGCCTGGAAGGAATCTTACACCGCCCTACGAAAGCCAAAGTCATTCATTTCCACCGGCGGGTTGGAAAGACCTTAAAAGCTGGCTGCACTGCATTACTCTTTTTGTAGTTGTTGCCAGGAATGCAGCCCATCCTTCACTGGCTCTGCTTGTGGATCTTTTGACCAAATACACGGCTGTGGCCCCTTCTCCGACCCTAGGAGACAGCCCAGCCGCGGGTGACAAATGTTCCCCGGTCTCCACGGTAAAGATAAAGGTGGACCATCTCAGGAATCCTCCAGGTCCACTACAAATGGTTTCTAGCTTACCCATAGCAGTCGTTGGCCAGTGAAAAGATTACAGCTGCACCATGCTGTGGTGCAGCTGTAATCTATTCACCGGCCAACGAGTCAGGCTGGGATCGTGGCGAACGTAGTAATTAACAAACAATGGGAGCCGGCAGGAGCAGTCGCATCCTCCACTTGGCACCCCATAGTATCACCCACACTGGTGTGATACTTTCACAATTTACATCCTAATGATGGCTAAATGACTCTAATTTCATTTGGCTCTAAAATTAGGGATCTCAACACTTTTTTGAGAGGAAACGTGAAACCATTAACAGCCTGGTGGCTGATGAGGCCATCTCTAAAGTATGCCTGGGATGAAACACACCTCAAAGGCAACGGTGTCATGTGTCGCCTTCATTCTATGGGAAATGGCCCAATAGATTACTACGGCTAACACCGAATGATGAAGCCATCGCAGACTATAGACAAAAGGGTAAGAACCTTTCGAAAATAAAAAAAATGGAATAGATTTCATTGGACAGTGTACTTGCGTATATTTGCATAACGCAATCTCATGACCGACGGATCCGTCGCTGCCTGAAAAGTTGGAAAATGCTCAACTTTTTGACGCAGGCCACAGAGCCGACAGAATGGATAGACCCACCATGCATTTTGAGAGAGTCCCATGCAAAGTCAATGAGATCTGTCGACGGACACATGTAGTGTGAATGCGCCCTCAGTGTCTTCCATCCTCTGTATTGCAGGGAGGAGCCAATGAAGAAATACCAGTGGTTTCATATGCCCTCAGAACGTTGAGATTCATTTGCCATGCAAACTCTTAAGATCGCCCCCAGCGGATCTGTGGATCTTCCCTCATGATATAAACTGTGGGTTGTGACTCACACTGCCTGTACAGGCCAGTGCCCCGCCCTGCTCCCCCCCACGCCAGCTGCCGGTTGGCCCAGGCGCTGTGTGCAAGTGGACGACTCGAGGACGGCGAGTGGTGTGTACAGAAGTGGCATGAGGCGGCTGCTTGTATTTGGACTCGTCATAAGACTGACGTCTGGTCCGTGCGTCATCTTCTTTCTGGGACCGTGCTGGAGTTAATACTGGGTAAATACTCACTCACTGAGCTGTCCTTTAAGGAATCGTTCACGCTCTCGTAAGATGCTAGGGGGGTGAAAGCGTCCACCACGTGGAATATGAATGGAATGAACAGATTACACTGAAGCCGTTTATTGCAAAGAAAACACATCTTTAATCATTCATTCACCACCGGGCCCCTCATGGTGAAACACTGAATCCATATTGAAGGAGATTTATTTTGGTTCTAATGCCTCATCTCATTTTATAGACGTAGATCAGCGTGCAGCCATAAAGAGCTCACTGGGAGAGGGGCTGTCAGGGTGCCAAGCAGCTCCACAGAGGAATACAGACCACGAGAATTCAACACACATGGATTCAAACTGCAATGTAAAGACTTGACAGGACCTTTGCATTCTACACGCTTCGTGCTAGAAGCACAATATCATAACTGGGCTACAATTCACCGCCGTCCACGGGACAGTCCATCCGTCAAGACAGAGCTCTGTCGCAAAATAAAATCACTCTACATCATCATCTATTCCCATTAGTCTTTGCTGACAGTGTCCTTAAGATGTTGCACTGGTAAATAATGAAAATGACAGGGTGCTCAGATTCTCACACAAGTCCCCGCCTCTCCTCCACACAACAGGGGAGGGACGGGCCTTTTCAGACTTCGGAACCATTCATTAAGTGGTGATGAAACTGACATGCACAGAGTGGAAGATAATGAGAGGTCGAGGCTTATCGTAACCACATTCACCCAGCGTCAACTCCAATGAGAAGTTCAGCTCAAGAAAGAAAGAGGCAGAGGGTGTGAGAAATAGAATGAGAGGCCTTGGCTCAAAAGGCAACAAGATGCGCCCTGGCAAGACTGCACTTCTTGAAAGCGTGCACAGACACTCGGGTCTCTCTCTCCCTCTCTCTCTCTCTCTCCCACAAAGTAGAAAGCAGCTTTGCATAATGATAATAGTATGCTAGGGAGGGGGTAGGAGGAGTAAAGGGGCGTGGGTGAAGAGCACTATCACTATCCAACAGATGATAGAGGTCTTCTCTCTCACTCTCTGGAAGCCTAAGTTATTGTTGTGCTAATCATAACAAGAGTTACAGCTACAAAGGAAAAGGCAATAAAAATTGCTGGTCTTTCCCTCCTCCCTTACAGAGGAAAATCACCCTGTGTGTGTGTGTGTGTGTGTGTGTGTGTGTGTGTGTGTGTGTGTGTGTGTGTGTGTGTGTGTGTGTGTGTGTGTGTGTGTGTGTGTGTGTGTGTGTGTGTGTGTGTGTGTGTGTGTGTGTGTGTGTGTGTGTTCTCCAACCACCACAGCCCCGAGATCACACAAACTCAACCCACCATCATGATCCCTGACTGGCACAATACCCAACCAAGGCCCTCCTGCTATAATTACACCTTCCAATCCAGAGTGAGAGAGAAAGAGTCACCAACCAGGGTTTTAATTTGTAGTGAGCCAGGCTCATTAATGCTGTGGAATTTGGTGTGACACCACACCCAGCTTTGTCCATAGCAGCACTCTGCCATGTGGAACAGGTAGGAAGGGAGTAGTAGAGTAGCAGTCATGTAGATAGTCACAGGGAATAAGGACTGGAATTGGGCTGCTATCGAAAGTGACTAATAAGCCTGTGTTGTGACAACCTGTGCGTGTGTGTAGTCATAAACTGGGATAAGAGCTCCTGGGCTGTCAGGAGCTCAGGGTCTGGTCTTGTTAGAGCTGTGTGAGTAACCTTGATTCTGTACGTTTCCCATCGCTCCCATAGAGCTCTGCTTGATTGGGCTTTAACTTTTCAAACCACTATTTACAGTTTGGTGGATTATTAACCAGCCGAGGGAACCTCGCATTAAAAGAGCACTTGTACGTTATCTAACTGAAGCACACACACACACACACACACACAAGGTTGATCGCCTCCTCCTGCAAATATTTTGCCAAGAAAACCACACTGAAACTCCTATTAAGCACAGAGGGAACTATGTGAATGAGAACAAAACACTGAAATCAAGTGTCGATGCAGGGGGGGGTGCGTCAGTGGGACTTACTTTTCGGGGTTTTAATTTGTCCTGCAAGTCGAACTGGCCGATGCCTTTGTAGCTGACCCCGAGCCACCAGGGTATCCCCTGCTTGTCCTGTAGGGAGGAGTGGGAACACACACACACACACACACACACACACACACACACACACACACACACACACACACACACACACACACACACACACACACACACACACACACACACACACACACACACACACACACACACACACACACACACACACACACCGTTAAGAGGGTTTATTGCAAGGGGCTGGGGAAAAGAAAATGGGGTTGTTTCCAATGCAATTACCCCATTATGCTCTGAGCATGAGCAACACAAGGGGAGATCAAATGCGTTCAAGAAGCCTTAAAAAAGGCCCTGTGCAGCCAGGCGGAGTCATTTTTAATGCCTCTGTTTGATCTCATCAGACACCGGGCTTTAATGAGTCCAGGTAAGGGAGAGTCAGGTTAGATGTGGTGGCCAAGAAGACAAAGGAGGAGGTTACCCTCAGTTGTGGCCAACTGAACTATAAACTATAAACCTATATTTGAAAGCCTTCCCATTAAGATGTCTTTCATCCTGGATCTGCCCTGTTTACATGTTATAAGAACAATCTAGATTCATTTGTTGTTTTGACGAGGGTAAGGGTTAGCTAGGTTTAACAGTCACAAAATATCTCCGTTCACGTGTAGCTTTGATAACCATATGTCACCGGCTTAGACATGGACAGTTTTATCACACAATAAAACTGCAAACAAAAAATACACTGCAGGGCCCAGTGTGAGTGTTTCAGTACAATACTGTCAGCGTTTATGCATTGGTAACATGGGAGTAGACGAAGAGCACGGGGCATGTTGAAAGCTGCTAGAGCAAGGTTAAGCTACTGTACGACCCCAGCCGCCTCGCTCACCTTCACAGGGTAGTAATGGACTCCATATGTCGGCAGGGACTCCACCAGGGCCAGATACCTTCAGGAAGAATGGCAGACATTAGCGGCCATGCTGCCGGTCAAACACTTCATCACTGTCAGCCAGTGGCCAACACGGCGGGTTGAGGGGGTTTTAAGCCACAGCCCATTCATAGAGTACAGCGGTTTTACAGTAGCCCGCCCATCAATTTGTTTCAGTGGCCGCACAAGAGACAGAGGGGCGAGGGGGGGGGGGTACATTGATCGACTCGACCTCTGATTGCTTCGAGTTACGGCTGCTTTGAGAGAAAGCACATGCATAACAGAGGACTGCACCTCTCTCTCCCCCCCCCCCCCACCCCAGCCCATTGGCTGACTGCCCAGTTTAAAAAAAGGGCTGTCCTAATTAATTAGAGTTCCCAGCATAGTGGAGAGCGCCTTCTTCCTCTAGAGCATAGAGCAGCTGAAGAGGAAATAATAATCGCTATTGATAAAAGGTGAGTATTACATAGGAACAATAAGCAGGCACTCGGGAACAGGCTGGTCGATCACAATCCATTCTTACTCAAAAGCTGGAATGCAACTTTTGACTTACTGAACAATGGCCCCTCCTCTGCTCACTCCTTGCAGTTTCTTGTAATGTTCAATAACTCGGTCCTCGCTGCAATGGAAAAGATAAGACTTTTAAATGAATAATCCATCAAGGGCCTCGCTGCCCCCACAAAAAATGTGTGGGACGGGCCTCCCAAAACTCCACTCTGTCTGCTCATGCAGAAAATACATCCTGGCCCGCCGATGGCACTCACTGCCCTCTCCATCGCTCTCTGGCTCACTCTCTCTTTCGTGCTCACAGACACACAAACACACAGACAGACAGACACGCAGTAATCGCTCCTTTTAACAGGGCTGCAGGGATTGCAGACTCACTGCAGCATGGGTGGTAGACCGTGAGGCAAAGCGCGTACACACACATGCGCACACACACACACGCAAACACACATGCACACAAAAGGACATACTATAATAAACTGCCTATTGATTTGAAGGGTTGTGTTTTAACATGTTGCGATGGGCCTTAGACAAAGTTTAGGAATAATGTAAGAAGGGCAGGGGTAAGCGCAGAATATAGAGATATTTTTCAGATGGGCAGGGTTTATGCACCTTCCTTATGTAGGCCAGGGCGTTGAGGGGCTAAACTTAATTATCAAAGCATGAGGGTTAATTAGACGCCCCACCAGAGACTAAACCCCTCTCGCCCTGCACACCTCACGGCCTGCAGCCTCACAAATTGCTTTGTGCAACCAGGTGTTAACGACCATCAACGCCACTTAGTGCTTGGGGGTCGGTCAGGGGGTGTGGCAAGGGTGGTCTTGGGTGACCCAGGGGTATCTACGGGGGGGCCGTGTAATCCCAAGGATTAGTTGACCAACCCTCCCCCCCACACCAATGCATGTGTTGGTCTGCTCCGAGGGGAGCAGATGGGGTGCATATGATGGGTCTCACCAGTAGGTCAGCGACGGGTGTTCCCTCAGGACTCTGGTGGGCAGGAGGGTGAGCTGCTTCAGGTCTTCCCTGGCGGTCTCAGAGCTGGAGAGGAACAGAGAAAAACAAGAACAATAAATGCATGCATTGCAGATGGACCAGGCGGTACCTTGAAGGCATTGTTATGACTGTGGATAAGAGCTGCAACTCATGTCCGTCTTAACGGCGCGTTGAGCTACAGTGAGTTACAGCGGGTCAGAAGGGTGCTATTGGTGCTGGCCGGGCAGCCTCCCAGCAGAGGGGCTCTGGGTTGTAACCTGTCTGGTTGACCTGGGGGGCGCTCCTCTTCTGTGTGAAGTACGCAGGTCTCTCAAAGCTTTGCATCATCAATGCATGTCTTTGTCTGCGCATCTATGTATCTTGATTGCAAATCAAGGGGTAGATTAGTCTTTATGGTTGGGATTTTTTAACGCCCAGCCGAAAGGTTCTAGTTATAAACCCCAATGCCGCCTGTAGGTATCCCTTAGCAAGACGCCTAACCCCTACCAGTTAACAAAACACTATTCAATGTCAAGGCTCAATGAATTAATCAATTGTAGAAGGGTCCAACGGGGTAGAGTGATTACTGGCATGTTATTGCTGTGTAATGACATGCGCCTCTACATACAAATATTCAAATTTCCCGCGAGGCCAAAGTCTCACGACGTGACCAGAAGAAACGTGTCGCAGCTAACCCCCAGCCAGCCTCCCACAGTGGAGAGCCCTCCCTCTAGGTCTCTGTGCTTTCACAGTGTGCTTTGAATTTATATGTCTTAATGCAAGACAGCCATAACTCACATGTAAAACGGAGGGAAAGGTGCAGCATCAGGCGATTTTTCTTTCCCCTTCCTCCTCTCTTATCTAGTAGACAACCGGTGCACACCAAGTCTAGGTACGGGATCCACTCATGTGTTGCCAAAACTCATTTATCTTTTGACTCATGGCTCTTTGAAATGAGGTTGAAGAAGAAAGTGCTGTTCTTGAAGGTAGGTTCTCAGAAGGCTATGTACTTCAGTGTTATCTTATGTAAAGCCAGAGAGCCATAGTATGTTATTTTCCCAGTGCAGATTAAACAATGATTGAGCCAGATGTATGAAAAAAGTTTAGCACTGAGCTTATGAACACAATAATAGGTCCAACACCCTGTGGTGAACTGTGTATGTGTGCGTGTGCGCGTGTGTGTGTGTGTGTGCGCGCCAGGGCCTATGATAGTGAACTGTGAGTCTCTCTGACATGGTGGGTGTTGTGTTGTGTGTGTTAGAGGGAGAGGGAGAGAGGGAGATAGACAGAGGGAGAGGTAGTCTGACAGAGGGAGAGAGAGGGCATTATCTGGTTCTACGATTACTGCCAAACAACGGTTGACTATGGGGTCGTCGGAAGGTGCACCAGAGGCCTGAACAGACCCCATTGAGCAGCTCTTGGCAGACTGAGCTAGTGGTGAAAGGTACTGGACAAGTCGTGTATGATTCTTCAGTTGAGTTATAGGCCTCACAGACAGGACTCAAGCCTGTGGGCTAGACGAACCAGAATACACTTGTGTGTATTCTGTATGTGTAGTGCTATGTACTGCACGTGATGTACTATCATAAGGTACCGGTGAACATCCAATAATATTTACTATGTTTTATCCATATCAACCCAGAGTGAATTCAAATACATGTCATTAAGGAGCCGATAGGGGCAGGGGCAGCTGGCTAAAAGGTGCCTGAAGCTAGGCTAAGGAAATGGGGATCAAACCCAGTACCTTTCCCAGGAGGTCGACTGCCCTAGCAATAAATAAAATAACTACCGTAAATCCTGTTGGGCCAATTGTCGTATGACCCAAACAAGACCTTCATGAAAGTGAAGGCAGGCAGTCTGCTTCACTCAGGGCCCTTGAAACTAATGGGATTTAACATCTGCTGATGTGGAAGCAAGGCTCATGACGATACAGTTATGGGAACCAGTTTACGGGACTAAATGGTTTGGAAGAAAAAAAATAAAATCCACAGGACCACTGCCCCTCCCCCGCGCCCCCCACCCCCAGTAGATACCTCTGTTGGGTTGAGTGGGTTCTGCTGCCATGGCATTTCACTGGCAGTTTGATGGTGTACGTTTTTAATGGGGGGAGGGGGTGCAGGGGCCCGGCGTTGCCAGGGCAATGTGCTCCACAGCCGCCCTGTCAGCAATCTGGAATTCATTAGGACGTCTGCTATCTCCCTGCCGCGTGGCGGGGCTCCTGCGCCAGGGAGCCGCCCCGCCCTGGGCCTGGCATGGCCTGGGTGCCCACGTAGCGTGTGGGGGGCCGTTTGCATGCGTCAGCTGGTTCCAGCGGGCAGAGACGGGGTGGGTGGCTACTAGGTAGTGTAATGATTAAGAGGGAAGCTCTCCCAGGGTTCATTGAATAGAGGAAGTGGAAGTGAAGGCTGCCAGATACATCAGTCAGTGGACGCTACAGTCCTGCCCCTTATGTATATTATTTTGGGCCAGTCATCCATTGATTCTTTTTCGATGTGAATCGGTACATCATTTCGTTGATTAAATGTCATCCATAATCGCAGAGTCCCATAGCAGGGCCAAGTATTATTTCCTTAATTAGAGTAGTTTGTCCTGACGAGCAGTCAAGAAAACTATAAGCAATCGACGTTTGGTATTTAATTTGATTAAAAAAAGGGGCTGTTCAGCACTAATGGATAGACGCACCACTTTCATTTTCTTCATCAGCGTTAATGTCAAGCTATACAGTACAAACAGCAGTAAAACCCACCACGTGAACGGGTGACCATTAGCTTTATGTGTGTTCTAAAACCCGGTGCTAAGACGCGTGTAATAACAGCACTATGGCTAGGGCCTGACTCATCCCACCCAGACAACCAAAGCCCCGGCTGGACGGAAGGGAGGCCTGCATCCACTCCTCCACAACGTATCTCCCAGCGCTCCACCTTTCACCTCTCTCTGGCTCAGAGGAAACGCACATGCTGCACTACTAGCCCTCTGCTTCCGCAAGACAAAAGCTAAAGGAAGAAGTCTGATAGCATAATGTAGTAATGAACATACTCATGGGAACATTGTACGTTTTGAGAACTGTACGACTAAAAAAGATTGTAGTACTGTATTGTGCTACCACTGCTTTGTTACAACACTGAATGTCCAGGCAACATTGCCCTTATCCACAAAGAATGTCCACACCTAAATGATAATGTAAAAGGGTTCACAAAGCAGGGAAGGGTTTTAGAACATCCTGTTTTGAATCAGGATTAGTAGTCAAAAAAGATGATTCTGGTATCTCAGTAAGAAAGCAATAGGACTTGTAGTATGAATATCCATCCAGATGGATGAAATCTGGCAGATTATATGTTGGCAGCTTTTGCTTTATTGTGCTTTCATAGACGGGACAAAGTACAGCCCAACCCTACACCTACATACATGAACTTGCAGGGGTCACAACTGAAGTAACTCACACAGGCTACGCTTGAGGATTAAACGTTGTGGTATAAAAGCAGAAAACATATTGGTGCATGAAGGTTCTCTGAGCATCAGCGAGCAATCTGCAATCACTAATTACCACAAAAGCAGCCATGCTTGTAAAAGATTATAGGGTGACACAACAGAAATAGAAGCATTTCACTTTTTGGGGAGAGTGAGAGAAGAAAAGGGAGAGAGAGAGAGAGGCAGGAGAAGAAAAGGAAGAGAGTGAGTTGGAGTGACTGAGAATAAAAGAAGGTAGCATGGGTATTCAAACCATACATGTATAACTCCTAACTGAGCACTAAGCTTTGTGTTTGTGATAAAGCGCATAGGCCTTTTTGGGTACAATGGTGGCACCCGTGCTTTGTCGTTCAGTGAGGAAGGTGTTATGTTTACTGGACAGAGGCCGCGTTGGTCTGCGTCCTTCACTCCTCTGGACAACATAGGTCCAACTAATAACCACACACTCTAATCACAAGGTCACGACTCTCTTATCGCTTAGAGCAATAAAATATAAATAAATATCTCTCCTGGTGACTTGATTAATGAGTCCCAGCAGTCCATGCAGAACCCCCAAAACATAGTACACACACACACACACACACACACACACACACACACACACACACACACACACACACACACACACACACACACACACACACACACACACACACACACACACACACACACACACACACACACACACACACACTTCCCAGCCCTCAAAAGCTTAACACACACCCATACGGACCTAAGCACACAAGTGATTGGGGAAGAACGTAGGTATGTTGCCAAGAGAAAAACCCATAACACGTTGATAGCACCAGACCACCGAGGCTTCGGTTCAATGTCACTCTAGCACAACACAGAGACAATGATTAACCTAAGGGAAGTTCAACTTAAAGCTTAACCTATGAAGCTGAACATTACCGATTAGCCCAGCTATGGCTTGAAACCTTACACTGAGTAAACAGTTCAGCATAAAAAACTATTTTCTTCCACTGCCATTATTTCTAAACAAAAACATTGAAAACGTATTACGTGGTTCAGATTGAGCCACTATAAACACATATAAACTATAAACAACGAGTCACAGTTTGAGAGTTAAGAGAGGACAGACGATGCTTACCTTGTGTGTTCTCCTTTGGCTTCCTACAAAAAGAAAGTCCCACAATGAGTCAAGTGGGACGACAGCGTCACGCATCAACCCTTTCAAACTAAAACTAAAACAACGCTCGCCGACTACGACAAGTTCGTCCTAATATCATGTAATGGGCTACTAAATGTTTAACCAGTGGGTTCAATGGATAAGAAATAACGAACCACACTGATTTAACAATAGCGGGACCGGACTGTCCCGTGGACGTCTGCTTTCAAATGGCTCGACCGTGCGCGTGGGTTCACGATTACGCCGTTTCCACTCGCGCCACGTCTCGTGTACTTACTTGCAACGCCAATGCCGCTAATTTGAAAACGTGTTCGCTCTCCACTTCAATGGTTTCCTGGCGTAGAAAGAGAGAGACGGTAGGTGGAAAATCAGGCTTAGCACATCGGAAACACAAACACTTGACTTGAGAGAAATCTTCTCAGCCCCGCCGTACCTCGTCCCACTGTTACCGACTGAACCATTGTCGTTGACATTGAGGTTGCGGTTAAAAATGCTGAATAATTAAATGTGTAAAGGTAGGTTTAGGTAATCCTCCATATAGCGGTAAACTATTAAAATAACAATGTTTAGTTTGTTTAGTGGAAAACCAAAGTTTGGTCGGACGTTATAGATTAAACTACACCACACCCCTTTTTGAAAATGGTACATTCTGAGAGCAGGTTCAACAATCTCCCGTCTCCCGTGGAGACAAGTCTGCCACCCCGCGAAAAGTCTGCATTGCCACATACTACAAAGACTTGCCTGACCGCGTGCAGTCTAGAACCACACAATTAATTACTAATAGCACTGACAACAAACGTTTAAAAGGGGAACGGTTTTATAATTTAAAAAGGACTTCAAGGTCCTGACACGAACGTTCACAGCTAAGACCCTGTTTAGGCGTTCATATAAAACAAATCGGTTGGTAGCCTACCACGCCTCCTTTGCTCCATGTAATACTTGAATTACACATTTTCGGAGGGTTGTGTGTGAGTGTGAGTGAGTGAGTGAGTGAGTGGGTGAGTGAGAGAGGATTACTGTACATAAAATGAAGGATGACTGACCAAGCATAAAATAACCTCTGCGTTCAATATTTTCTTACAAATGCACTTCACCTCCCCACATGTGCCCTTCAAATAAATACTATTACGTGTAACCTGATAAGCTAGTAATGAATCGATAAGTACAGTTTATTTTATCACACAGTGGATTCAGATGTATTGGGAGCTCTCGAGCAACTGAAACATATAGTACAATATTTTCTAAAGAACATAATATGAACATAATAATATTTAAAAGACGCTCAAAGACTTACATTACACACAGCAGATTTAGCATTCAGATAGAATAGCTCCACCGTTGTATTGTCTTTCAAGAATGTAATCTTCTCGATGTAGAATCTGTCAACAAAAAATATACTTCAAATCTAAGCCTGTGTTGATAGAGCATCGTAAGCCAATTATAGCCTTGTGAAGATAACTAAAACATTGTTGAATGCTGCCACCTTCTGGACACGACTTACTATTGCCCCAGCAATCTCCCTATCAAATCATGACAGTTACCATTTCAAAAGTAAAAGAAAACTTCTAGGCATTCATCAACTTATTTTTAACCATATCGTATTATTAATTTATTCAGTTAGAAGGTTGTATGATTGTAAACAAAGGGGGTATTTCAAGAGAGTGGCATTATTTTACTATAGGGCGGGTACATCAGAATGCATCATGAGAGATTTTGTGGATTTTGAGAGGACTCAAGGGAGTAGTAATATTGTAAAATCCTAAATCACAATAAATGGCCTATGGCCTATGCTAATGAAACACTGTGGCAGTGTCAAATACAACAATTTTTCCTCATAATGGCAATTCATTTCACAATGCATTACTAAAACATGACCAACAAAAAAATTACTGCCAACATAATAGCCAATCCCGATGCCCATATGCTTCCAAAATGGCGGAAGGCATTGTAATTTGACACTGTGATCCACAAACCCCATAATCCTGCTGTTAGAGACCTTACCTGACCAGGAAGCGCAGTTCCAAAGGGCCACTCTTCTTGTTAAAGTCATGGTCAAGGACTCTACGTTCAAACTGCAGCCAGTTGTTCTGACCACTGAGGAGAGATAGTCAAGTTATCTTGATGTTGATGTCTATGGGCATTATTCCCCCACTCTGCAAGCATTTACAACCAAGATGGTCGCTCGTGGCATGCAGCCAATTGCCTTCTACCAAGCATATATCCTCTATTTTACATTATTAATTAGCATGAAGTAGGCCTGACCATTTTGAAACAGGGTTTGAAAGGATGTGTACTAGTAAGTCTATCAACACAAACTATGACACAGCAAGGCTGCAAATATGCCACGATAACTAACTTGCTGTCCGATGTTAGCGTGTAAAGCAGACTATAAATGCACTCACGTGTCGTCGATGAAGCTTAACCCAAAGTACTCCTTTTCTTTGAGGTTAAAATGTGAAGACACCAAATCTAGGAGCTCGCGGGACAGGAGCTTGGGCTGGAAAAAGACGAAAAAAAGGATTTTAAAATAATTATGTGTCGATCCTATCGACCACGTCTTCACATGTACAGTGTAACCTGCTATGCAACCAAACATCATTCCTACCCTGAAATGACTCTGATGCATCACAGACATATAACAACCTGACCAATAGGAAGTATGCATGTGCGGTCTCCTACCTGTACCAGCAGCTCCAGGTTCCTGTCGTCCAGCAGGTGGATCTGGCACAGGCGGCCTTCCGTCATCTGCAGAAAGAGACGCTTTCATTAGGGTTTGGAGCTACAGAAGCCCCTGTGGCTCCCCTCCAATAGGGCTGAGGGTGCACTCACACAGGGGGGGCATCTGTACCGTGCCCGAGTACGTTTGCCCCCTAAAGTCTACATCGTTTGGCTAGTGTGAGCCGCTGCACGCGTACTCAAGTACAGTTCAATTCCTGGCCTCAGCACACTTCGGTGAGTTGTGCTCATGCCACGGGGTACAGATACTGATGAGCAGACACGTGCATACGCATACGTATGTACAAGAGGCAACCGTACTCAGGCCCAGTTGAGATTGCCTTGGGTGAGCTCAGGTCAGCAGCACAAGGGGGGGGGGGGGGGTCAATCGTTGAGTACGGTACAGGGCAACTTTGCCTAGTGGGTGGTGTCCCAGAATGTCAGCCTGTGGAGCCCCTTTGAGAGTGTACCCCTGGTTTGTTGGGTGCTTACGTATCATTCGGCTCAGAAGAGTGAATGGTTGAAGTAATTGGAATACCTTGTGATTTCATGGGGATATTTTCCAACAAAATTTGTTTTATCTTAACAATAACGCACACATTATGTCAAACTCATTGATTTTCATCACTAACTTTTTTTTTTTTAAATAGGATAAGCAGACAGATAACGAAAAGTGTCTTAGTGTCTTCTCATAAAACAAATTTAAAAACTCAAGGACTGCTTTGATGAGATTCCTAATTGATTAAACTATCAGAAAGAA
This sequence comes from Gadus chalcogrammus, assembly GCF_026213295.1. Lineage (NCBI taxonomy): Eukaryota > Metazoa > Chordata > Actinopteri > Gadiformes > Gadidae > Gadus > Gadus chalcogrammus. The sequence goes on from NC_079424.1 coordinate 19,125,481, forward strand.
AATCAACACATTTTTCTCCCATTCTCAGTAAAAAGGAAAAACTCGGAAAACCTTGAGAGTGCTGTACAGCCTGGCCTAACAGGTGACTGAGTGCTTGCCGGCGCAGCACGGGAAGAGACATCAGGAACATCCACTACCATCTGCGAGAGTGGAAACCACATGGTGTGTGTGTACCGCCGCGGCGGCCTGCCCGGTGCCTCTGTGGTCGTGGAAACAGGGCTGGGTGTTGACGCCCAGCGCAACCGCAGGACGGGTGGGCCTCAATCAAAGGTCTGGTGTTAAGGGCTGCCCCGCCACGACACATTGGCCCATAAAACAACAGAGCTGGCCGTCGTTTTTATAGACATGACTGTAACTTTTTCTTTTTTTTGTACAAAGGTCTCTACGTTTGTTCCATGAATTACTCCTCAGACAACGGAAAATCTGAGGGCTTGTTCGAGTCTCCGCCGCACTGACTTGGTATATGGTTTTAACTTCTTTGACATCTGTGAATCGCATCATTTCTACATCCTATGTCGTTCATACTGACTCAATGTCCCAGGTATTTTTCCCATATGTATATGTTCCTAAAAGGACATGAAAGCACCATATCTCCATAGTAACAGTGGGTACATAATAAACCATATAGCATAAGATTGCAGATTGGGCCCAAATCCAAATCCGTTGAATGAATGAATATTCAAAAGAGGGAAGAATAACTGAACCAACGGACAAAGAGCTGAATTCTGAGTGGATGGTTAAATCAAATAATTGTTACTGCGGTCGGTTAGAGAAGAACCATTGTCCCAGCATGAATCAGTCACCCCTAGTGTCTCTTACAAGGTATTGTGTCCAAGGCTCTTTGCACAATACTCGTTTGGATCAATTAATCAATGCCTCTTTGTTTAATGCCTCGGTGACATCACAACCATACCACAACACGAAAGGCTCGTTAGATCCTCTGGATGAGTCAAATGTTTATTTAATCAGCACTCATTTACCTTTTTAGCATTTCATTCAAAAAACAGAACTATGTTTTTAAAATCCTGGAAACCACAGCTATAGTGCTGATCTGGCCAACTGGCTCTAGGAGTGAAGCGCCGTCGCTGGGCCCAGCCGTGGTTTGAAGAGGGCAGGGCTTCCTTGGAGAGCAGGTCATGGTGTTAAAAAAGGGAGGTCAACGCTAAGTCCTGACCATGATTGGGGAGGTCCTGCCCTTTCCCTGAAAATCCCTCACCATTACTTGACTGGCTTCTCTGATGCTACCGCCTTCACATGACCCCCCCCCCACCCCTGACCCCCGCCCGAGCCTACACTTTGACCCACAGAGGGGTCAGGGGACCCAGCCTATACGGATACCACAAACCCTTCAGCTAAACCTCCCCTTCCACCTCCCCAGCCCCCATCCCAACCAACATTTCGGGTTCTATGATTAATTTTTCACATGACCGTCACCAGAGGCTAAAGACAGAAAGTGTTCAAAAGTGGAGGAAAAACAGCCACAGAGGGATTCTGGGAAATAGTGTGAGACAACCTTTTCTGATGCATGACAAGTCTAACCCCTGCATGTAGGCGTCATTGAGCAAGATGCCTTATACAGGTAGACAATGAACATTGAACTTCAAACCGAGAACCTTCACCAGAATGGAAAATAAATAACCTAAACAACTGGACCCTCCTATTCCGTAAAACTGATCAGGTCTTCCACAGTGAGCGGCATTTCAAAGGCCCCTTCCAGCTGGACACTTGAGATCAAACGGTCGGACATGCCTCTCTCTAATCAGCTCCATATGTGCTCTCAGACCCTTGTTAAAAATACACACAGACACCCACACGTGCACCCACACCTGCCCTTAGTGCTGACCGAGTCAGCACTAAATCACACATTGTCAACTTCAACTTGGCTTGAAAGGGGGAATCCAAACTACATGAATATTTTGAACGTTAAAAAAAACCCAACCCAACACATCTGGCAACAAGCAAGTACCAATCGTCGCGGTCAGTCAAACAAATCAAAACCACCCCCCCCCATCCAACCCCAACAAGCAAGCAATCCTCATCCTCATCTCTGATCAATCGGTTTAGCGTCGGCCCCACCTGGTAGCATCCTCCGACCTGGAGCCAGGCGTCCATCAGCTGTCGGCAAGGGACCACGACCCCCCGCTGGTACCACCTCTTCAGGCTCTGCTGGGCCAGGGACCAGGCTAGCTGGCCGCTAGACGCCACCAGGTCTTCCACCCCAGACATGATGCGCACTGCCAGGGCCGGCAGTGCCTTCCTCCCTCTGCTCGCCAGCCTTCCTACCGACCGCCGACCGACGGAAACTGAAGCTGCACCTTGAAGCTCGGATTGCCCACCGTTTAGCAGAGAGGTGACGACCGGTGATGCTGGTGTAAAAGGGCTCCAATGTGCCTCCCCCACCTCGGCCCTTGTGAGTGAACACAGCCGTCCTCTGCTGCGCCTTTCTCTGAGCACCACAGCCTCTCACTTGAGGCTGTTGTGTGCTTGTGTTTTAATGGCAAAGACCATAGAAAAAAAACAGAACGTTCCACTGTGACCCTCAGATGAGGTCATTTTCCCAGAGAAGCCGGAGGTCTGGAGAGCTGGTGTGTGGATGGGTGTGTGTGTGGGTGGGTGCCAGACTTGGCCCTGCTTCTGCGAAGCATCACCACGCAGCCTCAGTGGATGCAGTGTAGTTCAAGGGACCAGGATCGGAGCATACAGGGAACTCACTGAGTCCCTCTTGTATACAAACACAGGCAACACCCAGGCTGACCAGGGGGAACTGGCTGGGGTGTGACTCATTCTCGACCACAAACCGTTGTAGTGGTTGTGTTTATTTTAGTGCTTTGGTGGAAATGTGCTTGCCATTGCTATTTATTTTTTGGTGTGTTTGTTTGTTTGTTTTTATTGAGGGGGGGGGGGGGGGGGTGGGGGGGGTAATATATTCTTAGAATGTTTTCTAGAGTTTTTCATTAAGAAAGCATATAGCATAGCCTCGGAATGATTAAATCCCCTTTATTACTTTTTATTGCTGTATCTCGGCATCATACAATGTTCATTTTGCCTGGGGGGACGGCCCATCAGTCATTTTCTCAGCAGCTAGGTTGTTATTTCCGGCTCAAGTTAACTACTGTGGAAAATAATAATAATTGCTCATCGTTGCATAGGGACAGGTGATATATGTGCCTGGGGATAATTCTTGGTGAGAGCAACGTAACCACACCCACTGACCTTTCCTACGGGAAGCCCCTTTGGCCTCCAGTAAATATCCCTATATGGTTGCACTGCATAAGCGTCCTGGGATACTTTCTCAGTAAAACTCACTCTTCCTCAGTAAAACGAGCGAGACAAGACAAAATACGCACCGGGCTCAGAGGGCTGCCCTGTGCGTCTACAGGGCGCTGCGTGTCATCTGGAAGCCATATCCTGCTGTTTGTTTGTGTGACCCGTCAAACACACAAACAGTTTCCTTGAATCCTTGACAACAGTCGGCAAACAGGGGTAGAAGCAGAGGGACCTCTGCTTTCACTAAACATACCATGTTAATTTACCATTAAATCACTAACTAGAGACACTTTAATCTAAAGCTAATTACAGTGAATTGAATTCAGATAAATGACATTAGCTGGTCTATAATAGGCTGTAAGTAACCATTGGGGGATCGAACCCAGGATCCCCCTAGCCAGGAACCCCCTAGCCATGACTGATTATGCTGCCCCTGCATCTGTACGGCAAAGGTGACAGCTTTTGCTGTATGTCTGCTTTTCCTGTGGGACTAGGATGGTCTCTTTTGAACATTGGCAGCTGCAGAAGATTTGGAAATGAAACCATGAGCAATTAACATACATTATGCAAATGTGTTTATGTGTTGATTCCTTTTAGACCTTGAGTCATGTACTGTATGAAACGGTTATTTCTCTATTGAGCCCTAAACCAGCCTTTCTCATAGGTTAATAAGACAGAATATATGTAGAGCTTTGGTTCAATCAGTCTTCAGAGGGATGTATATTTATATGTTGTATTCCCAGGAGACCCAGCTCCATGGCCCAGTGACATGAGGCCCTGGCCCACGGTTTGAGAAAACTCTGCCTTGATTGGGCCCAAATCCGAATATCATCTTGTCTAGAACCTTGTGCAGAACACATTTTGAAAAGGAACTTTGTAGTACAGGGATGAATGACATACAGGTTTAGCGCAAAATAAATTGCAGACATCTCATTGGACACAGTCGTCGATCCGAAGTGCAAACATGCATGTTTGTCGTATCATTTTATCAAAAAGCATTCAGCAAATGGATAGGGCAACATCACCCAGCACTAATTCTATAACATTCGCATAATGTCACCGCAGGAAGTGGATGAATCCATTTCTGGAGGTTCAATTTCATTTGGCATCCATATTTAGACCGGCCGCGCAGCCGAGACCGTGAGTGAACAGAATCAATTAGGACAAAGACGAGAGGCACGTGTACGCCGGGACACAGCTGTCCTGAGTGACAACAGCCGTGACGACAGCAGATGTGTCGGGCACAAGTAATTCTTTATCCACCACACGCGCGTCGCGTGTGCCGCTAAGATTCAGTTAGTGGTTGCGATTGGCGAAACAAATGCTCAGAGAGCAATATTCATTCCAAATCGCCACAGGATTCAATTTCAAAGACCACTGTTGTCCTGGTTCCAAATTTAGCATGTTATCATTAAAAGGATAAATTGAATTGTTAATGCTAAATGAGTTCAAAACAGGATCTGTTTACCTGAGGCAATTTGAAGGCAAATAGAGAGCCTAGTAGCCTACACAAGCCTCTCTATTTATTTTTTGTAAATGTAACACTTTTGTTCCTCAATAAAAAACATTTTGCTGCCACTTGCAGCAACCCCTTGTCAAGGAAATTGCAGTGGAACCACTCTGAGCTCTCCGTCTCTGTCCCCAGCCTGGCACCACAGCAGTAAACAGCATGACCTCAGGCTTCAGTCTGCCAAGCCCAACTCAAATATCTCAAACATGCTGATGACTGTGCAGCTTACATCCTGAACGACGTGTTGTTGCACATTTTTGCTACCCCGAGACGCAATAATGCATCGAGATACATTCCAAGTCAGGCAGCACACATCGATTGTTGCGCTTGTCAACTCTGCTATTATGTTCCCGTCGTTCTGATTTGCTGCAGTTCTAATTCACGGCCAGCAGATGGAGAACTTATACCATCCATATTTCTTGGCACACTAGCAGAGAACTTAGCCAATGCATTTATCTCGCGAAGTCTCAAATGTGTCATTACTGGCCTAGCTGCGATTCCCCTCTTTAATACCCTACCTACCCAGACCTCTTCTCTCCTACTGTGCGCCTCTCATTGAACATGCAAAACCGGGCGTGTTTGACACACTCAGGCGTGGCCTAGAAAAAAAAGATAGATGAGGGAGAAAGGCTGCGGGTGCCAATTTAACCCTCTATGCGGTCTGCGTGGTCCCCTAACAGCCCGGTTCTCTGGGATGATACTAGATGGGCCGTGGCATGAACAGCCCTTACTGCCAAGATATTCTCTCTCTCTCGCTCTCTCTCTCTCTCTCTGCCCTCGGGCTTGTTTCATATGGATGGCAATCACCCCGTACAGTAAGTGGCAGATTAATTGACTAAAAAGGGGGAAGGCCTCCCGTGGGGCTGAATGAGGGCCGGGGAAACAGCTGTCATCCAGCGCAGGTCTGCATATGACTATTGGCCTCCATGGTACGCACAGCTGACAGGCAAAGCACCACGCTCACCTCACCATACACCTGGCACCGCGGCCGGGCGCACACATATTCACGGGCATGAACACACACACGCTCATATTCACATATAAACACACACTCACATTGATATTCACATATATAAACACATTCATTTTAACACACACACACACACACACACACACACACACACACACACACACACACACACACACACACACACACACACACACACACACTACGGTTCAATGTGCACATCCCTATTCCAGTGATCTAATGGTGAGCTTCCATAGGGGACCTGGTCCTTGCCCAACTGTACATTCCGGGACTGTCAGCTGGAATGTATACAGTCCCCGTCTAACAGCAGCACACCCACGGGACGGTTTTGTATCCATTAATTATACATGGTGCTGGTTAAAAGCATTTCAGAAAACCTGAGGGTGAATGAACTCCACAGTACATTGGGTACATTCTCTCCTCGCTCCAGCCTGTTTGGTCAACATAACCCTTGTGTCTGCTGCCACCATCAGCTCCTTCACACTGACCCTGAATAACCTATGGCTGGTACCCCTCACTGCGACAGCTTGATCGATATTGAAACACGCTCCCGCCTCCAGGAGCCGTCTATCCCGAGGCCTAACATCCCCGTCTGTTACCCGTGAGACAATCATCCAACCATTTTGGAATAATATCTGCTTTAGGCGCAACCACATCAGCTTAAGCTAAAACCACGAGGCGTCTCAATCACAGCCAATTACTGCCATGTGATGAAGCTCCGTGCCGCCGAATGAATGGAGAGACACACAAAGCTTTTTCCCTTCTCATTTTGGGTGGTAATATACAGTCAGGCTCTGCTTTGTGTGGCCTGCCAGGGGTCGGGGGGGGCTACTGCAGTATGAAAGAGGCTAAAGGGGGTGGGGGAAGAGACCTTGAGGGGCTTAGTCGGCCACCACTGGACCCATTGACTTGTCCCGATAGTGGCTCAGGATTTGGGGCGCCCTTTATCTGTGATACAGGACAGCACTGAGACCAACGCTGGAGCTGTGAGAGGCCATGGCTATCTGTGTGTGTGTGTGTGTGTGTGTGTGTGTGTGTGTGTGTGTGTGTGTGTGTGTGTGTGTGTGTGTGTGTGTGTGTGTGTGTGTGTGTGTGTGTGTGTAAACCAGATGCTCTGAAGAGGGGGGAGGTGGAGGACAGCAAGGGGGGGGGGGGGGGTAGTAACAGAGGCCACCGTGTTGGCCCGCATGCAGTCTGCCGTGTCAGAATATGCCCCCCCACCCCCCCGCCTCCCTGGGGGGACGGAGGGCGCCCGGATCAGGGGTGGAGGCTGTTCCACCACCACCAGAAGGCCAGAGGAGACAGTAGGCCCGGGCCACTGGTGTTGAATATCATCAACAAGAGAATGCCTGAATATGAATGGCTTGGTTTTAGCAGCACCACAGGGCAGCAGAGAGAGACAAAGGACGAGGGAGAATGAGATGATGTGAGAAAGAGAGGGAGAGAGAGAGTGAGTGAGTGAGTGAGTGAGTGAGTGAGTGAGTGAGTGAGTGAGTGAGTGAGGGAGGGAGTGATGGGGAAGAAGCAGCAACACAGATCATCGGTAATGAGCCTTTAGGGGGGAAATGAAAGAGACCTGAATGGATTGAAAAAATACGAATAGCGTGACCTCAAAGTGTTGGTTTTCTGGTTCATGCATCATAGTTTAATGTCTTCATTAATGTCTTCATTAAGGCTCTTTGATAGACTAATGGAACGCAGTCGGATCCATAAAGTGGAGCATATCACTTGGTAATCGGTCGTAACGTTTCCTTTTTTTGGTTGGCACTATGTTATACCCCCCCATGCTGATTCCATTGTTTGTTTCAGGACCGGCCAATGTAGCTGACATGACATTGGCCATATATCTATAAATATGGAGAAATTACAAGCCGGTAGCACAGACGACATAAACGCATTACGTCCAGTTCCCGTGTTGAATGTGTGCCAAGCAACCCTCTGAGGCTGGGATAAGGGTCAGCGTCTGTATGACAGCACCGCTGAGCACAGCGGCGGCAGCACAAAGCCCCCTCAAATATCACTATGTGTTACCATATTTATGTGGTAACGCATAGTGTGATAGTCATCAGTCAAAATCACAATAAACACATTTTTGGAACCATGAACCGAAACATTGTGTTTAGTGCTGCGGCCATTGTTAAATATTTATTAACCCATTGCAAGGCAAGGGTCTAGAGTCGCAGCCCTGCTGAACCCCATGGGGAGATACAGGGAAGCAGGCCCACAGCACAGGGCATGGGACAAACCTACCCTTTGAAAAACACTGATTTGAACATTTGTTCTTATTCACACAGATATATTGGCCACTGATATTCACCGGTTTACAATAACTGTGCCACTCAAGCACTTTCTATTAGTCCTGCTAACTTTGTCTGTTTGGCGAATTCCGAGCCCTTTGTTATGGGTTCATTAAAGCTATTTAACTTTCTAATGAAATAAATGATCAAATCTATACTGCCATGTACACCTGGGAACCAGATGAATCTGCAAGCTCACGTTTTATTTGCTCTGGCAGATGCGTCTGGCCCCCTTCCTGTTCAGACACATTTCCAGAAGAACTGGCCCGGGTCTCGCCAATCACAACCGTTGGTCAAATATGTGGCGGGTTTGATACAATGATTTTGTTGCAGGTCTATCAAATGGCTTTTTGGTCTGTGCCCATTAATAACGCTCTTCGGAAATCAAAGGATCCAGACTAATACCCATTTGCGAATGCGTGTGGTATTCAAAGGTTGATAGCTTGGTGTGTCCTCTATAAATAAATAGTCAGAACTACTAAGCATGTACTTTATCACTGCAGCAACAGCGGAAGCCATTATGAGGATATAATGACTAATTAGCGGGTTTGGGGGGTTGTGATTAGTGATGATGACATCATGAGACCCTCTGGCTTATCGCAGCGAATCTAATTGACTAACTACCTAATAGGATCCCTGCTACGGCTCTCACTGGCCAATGAAAACATACATGCCCAATCACAACACTAATTTAGGACTGTT
>NC_079424.1:19134344-19154344 GCF_026213295.1 Gadus chalcogrammus
TGTGTGTGTGTGTGTGTGTGTGTGTGTGTGTGTGTGTGTGTGAGAGAGTGTGTTCGCTCGCCACTACTTCAGAATGCCACCAGTGACGGATGATCAACAAATTTCCTAATTTATATTGTCACCCCCCAGAACATTCTCTCCACAGTGTGTGGGGCGGACAGGTGGGAGTCTATTGAGTCTCTCAGTTAAAGTTATCCCCATGCGTCTCAGCTGCATCATAATTGCAACAGGACCTCTCTCTCCCCCTCGCTGCTTTTGGTTACAATCCAAGGTTGATGTATCATTTTGACTCAGCCCGGCTCCCTACATAGAGACATGGCTGATAAAGAGCATGTTTTCCCTCTGTTGAAAACCGGGCAATAGGCTGAATATTAAAGAGGGCTTTGGAGGGAGTTTACCCTCTGCCTCCCTTTCTCCCTCTCAGTCTCTCTGGGGGATTACCGCTCTTCAAGATGGAGGAAACATCAATGTGGGTTTATTTGAAGGATGAAGGCTTTTTCTGAATGGTATTTGGGAGCCATATCATGGGGTCTCGCATGGGGATTAGCGATGTTAGGCATTTTGAGCTATGTTTCCTGTCCTGATAAATCGGATTTTGCCTCCAATCTGTGTCTTAAGTCCTGGGCTCTGCTCCTTCTTGCGAACTCTTAGAGGATGGAGTCCTCTGCCCTTTAATCTAGCCCTGCCTGGCCCATCCGTGGTCTGCCTAGCCCAGCCGTGGTCTGCCTAGCCCAGCCGTGGTCTGCCTAGCCCAGCCGTGGTCTGCCTAGCCCTGCCGTGGCCTTCCTGGCCTGGCACTAGCCCAGCCAGTCTCTGCCTAGCCTGGTACTGGCCCCGCCAGGGTCGGCCTACCTTGGTACATGATCAGCCAGGGTCTGCCTAGTTTGGTACATTCCCCTGATATTGGACCACTAGTTCTCTAGCCAGCCATCTGACCTGCTTTCTGCCCTTTGCTCCCACACCATCCTTCTACAATATGCAGGGCTGCATGTGGACCGGGATCTGGACATACACAGTGCATCCAAATATATTGGTCACGATTCAATTATCTTAGACCTGCCTTTGATGGAGGGGACATATCCCTGTACTTCCCTTAACATTTTATTATGTTTTATGTTTTTATTTGATTATTGATTGAATATTTCACATTAAGATCAATTCAACAGATAAAATACTGCCATAATATTTCTGAATTAGAAACATATATTACATTACAGTAGTAGAATGAGTTAGATTGAGAAGTTAAAGTCGCAATGTCTAAGAGCCCCATGGTAGACAGAATTAAACAAAAACAGTGACTGTCCAATCGTACTGGCTGTAAACGTGACGTGAACTAGCGTAGCTCATCTAGCCTGGGGTGTGAGTGTCGGGTGTTTCGGGAGTGTTCTGGTAACCAATTTTTAGAATATATGTTATTTGATGTGATTTTATTGAGAATATTAACAAAATCACTGTAAGTAAACATATGTTGAGGTTATTTTACTACGAACCGGTTGAAATGTTACACAGTGCGACTTAAGAAACGCAAAGTTTGTTGTTAATCCTAACAATATTCCTCTACCACCCGTTTGCATCATTACCCTCCCCTTTTGGCAAACCTGCCCCCCCAACCAGCCCGGCCTTGTGCTAATATCCCCCCCCCCCTCTCTTTCTTAATGTGAGCGATGTGTACAGGATGGCCAGTCCTGGCCCACCAGGAGTCCACCTCCATGCAGCTGGCTGGCATTCATCATCCCAGCCTCTGTACTGCACTCATTTGGCAGTGCGGTCGCCCGGGTGAAGGGGTTAACTACTAAAGTTGTATGTAACTTGGAGCTTTCCAAGCCATGATTAATCAACTGGCACCGAGCGAAGGCCCTGTCCTGGCATCCCATGCAGCGTGCGGCATCTGTGATGGTCAGGGCAAACAAATGGCGTCCTGCCTTTGTTGCCCGGCGCATAACCGGACATTAGAAGCAATTAATTTTACACGGGTCCGCCGAAAGAAAACTGCAGGGGCCCCCCCCCCGGCGGCTTTGGAATGAAGGGCCCCCGTGGTACCGTCCTGCTAGGAGCCAACAATATACACAACACGTTTCCTAATGGCTCTCTCACTTATGGAACCTAGTTTAGTGGTTGTTTGCTGTCTTTATTGTATATTCATGATACTCTAAGTGATTGTCAGGAGACAGATTGCAAATGTTAATCTTGAGGTGTAAGAAGTCATTTGGAATATATGCAGTTCTCCCATTGATTATAAAGCCCTTTTTTAATATTGAGTAATTAAGCTGACTATTAATCAATGTTGGATCTTCTTCGGATACATGTCCTTTATGAGCAGGTAGGGTTGAGGCTTTCCCCCAGAACCTTTCATCTCGGAGCCAAGCACACTAACCACTGTTAAGTTACCCCTCTCCTATTATGCACATTTAGTCATTTGCTATGTGTTCTCTGCCTCTGTCTCCCCACGCAGTACCACACCCCCAGAAGCAGCTGTCCTACAACGCCTCCAAGGCAGGAGTGGTGAAGCTGACGCAGACGCTGGGCACGGAGTGGATCGACAGAGGTGTCAACGTCAACTGCATCTCACCGTACGTGCGGCTCTCTCTAGGCCGAATGTTTACCATCGACTTTTCCCTCAGTCATTTAGAGAACGCTTCACCCAAAGAGACCTCCAGTGAATCATTGTAGATGCATGTCATTAAGGAGCAGGTAGGCCTGGGGGGCTTGGGCCCCTTGATCAGGACGCCTACAGGTAGAGTGCATACATTAGGGTTCCAACCCAGAGCCTTAAGCTATTCTAAACTATTCTTCAATCTCTCTTCCATTTTAACCTAGAAATTAAAACTGTCCACTTCTTTTGGAGTGCGGTAACAGCCGGGCCGGCCAGAGAAAGCGATGATTATTGTATTTGTTTTTCCGTGTTAAGAGAAAATGCGGCGGGCCGGATGTGGGAGAGGGATGGACTCGTTAAAGCCCTAACACAATGCATCAGTGCTTAATTAGATGACGTCTTGAGGGATGAATCAAGCAAACACTTGCTCTAATTGTTCTATTCAATTACAAAATCTAATTAGCATCCTCACTCGGAGTGTTGCTACAACAATGGCGCCTTGTTTGTGTCTGTCTGTCTGTGAAGCTGAGCAGAGGGAAGACGAGGCGTGTGTGTGTGTGTGTGTGTGTGTGTGTGTGTGTGTGTGTGTGTGTGTGTGTGTGTGTGTGTGTGTGTGTGTGTGTGTGTGTGTGTGTGTGTGTGTGTGTGTGTGTGTGTGTGTGTTAAGTGGAGCATCTTCTAGCCCCCCTAACATCCCTGAGCACCTCTATGCAGCCCCTCCAGGCTCCACCGGTCCACCCCGCCGACGCCCCAGAACAAAGCGCCCGCTCGCATGCCACGCTCAGCATTATTTATCGCCAGCTTGTTTGCTAATTCTAATTTGCAAAGAAGCAATTGTCTCTCTCCCTCCCCCCATAGCCCTTCAACCCGCACCCCCCCCCCCCCCCCCTCTCTAGCGCTCTGTCTCAATGGGCAGCTGATTTCCTTGAAGTGACAGTCGGTAAATATGCATAAAAAAGGGACACAATTAGCGCACGCCGGGTTGACTGCTGGCTGATTCCACTGGCAACTTTAGCCGCCGCGGTGATAAGCCGCATTATCTGGAAAATTGGCTGAGGGAAAACAGCAGCTCTGATTGCCAGGAAAGGTTCCAGATAACGGGACGGGCTGAAGAGAAATATAATTGAGGTGGAATATGTTAACCAAGGTGCCACGTGCACCTCGGCGAGTGCTTATTTTGCCGAATGTTGGAATGCGATATCAAGGCGCGGTGATGTGTTGGCTTTAAAGGACGATTTGGACCGCGAGGCGTTCAGTCACTTTCAGGTCGCTTGTGCCAGGAAGAAGGATGAGGAGTCGCGTTGAATTAGCTGCCGGCCATGTTGATGTGTTTATTTAAATGCCAGGTCTGTGATCCAGCTAAGTGTCGAGAACATGACTGGTTGAACCAAATGAAAGTCGCATGGGAGACTCGGTTGTAGTCACTTACAGCATCAAAGCTGGTGTAAAGGCACCGGGAGCCGTCGTAAGAGCCCAACTGAATAACCCAACAAAAACAAGCACACCTGTTTTTCATTCTTAATACCACTCAGGTTTCCACACGCACATACACACGCACACACACAATGGTTCTAAGCGGCTTGCTGTCAAGTGAGTTTAAAAACGCACTCGCACAACAATTCCGGGATTTTTAATTATCTTCTTAACCGTGGGCTCCGAAGAAATGCGCTTTACATGCGGCTCTATTCTCAGTGGCTCATCCTGAGACATGCCAGTCAATAGTAGTGCCACCGGAGGCCCCAAAGGCAAAAAGAACGCAACCCCCGCTCCCCCCAAAAAAACATCATCACAGATGCCACGCCATGGCCTCTCCTTTCAGACGATAATTGGGTTTATTTTTGTCACCAAACCGGTGCCTCTGAGACACCGCTGTCAATTCTGACTTCTGAAGTGTGATGCCTTCTGATTTCACTGTTGTTTTTTTCACCCCCTCTCTCTCTCTCTGTCTCTGTCTCACTGTCTCTCTCTCGCTCACCTTTCATTCTCTTCTCGCCGTTTCTTTTTTCAGGGGTATTGTTGACACTCCTCTCATCCACTCTGAGAGTCTGCGGCCCCTGGTGCAGCGCTGGCTGTCAGACGTCCCCGCTGGAAGGCTGGCGCAAGTGACAGACCTTCAAGCAGCACTGGTCTACTTGGCATGTGACGCGTCCAACTACATGACAGGGCATAACTTAGTCATAGAGGGTGGGCAAAGTCTGTGGTAGAGAGAGGGAGTGTGAGCAGGAGGGAAAGAGGTGCGTCGGGGAAAAGAGAGGAAATGAAGAGAAGAGAAACTTTGGGTCGCACTCCAGGGAATTGGCGTAAGACCGTATCATCTTTAGTTTTGCATGCACGGTTCGAAATATTTCTCAGGATTTATATTCTCATGAACTTCTTGGATGGCATGATTATTTTTTCGGCAATTGAGCTGCAGATCCATTTATTCAGATCACTGCCACCCAATTTGTTATTCTCCTTCCGTAGAAATTTTCAGCGGGCTTAATTTGACAGTCGGTTCAACAGGACTTTAAACTGGGGTTACAAAAGGTACTGTGAAATGGGTCCAATATACTGTAGGTCCAATTTTTGTTATTGTCTGCAGATTGTTCACACAAACTGAACTCTGATGTAACAAGCTGTTAATGACATTCCTAACCTCCACCAAATTAATCGGTCTATTTGTATTGTAGAATTGTATTAAATTAAATGATATCTCATTTATAAAAAAATATACCTGAATAAATCTTTTCTTGGGTAAAAATCTCCTCCGATATTTTATTTTCCAGTCACCGGCCTATGCTGGTTTTAACATGCATCTCTGTGGAGTACAATTTGTCCTCATCGTAACTGCACCTTTTCCGTGTCTTTCCCCAAAGCCTTGCAATTGGTCCCTCAAGTGGCCCTCAGGAGCACTGTCTTAATTGCCTGCCATACTGTTTTCCTGCTAGAAAAACAATACTTAAAAGATAGGTTAGGCAAGGACGCGACCCCACTCCCAGCAATTACACCAAAAGGATTGGCCAATTAGCACACTCTCTACACAATGAGACCGTGTTGGTGTTTATGTGGGCAACTTCAGATTCTCACTATTAGTGACTGCCGTCTGATTTGCATAATTGGGGAATTGGTCATTAATGGGAATGGGCAGTGAGAGGATCCTATTAAGATATGGAGAGAGATGTGATCGCCTATCATCTAGGCTGTTTATCCTTCACTGCAGCAGGGCAGGATATGTGTCCATTTTTTCACAGGAGAATAAATGACAAATTTTCTACCTCAATGATTTTCTAAACTTCACCGGAATACCAGCATAAACATGCGATGCCTTTTATCTAGAACCAAGTGACATGGGTGGATGTAGTGCCAAATATGAACACTAAGGGGCAGTCTAAAGTCAGGCAGCTCCTTATTCTAAGGACACTAAGTTCCGACGGCAGGTTATCAAGCCCATTATTTGCCATTATTTGAAGGCAATAACACTGGCCAGTGTTGTATGTATATCTAGGGAGATTAAAAAAGGGACAGTTCTCCAATTCTGGAAGTCAAACAGCTGGACATGAGAAATGATCAGGTGGAATTCATAAAAAGTAATGAATAAATACAAATGTACTTTAAATTAAATGTGGTTTGATAGTGGACAGTTACATTTCAAATATATGTAAAATGTAATGATGTCCATCTGTTGCCTTTGAGCGCCAAGAATTCAACGGAATTAATGTTAAGGTTGCCAGTCAGCGTAATGCAAAAGAGAGCACACATGCCAGCCTATCTGATTCTGTAAAAGTATATCAATTTCCTGGTTGATATTATAGGCCTATATTCATTTGCACAAAACCGGCCATACTATAACTTCTGATAAACACAGTGAAAATGGAGCCCATTAACGACTGTACAGTTTTATATTTTCGACTGCTGCCTCTGTGACCTCGTCTGATTGCTAAAGAAAGTCTAAACTAATTAAGTAACTTACTATGCTAATGTAAGACGGTGTATATATATATATATATATATATATATATATATATACACCGTCTTACATTAGCATAGTAAGTTACTATATATACTATATATATATATATGTGTGTGTGTGTGTGTGTGTGTGTGTGTGTGTGTGTGTGTGTGTGTGTGTGTGTGTGTGTGTGTGTGTGTGTGTGTGTGTGTGTGTGTGTGTGTGTGTGTGTGTGTGTGTGAAAACGTTGTGTAGACCTGCAGCACACCAGGGGCGTCAGATGGATATATCAAGCTATAGGAGCTGCCATACCTTGGCTTGTTGTGTGTCAATGTTATGAGGTGCCCTCATTTCAAATAATAGGAAGTACTTTTTATGGGCTACAAAGTGTTGGTGTTTCAAAATATTTCAAAATGATTAATTTCATTATTTTTTTAAAGGGAACGCTTCGGGAAATACTTACCTTTATTTGACCCTAACATATTGGTTTAAGCCGGTTTATGCCACGCCCACTTGTCAGGCAACAATATGCGACTGCTAGTCAAATATTTTAACAACCATGAAACGAATGTCAGGGTTTTTTAATTGGATCAACGTGTGGCCGGGTCCAAATGCGCCATCACGACAACGAAAAGGAGGTTTCACTTTGAAATACTTGACCGCTCCATATTTAGTTTAACTGCCGTTTTACAGAGAATGAGGAACTGATGCAGTGGATATATTTGGTTAACCTCCCCTCCGTCCCCCTCCCGCTCCATGATGTGTTCAAGATCCAAGATCTAAAGTGAATGAAAACACATTGACCTCAATTTGCTTGAACATTCAAAGAAGTGAATCCATTATTCCAACCTGCCAACCACACTTCCTCGAACGAATGGTTGCGCATCTTGTGTATTAGCCTATCTGTGTGTTTTGGGCGTGTTTACTAAACACATTGCCAAGTGTGGCTGTCATCACCTTAATCTATTTGATTTTACATCCGTTAACGAGATTCTGAATGCATTTCTGCATCCAGAACCAAGTTCATCTACTTTCACCTTGGCTTTTTGTCCCGAATCTTAGGCTGACATTTGTCATATTGGTTGATTGGCAAAGTTGAAAAGTTTCTTCTCGGCTACGCTTGAAACGGTTGGTCTGTCATGTTGTGCAGGAGGCCTACACAATAAGCCTGCCTGAAACATCTTGTCCTAACCTAAAATTGTAACCACTAGCGGTAATCTATGTTGTGAGCTGTAAATCGCCAAGCCCCCCCCCCCCCCAACCGTAAAGCTTGCTTTGTGAGGTATAAGTGATCTTGAATACATTATTTATGACCCCCTTATGCTGCAATTGCACTCAATACTGTGGCCCAGTGTACATACCGCTGTTGTGCCAAACAGTTCTTCGAGTAGAAACAAAAAAGCACTTGTGTCCTTGCACTCTGGATCAACTTTGATTAATGTCCCAGTCCCTTTTACAGCTGCAGCAGTGGTTCAGACTATAGGTCGATACAACAACAACTACTAGAGCATTATGGGGCCAAACAGGGTGAGTCTGGGTGACAGGACCCAGGGGTTTATGGGTGACATTAACATTTGACAATATCAATATGATTTTATTGATGGATTATGGCGTCCCGTCTTGTATTCCCTCAGACGCTCGAAGATGAAGTGTTACCCTCGATAAATTGATGCTATCGCCAGAAGAAAGATGGAAAAAAAACGAAAATGACACTTTTCAACCAACGATCATGTTAGGCAGTGTACTTGCATTGCTCCTTCAAGCAATATCTGAAATATTAAGTGTGAATGATTGAATGAAAAAGTAAAGTATAGCTGTACACGTCGTTTCAAATTTTTGTGTTATCAAACATAAAACATAGACGTGTGAATCAGTTTTTCGAACAAAAACGTTGGACCAAAAGTGAAAGGGTTTACATTTACATAACGAAAAGATTTGAAACCTACGTTTCAATAGGTCAAGCTGGAATCAGTATAAGGCAAGTTAAGATACTTTAATTATTAAACAGCCATTGATAACATCGAACGAGTATATTTCATTCTAATATTATTCACATTTGACTGCAGAAATTGACCAGCTAATCACATTGAATTCCAGCACTTTCTTCTCCTCGCTCCCTCTCCATCGGAAATAAAGAAAACAATATCTATAAGACAATGAGTGGGACAGAGAGAGCGAGAGAAAGAAAGACAAGGAAAGAGATCAAGTGAGAGAGAGAGAGAGACAGAAATGCGAGTTCTGTGTAGCTTTCACACCGACCGTATCTTTGCTTCCATCACACCTCTAGACTTCTTGAAGCCAATCTGAGTGTCCCTGAGCGTGTGTGTCTGTGTGTGTGGAAACATACGGCACTCTGAGATGTCTAATTACAATGCAGCTAATGCATGACTTTCTACCCATGTGGGATTACTTTCATCTCCCCCCATTAAGATGCACATTTTGTTTGGATACTCAAATTACACACCCCATATTAAATCTGGCATTGATCATAACCCGGATAGCTGCACTCCAACTTTGATTTAATTTGCACTTCCATTAATATCTGTGAGACGTCCAATTGTCGTCTTGGGCATATTGATGGTATTGTGAGCCCCTGCCTTCACACAATGTTCCCCCCCGCGGGCGCTAGAGGAAATGTTGTAGAGAATTAGGCCGAGAAGCGAACTCACTGGATCTGGCTCCGCACTCTGAGATTCATTACTCTAATAAATAGAAGGGACTAAGGGAGAATCTTAAGAGAAATTTCTCTTTTCTCTCGTGGACAAAAACACACACACGCACGCTCACACACTCGTGCACGCACGCACGCAACACACACCACACACACACACACCGTACATATATGTACACATAAAACTCTTAACTTTGGCTCCACTGGCAGATGAAAAAATGTGTGCACTTTTCATTATGGCTGCCTTGGCACCCGAGGGCCTGTTTAGAAGCTGGAGATCTCTTTAGAAGAAAAAGGGAGAAAGAAGATGAAGAAGCGAGAAAAGAGAGCGGGAGGAGGGGACGATAATTCAATAGAGAAGCAGTCATTTAGTGTCTCTCCATCACTGGACCCTCTAGGCTTCTGAGTGTATATATGGTCACATCCAACAAGTGTCCCCCTTTTAATGATTACTTTAACAAGAACTCACTCTGGTTGAATCTTCATTAGGACCTAACCTACTTCTGAATGGACATCATTAGTAGAATTGAACACAATTGATCAGACTGCAGCAGAGAATACTTTATAGTCCTCCTAAGCCAGCTCTGTATCGCGGGCATGACAAACTCCTGACGCCTACCGTTGATTAATGAAGTGCCATCACAGAACACGTTACATTGCTATCCTTTGTCAAAGCTTTGTTTTCTATAGGGAAAACACTATGGAGCCCAGAGAGGCAGATTGTGCCATAATTAAACCAATCATGAAGATGAAAATAGCTGTTGTTGCTGTTAAGAGAGAGCGAGCGGCCTGTGTACAGTGTGTGTGAAGTCCCGGCCGCAGGAGTACGATTCATTGTTCCGTTATCTTCACATCCACCGTTATGACAAGAAAGGGGTTTTTATTCAGTGTGGGGGCTTCGCCATGACGTCCCTCATAGCAGAAAACACAAGTGTAGCGCAAAAAAAAGGAAAACATTTTATGGCCTGTATTGTGTTTTTTCTCTTTTACTCGAGACCTCTGCTGGCTTTTCAGAGGATGGCACAATCTCTGCTCTTTTGTTGTCAAATGGAAGAGGAGCCCCGTTCGTCTCGCCGTACACCGCCCAGGGTGATTCATCTGCAGGTCATTAAAAAACTCCTTGTGGCTGAAAGCAGCAGGCCGCTCAGGTGCTGCCGAAATACCTCGCCGGAGAGTGAGACGCGTCGTAAATAAAAACGCCGGCTACATTTCAAATGCCATAAATAGGGGACAGCTAAAGACCTTGCATGATTGCAGACGTCTAATCGTTTAATTTATGCGTGTCTAAAGGAACCCCTCATTAACATTCAAGTAGCACTCATCTGTCTGGCGGCATGGCTGCAAGGCCGGCGGTCTCCGACGGAAAGTATCTATTTGGGCCACGCTGTTTGGCTACATTGCGGCTCGCTCTCCTTCGTCAATGTCACCAGAGACGGCGTGGAGTCAAAGCGTCGGTGTGCTTGTGTGTGTGTGTGTGTGTGTGTGTGTGTGTGTGTGTGTGTGTGTGTGTGTGTGTGTGTGTGTGTGTGTGTGTGTGTGTGTGTGTGTGTGTGTGTGTGTGTGTGTGTGATTTGCGATCCAGTGCTTATGTTGCCGTTAATGTGGCGATCCTTTTGACAAAGTTAAAGTCATATTCTGGAGGTCACTACACCAAACTGGGATTAAATATGACCGTGTGTAAGAAAAATCTCTTGTGAAAAACCTCCTGGGATTTGCCTTAACGAAGCCCACTTGACACTCCATTTACATGCGGCCCCTTAAATAACACTGGGACTGTGGCAGCCTTTTGATGAAGACAATTGAAGCTTGTGATGTTTATTTGTGACGACTAGCCGAGGGCTTTGTTAGTGCCATGATAGCGTAACACTCACCTTGTGCAGAGCCGGGCGTATGACAGGAACTCCATAGTAATTGGCATGGATAGCCCTTGACAAGTGTTGTTGCTGACAGCTGCTTTGTTCTGCGGTCAGATTCCATATTTAACACATAGAGGAGACACACTTCACACTAGGCCCTGGCCGACCCATGTTCAGTCTGGGTTGGCTGGAGAAAGGTCTGCATTCCCTTGGTTGCGTCAGTATATACACAGTCTGTGTATAAATATATATATATATATATATATATGCCCTATTCATGGACATGGTCTTTGGCTTGTGGTGAACATGGGTGAAAAAAAAGGTTCTTACATTTCTCTTCATAAACAGAATATATGTCATGGTAAGAAGCGCATGCGTTGAACTTCAAGTTGGAATCCTCTGCTTTGTTATTATTCTGTTCACAACTGTTATGTACCTACAATAAACCCAGTTGGTTTGACATGAGGCAAATGCACAGGCAAAATGGTTTGAATATTACAAGGTTCTTCCTAATAGCTCTAGCGAAAAATTCACCCTAGCCTAGGCCGACATAACCTTAGAGGGACTGGTCGGAGAAATGATGGTGCACTGCTGTAATTTCCTCCACCCGCCCAGAGGGTGTGTGTGTGTGTCTGTGTGTCAAGAGCTCCCTGTAATGACCACAGTCAAGTGCTGCATTTGAAACAATACACAAGGAGAAGGGCCCTGCTCCTTCTCCCCGTATTTCCATAGGCAGTACCCAGCATGTTGTTGTCTCTAACAAGAGCACAATAAATTGTTGCTCATTATTCAGTAATTAACTCCAAACCACTGGGTTCTCGTCCCTCTGTGCCACACTCTAAATCACTCTCCTTCCTCTCTCCCTCTCTCCCCCTCTCTGTTTCTCTGTGTCCCCCCTCTCCTGCTGCTGCACAGCTCCTTCACTTCCATTGCCCTGATGGTGTGTGTGGGGGTGCGTGCTTGCGTGCATGCTTTGTGTGTGTGTGTGTGTGTGTGTGTGTGTGTGTGTGTGTGTGTGTGTGTGTGTGTGTGTGTGTGTGTGTGTGTGTGTGTGTGTGTTTGTGCATGCCTGTGTGGGTGTATATGTGTGGGTGTGCGAGAGAGATTATCAGGGAGAGCAATTTTATGCACGCCGTCATGCTCGGCCATGTTTGCCACCTAATTCTAAACACACCGCACACTGACATGCACACACACACACACACACACACACACACACACACACACACACACACACACACACACACACACACACACACACACACACACACACACACACACACACACACACACTTGACCAACCTCAACCATGAAGCTTCTCCTCCCCTAGATGTAGATGTAAAATTACCTGATGTCCGCTGTTGTCTGGTAGTCTGAGAGAATCAGCTACTGAGCAGTGGCTATTGCACTCACGCGCACACACACAGGCACACACTTACCATCAAGCCATCAATCCCTTCACAACAGTGTGTGTGTGTGTGTGTGTGTGGTGTGTGTGTGTGTGTGTGTGTGTGTGTGTGTGTGTGTGTGTGTGTGTGTGTGTGTGTGTGTGTGTGTGTGTGTGTGTGTGTGTGCAAGTGGGGGGCGGCACACTGTCTGTACATGATGGCTTTCCCCTCCCTCCTCCTCTCTCTCCTCCTCCTCCTGCTCTTAATTGTTAAAATGAGGTCATTAATTGGAGGCCTAGTCAGATCACCTGTCACTCCAGCTGGGGAATGGTGTGCTGATTGAAAGGTACCGCGCACAGCCACCTAGGGCGTGGTTCGCTCAGGCCTGCTGGGAGATCCCCCCTCCACCAACACCACCCCCAACACCATCCCCACCACCACCACCACCACCACCAACACCACCACTTCTCTGCCCATGGGCTCGAAACATTTCCTTCAAGGTGTTAAGTGTATTAAGTGACACACATCCAGCTATACGTACAGTACAGTCACTCCTTCCAGGACCAATTCCTGGAGGATACTGTGTGCGAATGTTGTGATTTTTTTTCTTCCGCTGTGACCTAATTGAGTGTGATGATCAGAAAACTGCCATCAGACGAAAGCAAGGTGAAGTTCATCCGAGGGGGTAATTGTGAGACCTGCGTGTAAACTAGGACGCTGAAACAGTGAAGGATGAGAAAATGAGGACAGTTGGTGGGAATGCGTTCACAGCTTTAATGGGTTCAGACCACGCCTACTGCTGTCACAGTCTGGATTGACTTTCAGCCGGGGATCCTGTTCCGGGGAGCAGTGAAAAGGGGCATTTGGTTACGAATATATGATATATTGTTAAGAATTGCTTATACATGTATATATATAGCCATATTATTTTTATGGGACAACAATAGTTTTGTATGATATCGGAAGGTGTTTTAATAATGTGGAGATGTTGCTATTCAATAGAAGAGTCTTTTATTGAATCACATTAGGTTTGTATAATCCAATCTGAATAGGATTCTGAAATAAAAGGGTGGGCTTACTACAGTACAATGACAATAAATCCATTGCCACAATTTAAATCAAACAATTATTAAAATGTAAATATCAAAGGTCGTTACCGACACCCAAAAGACGTTGGTGTTCAGGCGTACGGTGTAGTCTTGGTGTTCAGGCGTACGGTGTAGTCTTGGTGTTCAGGCGTACGGTGTAGTCTTGGTGTTGAGGCGTACGGTGTAGTCTTGGTGTTCAAGCGTACGGTGTAGTCTTGGTGTTCAGGCGTACGGTGTAGTCTTGGTGTTCAGGCGTACGGTGTAGTCTTGGTGTACGTGTAGTCTTTGTGTTCAGGCGTACGGTGTAGTCTTTGTGTTCAGGCGTACGGTGTAGTCTTGGTGTACGTGTAGTCTTTGTGTTCAGGCGTACGGTGTAGTCTTTGTGTTCAGGCATACGGTGTAGTCTTGGTGTTCAGGCGTACGGTGTAGTCTTGGTGTTCAGGCGTACGGTGTAGTCGTAGGCTTAAATGGTCCAGTTTGTGACAGGGTGGAGCTCAAGGGCGCCGCTGATATAGGCCTGCTCTTTGCGTGTTCCTCCCCCGCAGTCATTTAATAAAGGCTACATCCACAATAGATGTGTACATATGTTATTTTATATGGATCACAGCGTATAGATGAAACATACATGCCTCTAAAATAAAATAACGTCAGCCCTTAATACTTTGATGTGTGACAGCCAGACGACACAATGCAACTGCGGCAGCAGAGCTGCGCTCTTAACCACTTAAAATGTTCCCTTCGCTTACGGAAATCACGCTGGAAATGGTGGGCAATATTAACACAGAAACACCATTAGGAAAACAGGCCTGAATTATTCTGAAAGGCACAGCGCTACATAAAGCCCGTCAAATCCCCCCCAACCCCCTCGCCTTCCCCCCTCTTTCCTTTTTTCCACATGGACTTAATCTTCAGCAGCACTACACAAGATGCTGACAAACCCACTGTTTGAAATAAAAACCCTCTAAACACATGGCATTAATTTTTAACGCCGACGCTCCTCGCCGCGGCTTCCTTGGGAGGCCACTCTGCGCCGCGGCGGCGTCTGCAGGGAGACGGCGTTAGTTTACTGTGTACTGGAGAGGAAAGAGCTGCTTCGCACTAATGAAGCGATCAGCACCCCGAACTCAAGCACAAGCTCATATCCTATTAGCGCGCAGAGACGCGTGTAAACAAGACACAATTCAGTGCATCATAGGATTACTTTGTTAATGCGGGTCTCGCATGGTGAGAGGCAAATCGTAACAGAGATAGAACCATAAAGCTCTGTGTTGTTGTTTTAATTATGTAATTTTTCCCCCCCCCCTAAGCCTCGGGATCAGAGTCTTCATTTACACACTGAGTGGTGAACTTGTAATGAAATCCAACGCGATAACACTTTCCTTTGCATGTTGTAGCCGTTAAAGGAACACAGATGTAGACCTATTGTACAGCAGCGACAAAAACCCGCACTCATGCACGCGACACCTTGACCTTGGCCGTCTGTCCCCCATCGGGCCGGGCTGGGACAGCATTCAAACCCCCAGCCCAGTAAAAAAGGATGTTATTATAAACCATCCAAACCAATTCCTGAAGCACCACACTGCTCCCAGAGCCATCAGGTAATTTGAAAGAGATCCAGGGAATTTTAAGATGTGCAGATGTTTTGGGTTTAAAACTGGCATCTGTTTATGCAGACACACTTTATGTTGGAAAAACCACAAAGGACCGCTGCAGGTTTTTATAGAGTAGCGTTGGCTAGGGAAGTCAGCTCTGTAATTGGGCCGCTTTAAGTAATGAGAAAATTGGTTCCCTCTAGGTGTAACCCCAAACATTCAATTTCTTTGCTTTAAAATCCAATGTTTATAGGTATCTCTGTAGCCCTATCCAAACTCAGTGTAGGTCAACCGGAGCCAAGGTTTATAGAACGATTCTGATCTTTTACGGGATTTAAATGGAAAATGATGTGTTCAAGTGCATAATGTAGCCTATCTTACATTATTTAGTATGCCCTTTTAATATAATTTTATCACATTATGTTTTAATATTCTGCTCTTATTACAATTCCTGGGCTACTGGATGACTGGATCGATGGCTAGATCATAAATGAGTAAATGTTATGTTCTTGGATCAGTATTTGTCGATTTGTATTGATTGGCATGGTCCTTTTTTTCCCCTCTCTGTTTTCACATAAATAAATATATATTTTTGTAACATTCAATAATTTATATTGTATAAGGCCAGACATCATATTATATTGCAACTTTATAGGATTATATGTCAACAGTTCTGTCGAAAACAGTTAGAAACAGATTTTCCATGCATTTAATGGCATGACACATGTATGTCATCATACTGACCTACAGCAATATAAATCACTGAGAAGCCATACTCCGAAATATTGACATCTGGGTATATATTCATCAATTCCCTATAGAACACCTAGATTAAAAAATAAGATGATCATAGCAAGGGTCATGCAGAAATATGGTGCGAGCATTGGCCTCAGTACTACAACTGAACCACGGCTAGTGGCGGGTGAAGGAAGTGAAAGCCTTTCAACAGTCGTATGCAACAGCCGGAAAACAAATGTTGACTAAGAGGAGAGGAGAGTATGTAAGGCGAGAGTCATACCTGCTGCATGCCTCCTCTCTCCCGCTGACCTTGCGGGGAATCTACGCTGCGATGCTACTGTGAACTGACGGCACCGGCCAGCGTGCCTGGGTTTCTACAGTCGGGCATTGGCAGGCGTTCCCGGGTGTCTGTTTCCCCATTATGTGACAAGGGCCCATGCCTGCCCACAGTGATCTAAACAGGGTACTCGCCCCTCAAAGAACTGTCTTCGAGAACTTTGGGTCGAGGGGGGGAGGGCATGTGTGGGGGGGGTCTCCTTGTGACACTTGGAAAAAAACCGGGGGCTACTCAACAGGGGTTGACAGGCTTGAAGATTTTTCATTATTATTATATTTGAGAAAAACAACAGAAACTTCATGTCAAATCTGGATGTGTGTTTCTTTGTGCGTGTGTGTGTGTGTGTTTTTGTGTGTATCTGTGTGTATTCGCGCACGCGCATGTCAAAACAGCACTGTTCAGTTCACAACCATTCTTAGCCTGGGTTATGCTGGTTTGACACGTTACATGTTATTCTTTCTGCATGCAAGCGACCCGTTGCGATTCTGCAACTCATGGGGTACATCACCACATCGGTGAAGGAGGTCGACAGATCAATTCAAGAATGATTTACTGTAAATCTGCCATTCATATCAGTCCCTTAATTCCAGTTGGCTCTTCAGAATCCTTTTCCCCTCAGCAAGTCTCCAGCCTTTTCCTCCCACACCATGCCAGCAATGTTGCTGTTAATCACCGACCGGCAAAGGGTTTACAATTACCCCCCAGCAGCCATCCTTCTGGAGCGGATTGATTTTTCCTGCTAGTGAAAGCACATCTCCGACATCTCCATGGCCAGCTCCAAACACTCACTGGCGTCCTGGCAGCAGTCGAGCAGGCAGCAGTCGCAGTCCAGGAAGGAGCTCTGGCCATCGGCCGGCCCCTGATTGGCCCGCGAGGCGACCTGCTTGTAGGTGGGGCAGCAGTGGTGGACGGCCCTCTCACACGAGGTGGGCAGCATCACCAGCAGGTCATAAAACCTGCAGAAGAGGCAATCCAACACAACCCCGGCACAGTCCACTTAAAAAGAGAGAGAGAGAGAGAGAGAGAGAGAGAGAGAGAGAGAGAGAGAGAGAGAGAGAGAGAGAGAGAGAGAGAGAGAGAGAGAGAGAGAGAGAGAGAGAGAGAGAGAGAGAGAGAGAGAGAGAGAGAGAGAGAGACAGAGAGGGAGACAGAGACAGAGACAGAGAGAGAGACAGAGAGAGAGACAGAGAGGGAGAGGGAGAGAGGGAGAGGGAGAGAGAGAGGGGTGGGCAGATAGACAGACATACACACAAACAGATGGGAAAAGACAGAAATGTATATAATGGACTTTTACCTCCTATCCAACAATTAATTCAGCGGCCATGTTGGATCTGTCATTAAAATATGCCCTATGAAATTGTGCCCCTGCGTGATGAATACTTAAACCTGTCCCGGGCCACACCTGGGGAGTTTATCTTTTAAAGACGCAGATCGCTGACGTGAGACCGAGAGAGGGAGCTGGATGGTGTCTGTCTTCACTCATGTCTTATAACGTTTTAAAAGCCTCCCTTGCTCCCCACAGCGTTTCTTTACACATGCATAATTTAGGAAATCACCCGCTGGTCCATTACAGCGAGAGGGGCCAAAGGAAGCTGTTCAGAGACATAATCAATTACCAGAAGTCTCTCTTGTGTACTTTGCCAGGAGCATTTCAAAGTTGCACGTCGGCGGTGGTTGCTGTAAATAAAGAATAAATAAAAGGAAAAGGGGAAAAAAAGTGCTTTCCCAGCAACCTTTGCCAAACTGTGGCCCCGAGGGGGCAGCTGGAAGTGACATCACAGCATAAGGACACCAACCGTGCTCCGAGTATGAGATGGTTTCGTGAGGGGAAAGGGACCCGATGTTTGTTAAACGGTTGGAAATAGTGTCACTTGAGGGTGCACAGTAGCAAAAACATTGGGCTAATGTCTGCTGTGCAAAGCCCAGGTGATAAAGCACTCGAATGCAGTATACACAAATTCTCTGTTTATTGCGTTTAACAAAATCCACTTTGACTGTATATTATTAAATGGATGTTATTGAATATCTCGTAATTGTAGCTGGCCACATTTATCCGTCTTGTTTTTTATTTATTTTAATAATTCAAGTACATGAAGCGACATTTGTTATCAATTATGTTCCTACATCTAATTACCCTTTCTTCCAATGTGGCCATCGTATATGCATATCAAGACCTTAATTATTCACACATTTTCAGATTGTATAAAATAATGTGCATTTAAACATACTTGCAGCACATCCTATAACTTGTCATTCATCATTCATTTTAATAATCATCATTATTCTGTAAATTTCATATAGTTTGTACACAATCACTTATGTGTGTATGTAGGTCATTTGCGTAGTGACCAAAGTACACAAATACTTCTGTATTTGTAAGGTGTTGGAATGTACTCTACCTTACTCTAAAGTACTAAAGCGGGTTCTGTCCTCAACTGTATTACATCTTAGTACTGTACTACTGTTCGAGACTTTTCATAAACTGTTTTTACCTTTAGTTTAACTAGGAAGATCCTATTGAGACAGAGGCCTCTGAATAATACAGCCGTGCGCCGTATTTAATACAGCCGTAAAGCGCTGTATAGACAAGTTATTACAATGATACAAATGTTATTAAATGCAAACTCCCATACGATAGAAAAGTGACACCTCCAGTGCTTTGATCAACTCCACTGGCCCATAGTGTGCTGTGATGTACTCCACTGTCCCGTAGTGTGCTGTGATGTACTCCACTGTCCCGTAGTGTGCTGTGATGTACTCCACTGTCCCGTAGTGTGCTGTGATGTACTCCACTGTCCCATAGTGTGCTGTGATGTACTCCACTGTCCCATAGTGTGCTGTGATGTACTCCACTGTTCTCCATGCTCCACTGGGCCCTCCTATATGTGTATGGACGAGGGGTGTCTCGCTCACGGGGGGAATTAAGTGGTCGTGTGTGTGTTCCTCACCTCCAACCTCGTTCTGCTGGGAAGACAGAGAGTCTAAGTTGGAGGAGGTGGAGGAGAACGGCGAGGAGGAGGAGTAGGTGGAGGAGGAGGAGCTCCCCTTCTCCGTGGGGAACAGAGGAGGCCCAGCGCCGGGGTCAAATGGCCGGGGCCCCTGGGAGTTCACCAGCGCCATGGTTTGCCCAGGTCCGGGTCCTGATCCGGGGCCTGTCTGAGGGCCCGGTGGGCCCCCAGGTCCTGGTTCATTCAGCTGGCCCTCCCTGTGGAGCCCTGTCGGTCAGAGAGGAGACATATCTGTTCAAACGCCTCTTAGAGCAGTCGTAGAACAGCTGTGATCCACAGTCGATAAAGGGACAGGATAGGGGAGAGGAGCCATTCCACCTGGAGGCATCCATGAGCAAGATGCACTCACCGCTAACCGCACCTCAATTACCTTTATCACAAAGCACTGTTAGCCACTGTGGATAGTGTCTACTAAATGACAAAATAGTAAAAACCTATCAACTGAGTTTTCCTGGAAACGTATTTGGCCAAGTTGCGCATTCCGCGCATTCTCCTGTGTCCTATAAGCCCAATACAATTAGTTCCCCCTTCTTTAACGATGTCTCAATAGTTGTCTGTCCTCAATGATGGGGCTTTTACAGAGCGTTTTTATGATTGGCAATAGGGAAGAACCACTGCTGTCATCTGCCAACAAGGTTCTCCTCTGGACAGAGGGCTATTGATTCAGGAAGGAGATAGTCTTTATGAGACGCCTATAGCTTGACACACCACTTGACATCTAAGAGTTATCGTTTACACATACAGGCGCGGTCTCTGTTTATACCTTCTGTCCTTTACAGATGGGACACCTTCTATCTATAC
>NC_079424.1:19159344-19161844 GCF_026213295.1 Gadus chalcogrammus
TGCTAGCTAACACATAGAATATACACACTTAAGACCGTATTAGCCTGGTTCAAACATTACTCTTAGTTTTCTGGTTGTTCATGTGATCAGATTATTGTGTTTATCCCTGTACGATATCACACATGTAATTTAACACAAAATGGCATTAGACTTGATGCACTGCTTCTTAAATGACCATGGGCCAAATATTCAATGTTGTATGCACATATTAATTAAATGTAATTATTCCCATTGTTACCATTATCGTTAAACAAACCTGATGCATCTTAATCATTCCTGTTGTTTGTGATCCCGGCTCATTAATAAATGAATTGCTTTGGTGGAGTAAATAAATATTGTCCACTTTGACTGTTTGACACATTCTTAGTGCACACACCTGTCTTGGCTGGTACCATGAGGCACCCAGTTCTGCCAGCTCTGGATTATGAACGGAATAAAGGCAGCTGAGTATGAAGAACCTTTATCTTTGAGAGGGACTTTGAGATGGAGCTTCTCTTGAGTCAGAATCATTAGCAGATTGCAGCCACATCAAGTGGTTCAAACCACTCTGAGTTCCTAATTATGCATGAGGTTCATTAACACAAAAACAGATATAAGGGCCCTTTTTTTCTCTTTTCTTCTTTTATACATTGTTTAAGAGAGATTTCCTCTCATGGTGAAAGTAACTCTTCTGAGCTTTGGGGGGCCGGCGGGGAAGAAGGGGGGGGGGGAGATGGGGGGGGGGGGAGGGTATCTTGCATTATTAGCTTGGACCGTCGGTGCATATTAATACATTGTAATTCATTAATTTTTTTCTTCCTCTTCTTCATCATCTAACTGAAGAAGTCTGTCATGTTGAGATACACCAGCTATTTTAAGACACCTGTCTGGATCTGAGAGAACCATGTATGTGTGTGCGTGTCTGTGTGTGTGTGCGTGTGTGTGCGCGTGTGTGTGTGTGCATGTGTCTGTGCATGTGTGTGTGTGTGTGTGTGTGTGTGTTTGGGGGGGGGGGGGGGTTGCGTTGTTGCGGGTTGGGTCCTTTCCTGCAGGTTTTGACATTGAGAAGTTAAAAAAAGAAGAAAGAAAGAAAGAAAAAAAAAAGCCTTCACCACACTGTCTCCAAATTAACACGGTAGAGTGATGACCTTACAAAGGAAAGGAAATCAAAGAAGAATGGGAGTAGGAGCGGTGGGGAATTGGATTCCTTAGCGTCTAACACTATATGACTGGAACCCTGCAGGGAGTGTCTTGGCGGCGGACGGGAGAGTATTGTGTGTTTCCTTAGGCGATGGCCGCCGCCTGGGACCTGGGAGCCGTCCGCCGGGCCCCGCTGTGGAAGCCTTGAAGTTATTCAACCGACTAAGGAGAGGCTAAATAGATTTTCTTTTTCTATTAACATTGGGGGCTGTATTGCTCTGATTTCGGGCAGGTTCTATATTGTTTCCGGGCCATCTATTTCAGTTTACCCCGTCAATAATCAATGTTTGGCTCCCGTCGATGAAAGGATAATCAGGGGATTAGATCCAGAGGCCTTTTCTCTTTTGGGGATATGAACAGATTTGGGCAAGACTTTGCTTTTCTTTGAGGTGCTTTTTTTTTAAACAATGTTGAGAACAAAGTTTCTTTCTGATTCAACCTCTAAGCGACTCTACAATACGTTATATGTGGTCAACCCAAAGCTAGGCTGAAAACCCAAACAGGATTTGGATTCGGATGCTCCAGTTGTTATGACCTTTATCGTCCTAATGACCACTGTTACCATGCGTGTCGCACCGTCGCACACCAACACATGTTTACCGTTCATCCCACGCATCAGAACCCCTCTCGGTGTCCCGTGGTCGACCTTTGCGTCCTACCTCCCATTGAAGGGCCACATGCAGACATCATGAGAAACACTCATTATTATGGACCAATTTGCTCCCTGAGAGAATCAATGTTTGCTCTGACTCCGTCAAGCCGTGCTCCTGCGGGGCTAAATGGGTGAATTGATCATCGATGCTTTCCCACCAATAAGCAGTTTAAAATGAGTGATTGGGTGGGATTGAGGAGGCTAGCGCTGGCTCCCGCTATTAGTGTAATGATGATATGACATCAGACGTCTTCTCTAAAGCATTGTCTTGTTGTTATTGCACAAGACGGATTATGATTGGCTTCGGCCCCTGAACATTATGGGATGCTCCTTAAGTAGCATTCATAAAGAAAGGATACTCGCTGTGTCAGAGTGATAATAAGCCCAGTGATTCATATGGGCTGCAGGAGTCAAGGAGACCACTGGGTTAGGCCTGTGTGTGCTCTCAGGTTTCCCCTCTGTTGGGAGGGGCGGGTGGGGGGGGGGGGTTGTGGGTTATATGTGAGACATGGATCCCCGTTTGCATGCATCAGTCGACTGGAGTTTGGATGGATTGGCTCACTTTATTCGTGCATTTTTTTTATTATTACCAACCGTCTGTTACAACTTGCACACAATGTGCATAACGTGTCATAGACGAACGTAATGTTCAGATAAAATGTGCAATGC
>NC_079424.1:19166683-19176683 GCF_026213295.1 Gadus chalcogrammus
TTTGTGTGCGTGGCAGTGTCTGTGCTATGTTCTTACTTAATATATCCCCAAATCACCCTCCTTATTAAGTAAATACACTCTGAATGTTAGAAATCAGCAGGCCTCATTAAAAGACGGAAGACTGCCGTGTAAACACTTGCAGAGGAGTCCTAAATTGCTGCATGGCCTCCAGAACGACTGGTAGTCGGGGGGGGACACATGGCAGCACTTCAGATAGGCCTAGTCGGGGGGGGGGGGGGACATGGCAGCACTTCGATAGGCCTAGTCAGGTAAAAAGCTGTTAGCCCGGAAAAAGTTAACCTGCTCCCCTCTGTGTTGGAGCACACTTTTAATTGGCACAGCCTCAATTAATAACAGCAGTGCACGTCAGTAGAGATCGTACACTGCAGAAGGCACCGGCTTTCCTTCAAGATGATTCTTGCTTTTTTCCCGACCAAAGCTCGTTTTCTGAATGAAAGCGTCAAGCGGTCAAGTTCGTCCGTCTGGAGGGGCCCACGCTTTACAGTAAGTAGTCTTCAAGTGTTGCCCGGGCAACGGCCAAACAGCCCTCGCTCTCTGAGGTTTCATATTTTGGTTGAACGCTGGCCAAAACATATGTAAATTGAAAAACAGCAGTTTGTTGGGGTGATGCAACAGGGCATGCCCCTATTTGGGGATTTTCCCCTCATTAAAATACATCTGTGCAAGGTTTTTAATTAGGCTGTTTAATAGGTTTGCTGGAAGCTGATGTTGTATCATATGTGTATAAAAGGACCTAATTGGAGTAAATATTAGTTTAAAGTATTTTTCCAGATGGATGGTAAAGGTCACAAGGGGCAAGGGAGAGAACCGGGCTTCAGGTTTGGGTGTCGGGACAAGTTTTAACTGGTTTCAACCGGCCACATTTACTGTTTAGTCATTGTAACACAAGTACATTTAGGATGCAAGTCTTCAAGGAGCAAGGAGGGGATTTAAGGCATTTTGCACATGGATGCCTACAGGTAGACTCGGGACTTTGGAGTTTGAACCCAAATCCCTCTGGCCGGGAGTCAAGCAGACCAACCGCCTCATATCCTACCCCGGAGCTCACCAGAGGCAGGGAGTCATTGGAAAATGTAGTGATAGGTTTCGATTTACCCTTGCCTTTTGTCTTTTACTTCCCAATAATCAAGGATCTATGTTTCCACTGAGCACGTCTAGGCCTATTCTAGCTTGGCAATCAGCCGCAGTTTAAATTCAAAATGGAGCCCAGTTAAAAAGAGGCTGGAAGTCTTCTAGTACCAACCCTGACCCCTCTGCTAAATAAAAACCGTACCCAAGTTGGAACACGGCCCAGGCTAATTTCACATAGACCATTACTATGTGAGTATTTAGCTGTGGGTGAAGTTGAACTGGTACTGTGGTCTCTTCTTGGTCTTTAACCAACAACGATGGCAGTAGGGTTTAAAACATAACTGTTTGAAACAGATTGCACTGATTGATTTAGTAAGCAAGAATCCATACATGAACACATTAATAAACAAACTATTGGTTAGGAGGGATGGTAACCATAGTGACAAAAGAAAGATGTAGAGCATCATTTCTCATTGATTCTCAGTCATAGTGAAATGATAACACAGTGATTTAGGACTCGTCATAAAACTGTACGAGTTAGTTAGTATTTGTGATTTATATGTGGGTAAAGTCACTATTTCAGTCTCCTGCACTAAACTATTTAAATATAAAAATAGTTCAATATTAGGGTTAAAATTCACACTCATCCTCTGAGTTTATGGGCAAGCTTATAACTGTTGTGCTACAATACTACACATGTATGACAATATTGCAGTGAATACCAAATGGGATGCATCCCTAAATACAGTGTATTTTTAGTTTACATTTTTTGGACTGATAGTGTGAAAAAAACTCTGATGTGAGAGACAAATATTGTGTCTGCCAAATGTGAATGTTTACTTCCTGTTCAGTATAAATCAAACACTATTCCTATCGCTCTTTGCCTCTCTTGTCCATTAAACGTTCCATTTACGATATTTTGCTGGCTCTGAGCAATCAGCTAAAATATGCCTCGTCACCACATAGATCAGCGAAAACCAACAACCAACGGATCTCTGGTTGGGGAGAATCACCCTCTTGTCTCTAAACAACAGAATGCTCTCTGACCAGTGATGTAATCATTTTACTTTACACACAACTAATACAATACACTGCAAACAAGGTAGGTAGGTATGGCTTTAATTAACTGATTGGATCAGTACATTTACATTATGGTCTATGAAGATATACCACATCCAGATGGATGGTTAGAGAGGTGGGGGGATGTATCTAAGTGTGACCTATAGATGGATGGGTGTGGATGGATGAATGTATCAGGATAGATATGAGGAGCTGAAGTTGGGTGGATGGAGGCATGAATGGATAGAAGGATGTTTGTATGGCTGGTTGGAGTAGGTATCTTGGTATGTGATTATTTCGTGCAAGGTGAGGCTTCTATTAACGGTTAACCTTCCCCATCTGTGTTTATCATCAGCTTCGATTTCCTCCACCCAAGACCAACTATAAAATAATATAAAACACGACGGAAAAAGCTTGTGTTTCATATTTCTCAAAATTACGTTTGCTGCTCCAAATTGTCTGGTAATTGTTGAGGGGCGGGGGGTTCTGATGTGTGCGCCATTTATATCCTTCCCCTTTGCTTCCAACCCACACTCTGTCTTATGACGGTGACATAGCATATCATTCGGAGCTCAGCTCATATAAAAGATTGTTTTGAGGCATCTTTGCCTCGCGGTCTGATGAAAAAATTAATAATAACCGTCGTCATTCAGACACTGGAAATAGACGTCTAAATCAGGTTTCTCTGCCGCCTGGCAGCTCGCGTCTCACTCCACACTCAACTGTTCTTTAAGTTTTCCATCGCCAAAGTTTTCCCGTCGCCGAAGTTGAGGCGGTCGGGCCAAGGATTCTCCTTAACCTTTGTGGAGAAATGGACCGTAGGGTGAATTCATAAAAGAGCAGTCTGTTGGACAATTTGTCTTTTGACAGAGGGGGACGTTGGGAAGCCACCAGAGGGTGGTCAGCGATGAGTGGCACAGGGGCGCCTCAGGCACTACCTGCAGGCAATACTGCCTCTTGATTTGTTCAGAGAGAGACAGAGGGAGGGAGGGAGAGGGAGAGGGAGAGGGAGAGAGAGGGAGGGAGAGATATATAAATATATTTATAGAGAGAGAGAGAGAGAGAGAGGGAGAGAGAGAGAGAGAGAGAGAGAGAGAGAGAGGGAGGGAGGGAGGGAGGGAGAGGGAGAGGGAGAGGGAGAGATAGAGAGGCAGGGAGGGAGAAAGGGAGAAGGAGAGAGGGAGGGGAGGGAGAAAGAGGGAGAAGGAAAGAGAGGAAGGGGGGAGGTGAGAGGGAGAAGGAGAGAGAGGGAGGGGAAGGGAGGGAGAAAGAGAGAGAGGGAGTGGGAGGGAGGGAGAATGAGAGAGGGGGATGCAGGGAGTGAGGGGGAGGGAGGGAGAGAGAGGGAGGGGGAGGGAGGGAGAATGAGAGAGGGGGATGCAGGGAGTGAGGGGGAGGGAAGGAGAGAGAAGGAGAGGAGAAATGAGGAGGAGAGATCAGGATACAGAAAGAGACAGAGCTGGGGAGAGAGAGGAAGGGTCTGTGTGTGCGTGTGTGTGTGTGTGTGTGTGTGTGTGTGTGTGTGTGTGTGTGTGTGTGTGTGTGTGTGTGTGTGTTTGCTCCACCATCTGGCCGCGGCTGGGGACCAGGGTGTAGCTGCGGTGGGCGGTGGGCGTGCGGCCGGTGTCAGAGCGGCTCCGTCAGGGCTGTTTGTGAGCAGATGTTCTGCGGTGCCAGTGCTCCGGCGGAGCTCAGGAGGGGAGACGTGTCTATCAGTGGCTGGAGGCTTTAGCTGGGAGGGGGTGGCGGGGGGGGGAGAGCCGGGTGGGGGGGAGTCAGCTGGGGGGGGTGGGGGGGGGGGGTGTCTGACCTTGAAGCGGCAGCATGTTAACTTATCTCTCCTGGAGGGGAAAGTCTGAAACTGATCCAACGTCCTATTTAGACAGAAAACACACGCTGGTGTACTGGTGCGCAGAGCGATGCATATACAAAACACACACGCACAATTATTGTTATTCTTTGAGGCACCACGTCACTGAGCGTACTGAAAGGGACTCCAACCTTTTAAGTTTGTAATTTAAATCATGATTGAATGTAGCAGAAAAAAATTGTAAACTCTAGAAAAGCTGAATTATAGATTACAACACTCGATCCTCAGAATCCAGGAAGCCCCACGTCTATCTGGCTGTAGGGGAGGGCGTAACGTCCATCACTGGATCAGTTCCCCCCCGTTCTCAGTGGATTATGGGCATTCATGGTTCTAAGACCGGGGGCCGAAGGCAAGTTTGGGCCGTGTCCCTATCCCCGTCCTCCACATCTCAGCAATCAATAAGTGTTTAATCGGTCGATTATGTGGCCCTGATCTAGCACCCTGAAGGTAGCAGAGCTCTTTCCCTGTATCTATGGTAAGGGGAAATTAAGTAAAAATTGACAATATTCCCAGATAGCACCAGATTCCGGCCGCACTTATCTCTCCTATGTCTTTCAAGTCGAAGGCAGGACTTGACAGTTTGTGAGTTCCCTGTTTCAATTAATTTACGCAATTAAGTGGAAAAGGGCTTAAGAAGTGAAATACTGAGCTGTGGTCCATGCGAGGTCCCTACGGTGAGGGCCCTGGACGGGAGGATGCCCAGTGGGCCCTCTGTTCCTCCATCCAGCGGTACCTCAGAAAGAAACTCTCCACAATCAGGCAGACGAGGTACCAGGGAGACCTAGGGAAGATATGTATATATGTATTTATTAACTTGGTGACTATGGAGAAGACAGTGAGTAGGCAGGAAAGTGGGTCAGAGAAGAGAGGGAACGACACTCAAGAGCTGAGGTTGGACTCGAACCCTGGCTGCTACATGGTATTGGTATGCATGGTATGGTATACATGATATTGCCTCCATGTACAGTACATAGGTGGGTTGAGGAATATTCAGACTATGGGGTCTATGGTGGATTTTCTATTCTTCTTTTTCATAAAATTGTCCATGGCACAGCAAACAAGTAATGCTGGTCAAGATTTGGTAAAATGTGTGTTTTTCATGCTTGTGCTGCTGGTTTTATGTTTCTGTAACCATTTGATAGTACCCTGGTGTCTCTGCCTTGTTCAGGTTGTCACTTATAAGGTATATTCCTAGTTAATTAAAGGTCTACAATTCTTTTTAACAGATTTGACTTCAAATTCCAATTCAAATTATTGTTTGAGACCTGACTAATGTCACCCCTAATGTCACCCACCCAAGTATTTTATCGGCATTGGCATGAATAGAAGTGAATAGGCTAACTGAATAGACTGTATTTACCGAGTAGGGCATGCAATAACAGTCCATCATGTGCGACCACGGTGTCCTAGCAACCTGGCGAGTCACTTCTGGTGTCAATATTTGAACGGCGGAGGCATTTCATGACCACGGCCACGGTCACTATCGGCCTGCCATTAAACCTTCAAAAAAAAGCCAACATCTGTTGAAGCATACATTAAGTTTAAAAGTAACTCGCAGGGATCACGGAGTAAAGTACAGTCAAGCAGATGTCGGGTTTTTAAAGTGCCAGATGGAACAATGAAAGCGCGATTGGAACTGGTGGGTGTGGGTGAGGAGGGGTACGGGGGGTGGGGGGGCCCGGCTAAAGGTCAGATCAATTAAGTGTGCAGTGTTGGCTGCCATGTGACAATTAAGGCAAGTTTAAAGCTCTTGCGCAACGGGCCAAGGCAGTGGCTGTCACTGCGCAGGGACAACTTCTTGGGGGCATTAAGGAAATGTGTGTGGCTTGGGTTGGGGTGGGGGTGGTTGGTGTGTCTGTAGGTGGGGGCTGGGGGGGGGGTGGGGTAGCGTTGCTGGACTGAAGTGCATTTACACCGGGTCAAGGTTAATGACCCGCACAGATAAACCTGATAGAAAGCCTCACAGCGTTGCGCGCAACCTTTGTCCGTCAGTATTAAGGAGCCAATAAATTACTGCCGTGACTTTAAGTGACATTGAAATTTACTCGGCTCTAATGAGAGACGTAGGAGGAAGTGACAGAGAGAGAAAGAGATGGAGAGAGAGAGAGAGAGAGAGAGAGAGAGAGAGAGAGAGAGAGAGAGAGAGAGAGAGAGAGAGAGAGAGAGAGAGAGAGAGAGAGAGAGAGAGAGAGAGAGAGAGAGGAGAGAGAGAGAGAGAGAGAGAGAGAGAGATGAGAGAGTGAGAGAGAGAGAGAGAGAGAGAGAGAGAGGAGAGAGAGAGAGAGAGAGAGAGAGAGAGAGAGAGAGAGAGAGAGAGGGGGAGAGAGAGAGAGAGAGAGAGAGACGGAGAGAGAGAGAGAACGGGAGAGAGAGAGAGAGAGAGAGAGAGAGAGAGAGAGAGAGAGAGAGAGAGAGAGAGAACGGGAGAGAGAGAGGGAGGGAGAGGGAGAGAGAGAGAGAGGGGGGAGAGAGAGAGAGAGGGGGGAGAGAGAGAGAGGGAGAGAGTGGGAGCGGGAGGGAGAGAGAGGGAGGAATGGATGAGAGCAGGGTGCAAGATTGCGGGGGTGAAGTCTTAAACAGATTAATATAGCAATTAACACATAATGTCTTTCTTTTTTTTGCCGTTTGAGGTTGAATAACCCCATTTTCTCGTGTAAATATTTTATCACGATTTCACTCCTTTAATGGATTCATACACTTTCTAATGAACGTGATTATTAATTCTCCTGCTTAGTGCCGTGTTTAGGAGGGGGAACAGATGCACGTGTTGTTTTTCAAGCCTTTTCTCAGGCTTTCTAAGCGATAGTCAAACGGAGCCACGGTCCCTGTCGTTCCCCTGAGATGGCAGATGGACCACAAGGGGGCAATATTTGCATTGTTTGGCTGCGTCCTCCGCAGGCACTGCTCATTTACATGCATGTTTTTGCATCCGCACATATGGATCAAGTACCGCTCAGATTGCTCATTTACATCGCGACACACCAACATAATGTTAACAGAAATGACGATAAGCTGTTTCCTTATCCTGGGCGGGCGGCCTTACGCTGTGCTGCCAAGCAAGCAAGCTTTCATTTAGAGGCAATAACAATCTACATGCTTAAACAAGGCTCTTCTCTTTCACTCATACTATACTTTCAATGGTTATCTTCTGGGAAATTACTAAAGTAACATCTGTTTAGTCCCCGGACGGCGGTGTGTTTGCCTTTTGAAATGAGGATTAACAGGCCATTGTTTTAACGGGCCCGGCGTTCGCTACCGTGCCACTTGGCAAAACTTGCTGAGAAACAGGCGGTCCTTTTTGTTTTTTAATGCCAGCACGACACACATTAAACTAAACACTCTGGAGCGTTTAAAGTATTTTATTTATGGTTGAATTTGCCCCAGCAGAACACACCAAAGTTCTGCTGTAAGCACTTCCGCGGTACGAAAACAGAATTATTCATAAGATAATGATATCGTGCGGTTGGACCTGAATTTGAAGTAGTGCAGTTGAACTTTATTTACTTAATAAAAATAATTTAAATGAACCACTTTGCTTTTCTTTCCTTTTCTGCACATCTCGACTCTGATACATGATTCATTTGAAAGCATCTCATTGCATCTCTCAGAGAGAGAGATATATGTTGGGCCTGGTTATATCGCCACATATTAATTATAGATAAGACCAAATAGTGATAGCACCACCACCACTAAATTGTATCATGGCAATAAACCGCAGTTGTGTTGCTTTTTCGATTCCTTTGTGTTAAGCTTTTTGTCAAGATACAATTGAATAGCGGTGCGTTCACCAAGATAAGGCTTCAAATGCAAGTTTCAAAGCAGAAAAAAAAAAAAGCACCGTGCAACCAAAAACATATCACAGCCCACCAACAAAGCAATCCCTCTAGGCTTCTCCACCAGCCGAGTTAAGACGAACTCTGGCACGCGGCTCTGCTGGCACCGCTAATTCCCCCAGCAGTGGGGAGCGTCAGAAAACACAGGTACCTGCTCGCCAACCTCCCACCCCCTCCCCCTGACACACTACTCCCCCCCCCTCCCTGTAGTACCTGGACACGTACATGAAAACCAGTTGTGTGTGGGGGATGTGGAATGTGCGTTGTGTGTGTGTGTGTGTGGGGGGGGGGGGGGCATGACACCCGCTCCACTCCTGGGCTCCCTTCCCGTCCCCTCCGTTTTGTCCGAGCTGATTGTTCCCGAGCCCCTCTGCTGAAGTGCGGCTATGAATCAGATCATCTGTACGGCGGAGGGGGACGAGAGCTGCGCGGGGCCCGACGGCGCCGCCGCCGCTACCACTGTCCTTGAGGAGCTCTCATCCAGATGTTCAGACCAGAGCCCGGGCCTGACCTCACCCGCTCCTGATTACCATGTGAATGACGCCGGCGACCCGCCACCCGCCCCCTCGGCGATCAATAGCGGGCCGACCGGTCGCGCTGGAGGATGAGCAGATAAGAGGCCACCCCGGTGCTGGTCGGGGAGAGGAAGAGGCAGAGCTGTCTGCCGGTGATCCTCCTCTGGGGATGGGGGGAATATTACCGTAGATTTGTTAAGGCTGATGTTATTTCTATGGCAGTTTGAGTTCTGTCTTCAGTCAGATGTTTTGTTCCGTTGAGAGAAAATACTTGCTCTTCAAAGTTGGTGTTTCTCTGTCTCTCTGTCTCTCTGTCTCTCTGTCTCTCTGTCTCTCTCTCTCTCTCTCTCTCTCTCTCTCTCTCTCTCTCTCTCTCTCTCTCTCTCTCTCTCTCTCTCTCTCTCTCTCTCTCTCTCTCTCACTCTGTTTCCCTCTCTGTCTCGCTCTCTCTTGAACTCACTCTCCTAGAGTCTAGATACACTGGGGTGCAGTATTTGAAGCATTTCAGATAATACACCTACTACCTTTAGACACTTGATGCTATTGAAGAGCATGCAAGTATGCTAACTGCCTCACAATAGCCTTCATGAATTGTCCACTCTGGGGAGGTAGAAACGATATAGAGACACTGGCACTCAATCTTTTGGAAAAATATATTTTGTTTGTTTTAAGTCTTGTAATGTTGTTTGGAAATGCCTTTCGTGTCGTGTCTCGTTGGGGAAAGTGGCTTCATACAGGCCATGAGGTAACCCACAGCCCATGGAGTTCAAAGAGGAAACTAGCAGCTATCCGTGTCTGTTGACGTCAATGACTCACACCAGCAGTTATATGCTAACGTGAGAGAACCTTTTCAACCAGACTCAAACCTTTTAGGTTGTGTTTGTGGATACCCGGATTAACAAACCAAGTAAACATACTTTATTTTTCCC
Source organism: Gadus chalcogrammus (assembly GCF_026213295.1). NCBI lineage: Eukaryota > Metazoa > Chordata > Actinopteri > Gadiformes > Gadidae > Gadus > Gadus chalcogrammus. The sequence goes on from NC_079424.1 coordinate 19,175,982, forward strand.
CCCCTCCGCCTGACATATGAGATTGAAACAACGAACAAATTCGCCCAAGTCATGTGGTAGCCGACTGACTGCACACAGCCACCTCACACACCCCCGGCCGACTTCTATGTATGTCCAGCGGCGCTTTTAACACTGTTGTTGCTCCATGCTATTCCACACATGAAACCGATACCCATTCCTTTCCTGTACAACCTCTTAAGGATGTAGCACCGGCGGCTCAGAATGACATGGTAAACTTGATTTAAGTAGACGCCTAAAAGCCTCTTCTCCAAACAGGGTTTCCTACTGAGCCAAGAGCAATTTGCCTGATAACTCCTCACAACTACTCACAAGCCCACATCATAAACCCAGCATGCATCCAGCAAATATTTAGGAGAAATAGCAAGGAGTTTCCCCCAATTAAAGAAAACTGTTATTTTGAAATGACTCTAAATCTTGCAGGGACTTCCTTATTCCAATTGCATGTGTAAAATCAGCGTGATCAAATAATAAGGAAGGGAGGGTGACTGTACGTGTGTGTGTGTGTGTGTGTGTGTGTGTACACGCACCAAGAGAGTGAGAGAGATAAGGATGGACTGTAGAGGTAAGGGGGAGAGAGATGGCGAGAAGTGGCGTTATACAACTCATCCCTTTGAGTGAAGCAGAGGCTTCATCGGTCGCCGTTAACCGAGCCGAATGCCAGCGCCAACGGAGAACCCAGTG
>NC_079424.1:19181683-19198606 GCF_026213295.1 Gadus chalcogrammus
TGTGTGTGTGTGTGTGTGTGTGTGTGTGTGTGTGTGTGTGTGTGTGTGTGTGTGTGTGTGTGTGTGTGTGTGTGTGTGTGTCTGGGAGCCTGCTCTCTTCTCTCAGCGTTGATCTGAGCCCTCCGCAATCCAGGCTGACTCCATTTCATCCATTTTTCAAACGTCGAGGGTCTTTGTTTCAAACGTGTGATCACAGTGTGTGTGTGTTTGTGTGTGTGTGTGTGTGTGTGTGTGTGTGTGTGTGTGTGTGTGTGTGTGTGTGTGTGTGTGTGTGTGTGTGTGCGTGATCACAGTGTGTGTGCACACAGAACAACGCCCGCACGATTGTCGCCGCTGTCTCGTTGCGTCATTTGAAGTCGCTCCTTCATCTTCTTCTTCTTCCTCCTCCTCTTCTTCTTCTTCCTCTTCTTCCTCCTCTTCCTCTCTCTCTTTCTTCCCTCCCCCCGCGTCACAGACTGCTCTTTGTTAGCGAGACAGACACCGGCTTGCTGCGCTGCTGCTGCTGCTGCTGCTGTCGTCTTTTGAACCATTCAGAAGCGGCTCCTCTCCCGCTTTGCTGTTCCTTTTGTTTTGTTTCCACAGCGTGAGACGCCAGTTAACCTTCACTGGTGGAGTGCATCAGTCGCTTTGAGAGTGAACGGGGGTGGAAGGGGGGGGGGGGTGGGCGGTGGGGGGGGTGTAGTTGGGTTAGTGCGAGTGTGTGTTCTGTTCAGGGATGTAAAGTGGAAAAAAGACATGAGGAGGTGGGCGAGGAGAAGTTAAATGTGCATGTTTTTTTTTTGTGTTATGTGTGCTGCGCATGCATTGGCATCAGAATCTGTGTGTGTGTGTGTGTGTGTGTGTGTGTGTGTGTGTGTGTGTGTGTGTGTGTGTGTGTGTGTGTGTGTGTGTGTGTGTGTGTGTGTGTGTGTGTGTGTGTGTGTGTGTGTGTGTGTGTGTGTGTGCGTTAACCTCTCTACCCTTCACCTTTCTCAGGGTGAGGTGCCGTAGCGTTATGTGGTTTCAGGCAGAAGAACCCAACCAGGAGGAGCGCCCCCTGCCTGGATAAGCGCGCTCTCTCTCTCTCTCTCTCTCTCTCTCTCTCTCTCTCTCTCTCTCTCTCTCTCTCTCTCTCTCTCACGCTGTCTCTCTGTCTAAAGCTCAAAGCAGACATTAACACATTTAGGGAAACAGCAAAGAGAGAAAGAGAGAAGGATGGATTGAGATAATGAGAATGAGAGAGACATACAGATAGAGAATGATAGAGGAGAGAGAGAGAGAGAGAGAGAGAGAGAGAGAGAGAGAGAGAGAGAGAGAGAGAGAGAATAGGGAGTGTAAGGAACAACAAAAGACATCAGGGACTGCGGGAGTGTGGTTCTGGACCGGGGTCACCAGACGTTATCAGTTCTATGTCCCTCTAATCACCACATGGTACAGAACATGCATGGTGTCATGTCTGGTTTTTGTTGTTCATAAGCCTCACAACGTATGAATGAATCATGAGAGCAACACAAACACGTCCTTGTTTAGCATCTTTTAACCGTCGTGCCAAATCCGGTTCGGCTGCTGACATATGTGCGTGTGGCCCTCTGCGCTTGTTTGCCGCCGATGCCATGGGCACCGACCGAGTCTTGAAGCCCTGGCAAACGCACAAACACACACACACGTACACAAACACACATACACGCAAACATGTACAATGCACACAAACACACATGCTCACACATTTACATTTTTCTCTCTCTCTCCCTCTCTCCGATGCACGCACACGTGCACAGATGCAGAATCACACGCACACACACACACACAGAAACACACACACACACACACACACACATGCATGGAGCGCTCTGCCATCCACAAGGAAATGCAAATGAGATGGCCAGGGGCCTCGGGTTGATGGTGGGGGTGAGGGTGGAGGGTGGGGGTGAGGGTGGAGGGTGGGGGTGGGGGTGGAGGGGGAGCGGGAGGGGTGGCGAGAGACATAGGGGGGCTTATCCCTGTCCACAGCATTAAACAGCGCTCTAGCCTGCTCCCCGCGTCCCCGTCCCTCGACGAGCTCGCTCGCACGCCCACACACCTCCCCTCGTCAGGGAAAGCAAACGATGGCCTATTCCATAGCGAGAGCGACAACAACACAAATCCATCCGGTGACGCAACTCCTGGCTTCTAATGGGCACCCGGCGCACCATGCTGGTTCAACCACCCATCAGTCAGCAGGCAGCTCTCCGAGGCGAGGCCTTAGTCCAGGCTGCTGTGTCTGTCAGCAGGCAGCCCCAACGGGCTGCCTGCTGACAGACATAGCAGCCTGGACTAAGGCCTCGCCTCGGAGAGAGCACCGGGGAGGGGGGTTCGGGGGGGGTCCCCTCTATCTCGGGCTCGGGGGCCAGTGTTGAAGAGCTCGAGGGGTAGGCCCACATCCGGGTGAGATGCATATGAGGACACGGAAGCAGTCTTCAGGTTCCTGTTCTCACACAGGTCAACGCTGTAGGCACCGTCAGAGGGGAGAACGGCGTCTTCAAAGGACTTCAAATCAACAGCGGGTTCGCCTTCTTTGCTTGTTTCCCCCCCCCCCCCCCCCCATATCCCTCCCGTCCATAAAGGTGTAGGCAGTAAACAAGTGCAACTGGTCTGGTTTACCAAGCAGAATGCGTGTTTACAATTGAGCTTATTTACTCACATGTTACGTGTTTAACACGCTTGTACTCGACTAAAAACGCTTGATTCATTAGCATGCGCCTTGCCGCGCACGCTAGTTCACTTAGCGGCACGCGGCGCATGCTGCTGCTGTTTGTTCCCTTCGCATGACAGCCCGAGCACTTCCTGTCACCAGTGTTTTTGTTGGCTCTTTAGCGCGCTGGCGGCGTTTAAATATGCTAAACACAAACTTCCCACAACAACCACCCATTGGGGTAGTGGGTCGGGTGGTGGTGGTGGGGGGGGGAGGGGGGGGGAGGGGGGGAGGCGGCGCAGGAAGAGCACGGGAGGAAGCAGAGTGGCGTAAACAACGCTCTTTTGCAGCTTAAATAAAACATTTGTTGTGTGATTGAGGCTCTGTGATGTGAACAGCATGACCTGTTTTACTGGGAGTCTCCGAGCAGCCGGTCGCCTCGGTAGAAACGGATCCCATCGCAGGAGCCCAACAACCCAGCGCCTATTCATATTGCATGAGAACAAATTTCTCTGACAACTGGAGTGATAGATTTGTACACGGCATGTATGGGTTTTACGGTCGCCGAAGAGGCTTTTGTCTGAGTGACATAAAGGGCTATTAATAAAAATTTTAACAATAAACGGCAAATGTGTTTCTTCTGTTAACATTGCATGGACAAAAGCAAATAGCAAACTGGCACCCAGGGGGGGGAGACTGTTTTCCTGGGAATAGTTGGGTATTGTCTGAGTCAACATGGGAAGAGAAAGGAAAGGAAAGGAGAGGCATTGAAATACATAGACATGTCTGCCTTTAGAGGACTGTAGTCCTTCCTCCAGTATTGGCTGCCTTTGGCTGGGCATGAAAACAAGATAATTGCAATCGTCTCTTTTCAGTTTGACTTTATTTACAAAAAATTCCTTCATCTAACTGATGTGAAATAGAGTTGTTTGCGGCCTAGCTGAGATCGAAACGACATGGAAACTGTCAGAAGGAGTTGACAGAAGAAAAACATAATCTGGAAAGCGCTCGAGAGACTCTAATACTATTTCCTCTTTGTTTTGTTTTGGAGCTGCCGTAATTAAAGCACGTCACTTTGAGTTGACAGGGAAAGACACGCAATCATGAAAACCCTGCGTAGACCGGTGTCTCTTGCTTTACCATCGTTTTTTGCTCTTATTTTGTCTGTGGCTCGGGCTAAAATAATTAACTGTGTGCATGTTCACTGGGCCTGGATTACAGTTGTCCAATTGTGGCGTGCATTGTCATGGATACTATCGGGGGATCTGTGAATAAACAGCTCTAACTTGGCAGTAGGGGCTAAAACGGTGCTTTGTGCAGATGTGAGCCGCAGATTTATGATGGTGAAACAGATTATGTTTGGCAGGAAAATCAATGGGCGGGCTACTCCGGGCTGGCTGCTTATTTTGATAAACAGCTCTGTTGATGTAACCTGCCCAGAAGCTGCACTCTCTTGGTCTGCTGGTTGTGAAGGCCTGGATTGAGGCCATGTTCATTGTGAAGCAGCACAGCGGCTGGGTGTCAGCCATCCCTTATGGCCCTGGGCACACTCGCGGAGGCTTTCATTAATTCCCAGTGTAGGTGAGAATCTTGTGCTCTTTTCTCGCACCCAGACGCAGTCTTTTTCAACTGTGGGTCGAGGCCCGTACGGGGGTCGGTCGAAGGCGACCCGATGGTTCATTGAAGGGCCACGATTACCGTATAGACCTACATGTCTTGTCGGTTTAATTTGAGTTGTAAGATTTGCATGTTTGAGGACTGAAAAGGGGAATATTCTATTGTTGAACAATATATTTGGAGACATTTTGAATATTCTCACTTTTATATATATTGCTCCAAACAGGGAAAAACGGGCTGATTAGCAGGACTGACATACATATGGGGACTTCTTTCATATTAAATGATGCCAAAGTTTTGCTTATTTGACTGCACAATCCCGCCACAGGAGGGTTGCAGCATGTTGTTTCTAAGGCTGTTTCTAAGAACCCTAATGGATCATTGGTTAGATACTGTTGATAAGAAATGCAATAAAGAATATTTCCTTCAGTTTATCTGATCTGGATATTGATATGTGATAGCACAGGGCTAATTAAAAAATATTGTGCCACAACGGCACGGTCATCTCGTGGTTCGGGGGCTTGACTCCCAGCCAAAAGGTTCAGGGTTCGAACCCTAATGTTTGCCGTCCACCCGTAGTCTGCCTTGAGCAAGATTACATTACATTACGTTTCCTTGAGCAGGTGCTTTTTTCCAAAGCCACTTACAGTAAGTGCGTTCAACAATTAAGATATTACTCAAAAAGTACATGAAACATTATAGCATATAAAAATGCATGCAATAATGCCGTAAACCTTAACTGTTCGTTTATTCCATGACCCTAAACTTCACTGTTAGTCGCTTTGCAGAATAGAATCTGCTAAGTGGTAAGACACAAAAAACACATTATTTTGTTTACTTTAAAAAAGTAACAATGTTCAGCAGAATAAACACACATTTATTTTTGTTTGTTTGAGATTCAAATGTACATTCAACAGTGAATGTTGACACGTTGACTGTACATTTCTTACAGCTATTGTGCTGTTTGGCATCTTTATAGTCTGTTTTGGGCCAATATTGCCTAAGCACACTATGATTAGCTAATTTTTCTTTGTCATGCAGTAACCAAGCTTTTAATGACTATCTTGTGATAGTCCAGGTTAACAGTGGTCTTTTCCTTGGTTATTTGCAATTATTTAATTATGTAATCTTGGATAAGCCTGGTTAGTTGAGTCACTGGACAATGTTGTGGACATTCCTACATGCAGTACAAATGTCCAATGACATACATTAACACACTCCTTTCAAGCATTAAACGTCCCGTGACGGATGCACTTTAATGCAACGTTTTCAAACTTCAAGCGGTACACAACAAGCACAACAATGTTTTTCATAACATAGATAATGCATATCCCTGTCCGGATCTACTTTACAGATTATTCATTGTAATCACATAATCACTTGGCAAACACTGTATTTTGGTTATCGGCAGTGCAGTGTACCCCGCATGTTGTACTGGCCCTCCCGTTCATATCTGTGGCCTAAAATATCTCAGTGTGGTTTCAATGAGCTTAACACCTACCATTGTCATTTTATTATTTGAATGTAATTCTTTATTTTTATGACTACACCTCCCTCTTAACAAACAGGTTGATGAACCTTGATATATAATTACTCCCCCTCTTTCAAATATGTTGATGTCACCTTTAATTACCTTGGCTTTCAAGTTCACATCAATGAAAGTGTCGTCGTTTAGTCCAATAACAAAAAAGATATTCTTTAAAGTAATTTCAACTTCAGAAGCAAACAACCTGTGGCCCTGGGGTTTGAAGTCATCAGTCATGGCAAGATAAATACATGCTTTTCTGTTGACGCTTTTCAAATAAACCTGCATGCCCTGAAACAAAGAAAAACAAAACATGTTTGACTTCAGCATCCTTATGTGTGTCAGGATAAAACCATTGCAGGAACAGGAAGTCAACAAGGCACACTTCCTCCCTCAGGGTAGACGTCAGCGCTGTTGGGAGTTAATGCACTCCAAACAAGTATACAGGGCTCAGGTGTGTCTACGGACATTGTGTGTGTTTTGTGTGTTACTGTATGTGTGTCTTTGGGTGGATGTACATTGTTTGTCTGTCGGTGTGCGTGTATATATATACATTGTGTGTGTGTGTGTGCCTACGTGTATGTGTGTATTCATGTATTTGTGTGTGTACATGTTTGAGTTTGTGTGTGTGTATGTCTACATGTGGGCTGTGTATGATGAGGGTCTCTGTGTGTGTGTGTGTCTGATGTGGGTCTCTTTGTGTGTTTGTGGGTGTACGTATGTGTTATGTGTGTGCGTGTTTGTGTGTATGTGTGTGTGTGTGTGTGCGCGTGTGTGTGTGATGTGGGTCTCTCTTTGTGTATAAGTGTGTGTATGTGTGTGTGTTTGTTTGTATGTGTGTGTGTGTGTGTGTGTGTGTGTGTGTTTTTTTTGTGTATGTGTGAATATGTGTGTGTATGTTTGTGTGTATGTGTGTGTTTGTGTGTGTGTGTGTGTGTGTGTGTTGCTTTTGTGTGTGAACCTGGGTGTTATTAGAGATCCTTCTAGATTCTAGATGTCGACCACGTGCTCTCGTAGCGTTGACAGTGTGTTTTTCTGTTTCCCTCCGAGGCCATGATAAGTGAGTAAACGGAGTCCCAGCTAACACAATTGACAGACGCCCCGATACAAAGCTGACTGACAGAGTTTCCAGAAACATGAAGTCACTAAAGCTAGGGCAGGCACTAGGCAGTTTATTTTTAAAGCACTATTTGTCATGTTTGTTAAAAATATCCGGAAAGGAATCAATACTCCAAATGAAAAAGAAAATGTCAAATCTGTTATCTGTGGCTGTCAAAGGCCTGTAATCAGCTCATCCATTCATTTGATTCGGAATAAAATGACTGGAAGGCATACCTGTCTGACCTACCCGGCTTGCTAGGCACGCTGTGACTGTGCACTCATTGCACATGACCAGAGTCTCCTACAAGGCTGGGCAGACCTACTGCCAATGCAAGCGAGCTAAACACATTTTGGGGTAGTGGCCTGGTGGGGATCTTTTGGTTGGACGCGTTAAAGATCCATCTTACTCTGGCGGTTTTCTCAAACTTGCCCTCCCTAGCTTTAGGGAGCAGGGTGGAGTAAGCACAACTTGTTCCAGGGATGACTATGATTAAAGCATTAGTCCTTTTGGGATCGAGGATTGAACACTTTGTCTGGGACAACAACACCCTAACGATTAACCTGTCCTGCCCTCTCCTGCCCTCTCCCAGGCAGAAAACACCTTTGATGTTCTTCATTTGGGGCGTAGTGGAGGGCGATGGGTCAGGGGGAGTTCATCTCCAAGGTCGGCTTTTAAGGAGCGCTGTTCCTGCCTATAGGAAGTGCCTCATTAATATTGTAAAGGAGGAGAACAGTTAACCATAGCCCTGCAGGAGGAGTAGGAGGAGGTGCACACACACACTCACACAGAGATGCTCAATGCAACGCCAACCGTCCTTCGGACGTTCCTTCCGACAAGGAAGGTTAAGTATATTTTTAAATATAATGCCAGGCCAGCCCTGGTTTTCTTATGCACTCCAAGATGGACATGTTTATGGCGATGGTGGGTGTGGTTACTGTTTCTGAGCTATTTAAGTACCAACACCTTCACCACCACTAACCCTTCCACCTCCACCACTGCCATATCAAACTACCACCATCTCCTCCGCCGCCACCACCACCTTAAGCACAAAGACTGTTACCACCTCCTCCACCACTACCACCCCCACCTTAAGCACCAAGACTGTTACCACCTCCTGCACCACTACCACCACCACCCTTACCAGGTCATGCACAACGTTCCTCATGTCTTCCTGGAGCGTGCTCCTCCTCAAAGGGATGAAATAATATTACCTTTACTTCCATTAGAACGTACAGTGGCTATGACTGGCGTCTTTGAACACAGCAGGGCCCGCTCCGCCACCTCCCCAGGCCTGCTTTCAGACATGTTTTTGTTTATTAGACAGAGGCAGTGCAGAAGAAGGCCTACGGTGCCGAGGAAAACGACCAATGACCGACGGGCATCCTGTATTGACAGGATTGTTTTTTCTGAATATGAGAGTGGATCTTTTCTGATGTATTTATAATGGCCTTATTAAAACTGCCTTTGATCTGAAGAATACAACAATGCAGCGCCAAGCATCCCTCCTTGTTTTTTTATGTCCGTCCGTGGCATGAAAAAAAAAGTCAATATCAAGTTTTTTTGGGGTGAGATTTTGTTACCCCTTTTAAGAGGCTTTTAATTATTTTCTCTCTGTTCTAAAAGGTAATTCATTCTGTAGGTGGGGGGTGGCGAAGGGTCATGTAGCGTTTTTTTATTATTTGCTGTCCATCACAGACATAAAAACAGCACAACTCCATCTATTCCTTCTTTTTGTTCTTTTGTAAATGAAATATTCCATTTGATATACAAACACTTTTAATTATTGAAATTGATATCGCATTCTTCTCGGAATGAGTTTTTTCCCCCCCCTCCGTCTGTTATTGTCTTTGTCAGACCCGACGTTGAATGATGAAATTACCGAACCTCAGAGCACTTTATTGACGGTTGGCAATTGTGCGGTGAAGAGGGGACGAGTGTGTGTTGTTCTTTAGGACGTGTGTCGTTGGGGAACGGGTCAAAACGAGGACTCCTGCCCTGTAAGAGGTTCAGCTGGTTTCTGAGAGTACAAATGGGTTTTTTTTGGTCTGTTTATACATATTCAAGTGTAGCAGAACTGAACAACAAATAAGGCTGCGATACGAGGCAGCCCTTGAAGGAGTCCTCTTAGTGTCACCCTGTTCATGAAAATGTAAATCAGAATCCCCCCCATGACCAAGGTTAAAGACTAGAGGGTAACAGTGGGATGTCATGTAAGAAGAATCATAAAGAAGGTTGACACCATCGGAGTAAACATATTATTTGGATTGTAAGAAAATTAATTTGAAGGCATATATAACAAAAAATATTTGTTAAAGATGACTAGGCCGAAAAGATCATTTGTCCATCTATTATCAATCTATCTATTATCAATCCATCCATTAGTCATCCATCCATCCAACCTTCCATCTATCCATTCATCTATCCATCTACGTTTCCATCTATTCATCTCTTACAATGCTTGTTCTTTGCTTGTGCAACGTATAGAAAGGGAAAGCCCCTAAAGCCCTTCCTCTCCCACCCCCCCAGACCCCCGGGGTATCTGTGGGAGTTCCCAGGCCAGCCAGAAGAGATAACCCGGGGTCGGCCCGGGGGGTCTCTCCCATGGACATGCAGTAGATACCCAGGGGATGTCCCGACCAAAGAGCCCAAACCATCTCATCTCTAGCTCCTCTTCGGGAAACAACTGTTGACCACTCTTTGACCTTTACCCCTGAATTTAAAATTAGAACACTTAGAGTCGGTTTGTGTCCCAGCATTATTGATGGGAGTTCAACTATATACTTAGAAAATAGTTAAATAAAGCCAATTTTTTACATTACTATTTATAGGATGATCTTTTTTAACCACTAGTAAAGCATACACTGATACTGGTGGTGGTGAGTGAGGTCCCCCCCTTCAATGTAAAGCGTCTTTGAGTGTCTAGGAAAAAGCGCTATATAAATTCAATGCATCATCATCATCATCATACATACATTAATCTCACATGACCTTCATACAGTATGGTTAAAATGGGTGTGTGAGCAAACAGTATGTTCAAGAAAAATGGTTAGTTATGTTTTACACCATTACACCAACCAACCAAATCAATCTTTTTCACTCTGGCACAGCTGAAACATTTAATTACATTTGCTTGGCAAACACCTCCAAAAACCGACAGCAACAACACTCAAATGCGAACAAAAAACATGGTCGAAATACAAGTCAACCACTTTCCTGGCTTAGCATTTCTACAAGTTGCTACCGCCTCTTGCCTTTTTCTAATCATGACCCAGGAGCGAATGCATTCTCCTTATGGACCCTGTCTCAGTTGGTTACCCAGGCACACGCAGACAGTTGCCTCTATCATGACATGTGCGTACCTGTTTTAAATTAGGTCCATAGGAGTTAAGCTTTTTCAGATGTGGCCCGGCATATCTTCCATACAGTGATTCGCAGCGCCCGCACTGACATCATGCACTCGCCCCTGATCGAGACGTCTCAAGCGGAGGTTATTTAAACACACGCTCGGAGGAAGCATGTCACAACCATGATTTAATAAAAGGCCCGCTCGCATCACTAAAGTAAATATATATTTTCGCAGACGTATATATTTTCTCTACGCCGTCGAGGCCGCTCTCATGTTTCCGTGTTATTTATTTGACAAGTGCCACAAATAGCACTTGAGATAGGGACGCTCTGCGTTGCCCGGGAACCTACATTTGCGATGCAATGAGGACCCCAGCGTCTGCGCTGCCAACAAACACAAACAGCCAGATTTGTTTCTCATTGGTGCTGATGAGCTGACGGAGTGGATGAGCGAAAGGTGCGACGTAAGGAGCCGCCAGGGTAAACTGCGATGATTGCGCTGGACTGCAGCCACTCCACCCCAAACAGGGCTCTTGTCCCCGTTCCTAAGTGTTTATTCAAAACACAGCAGGCGTGCACAGTGTTTATCCCCTGCAACAGGACACACTTCATGTGTTTGAAACATTGCATTGTCTTTTTTGAACAGGGCTTTAGAATTTCGTTTGACTTTTTTGCTAGATCCACTCAAAGTGTAAAGAACTAAACAAATGACTCACCGAATATGTTGGACTGATTATCTCTGAGCAGATGCGTGGGTGTTCAGGGGGAGGGGATGACTATTTGGTGGTTTTGGCCATTGCATTGGACTCATTGGACTCCTGCTAAAGTTAAATGTTGTCGATGTTGGAATATATTAAACAGTGGAATCCGCCCTGCAATATCATGGAGAGCATTGCTCACAATGATAATGTTACCCCCCAGAGACATTATTACAGGAGAACTAGAAAATAGTTAATTCCACTCCCCGTTGTGTCCTCTCTCTCTCTCTCTCTCTCTCTCTCTCTCTCTCTCTCTCTCTCTCTCTCTCTCTCTCTCTCTCTCTCTCTCTCTCTCTCTCTCTCTCTCTCTCTCTCTCTCTCTCTCTCTCTCTCTCTCTCTCTCTCTCCACTTTCATATTTGTCCCTCGTCGATACCCCAAATGAAAACAAACAAGCCGTCTGTAAAGTGGCCAAATGACAGCAATCAAACTAACTAAGAGCAGGAACCCTTGAGATCTCTTTGCCATGAGTCTTGTGAAAAATTAGCTCATTCCAAAATTAAAGTAAACTAAAGAAATAAACATTCCATCTCTCCAAAGAATCCATTCTACCACAATTTCCAACAACACAGAAAGCAGTGGTTAATTATAGCCTCGAGTCAGGCGCTTTGATGCGCCAGCAGGAAGCCCTGTCCTGCCTTTTCTTTTCCTGGAAGTGCTTTCCTTCAGGTCCTCTGCCCACTGGCTCACCCTGAAAGACCCTGCTAGCAACTAGGCTGCAAACAGGCTGCAAACAACCAGCCAGCCACCAACCCTGCTACCAACCAGCCTGCTGACAACCCTGCTACCAACCTTCCTGCTAACAACCAGCCTGCTAACAACCCTGCTACCAACCAACCTGTAAACAACCAGCCTGTTAACCACAAGCATGCAAACTACCAGCCTACTAAGAACCAGTCCCGCCAACATCAAACCCTGCTAACACCCTGCTTATTACCTTGCTAATAACCAGAACAAGGCTACAGCCACAACCTGGTACGGTTGCTAACACTATAGGTGGTGGTCTACATAGGGAATGAGTCCCGGTTGATATAGCTCACTTCTGATGTCAGGTAACAGTGTGGACATGACACCTGTGGCGCAGGCACACCTCCCCCATGCTGCAGCTGACCCGTGCAGGCGCATGACCCCCGGGCCTCCATGGGCGCTGCTCCATATGTGTGGGGGGGGGTCCGTGTGGGGCCTCCTCCTCCTGGCCGCTCGGCCCTCATGTGTTTCCCATCAAGGGCTCTCTGTGGTCACCTTCCTTATTTTGCCGGACAGGAAAAACAGAGCTAATATGGTGTGATCTGGGACGAGGGGGGGGGGGGGCGTTTGATGTCGTGTGCTTTACAAATAAACCTACGAAACGCCATATGGTTTGCATTCATCTCCTAATTTATTTCCTGTAAATGTCCGCTGAATGTTCCAGCGGGCCGGCACGTGCGCGCACGTGTGAGTCTGTGTGTGTGTGTGTGTGTGTGTGTGTGTGTGTGTGTGCGTGTGTGTGTGTGTGTGTGTGTGTGTGTGTGTGTGTGTGTGTGTGTGTGTGTGTGTGTGTGTGTGTGTGTGTGTTTGTATGTGTGTGTGTGTGTGTGTGTGTGTGTGTGTGTGTGCCAGACTCTGGTACAAAGGAGGCCAGGGAGAAAGCAGTTTGTGGCAAAGATGCGATTATTACAATTTGTTTCTCTAATTTGTTTCTTCTTCATCTGAATCCGGTCTGAGGTATGAGAACCGTGTCATCCTGAATCAGCCAGAAAACCAAATTAAAGCAGAGAAAACAATTCTTAGCCGATGTAAGAAGCTGCACAGCTCTCCCTGCAACCCTAACTATGACAGACATAGGGGGGGAGCAGGAACAAAGACACAATTAAAAAGTAATGATGGCAGAGCGGGCTGTGACTCATCACCCACCAGACTACAGCGCCATCAGTATCGGGGAATGGGGTTGATAGCCTTGGTGGTGTGCGGTAGAGCTGCTCTGCAACAATGGCCTCCATGCCACCGGCATCGAAACCAAGACAAGAAGCGTCCAAACCAGACACATCGGTCGCAACATGTCTGTCATTCCCCAGTTTCAGGTACGCTGTGTACAATCAACCATAAAATCAATATAATTATGAGTCGAAGCCTGATTAAACATTTTTAACCTGAAAGACGTGTTGTGTGTGTTTGCGTAACACCTTTTTTCAATCACCATGAGGTCAAACAAGTGATTAAATTAGCTACTTTTCTAATGTCTGTTTATTTATGGAAATCCGCTCACCAGCTTCAGGACACTGCCGAAATTTATTTTTGGAGTTGTAAACAGTTTAGAAAAGTCACTGCGAGCTGAATCCGGCTCGCACTGAAGTGAAGTAAACTCTGCTCTAAACTCCAGTGTCGGGGAAATAAGTCACAGGGTTGTCTGCTCGCGTGATTCACTGGATCTGCCGAAGGAACAGGTTTTAAAAGGGGCCTTATGTGGTGGGAAATGACTACCCCCAGCACACCGTGCCCACTCACACGAGGGGAGACTGTGTTAACAGACAAAATATTCATCCCTATCCGATCAGTCTCCAAATGCATTTCTGATGGAGATGGTTGAGTCCTGTATTTACTCTCAGCAGGGGGGCCAGGAGAGGAAGGCCTATTAAGGCTGATTGAAATGGAAATACAAGTTAGCTGAAAGTATCAGAGCTCCGACGAGCAGGTGGCGGCCGGAGATCTGAATTACGATCTCTGTCGACAAAAGACTTTTCATTGGACATTATGTAAATAGAACCATAAGTGAGCAGGCAGCGTTTTAAACCAAAGGGAGAGAAAGTATTGGGAGATATAGAAGGGTGATGAGGGAGGAGGCGTTAAGAGTATTGGTGGTCGGTGTAATCTGATCCGACGTGTGGATCATGCAAAACAGATTCATTTCATTAATAATCCTGCTCTATTTATATTAATACCCCTGGACGATAACAGAGGGACCCTTTCACCACCCATGTTCTGTTTAAACAGCCCCCATTTCCATTGTGGATTGGTGGAAATATGATTTCCTCCTTGTCCTAGACATAAAAAAAACACAAATCGAATCATTGTCCTAGAAAAAAAAACAACGCAAATCGACTTAAGGTGAATTCAGACACAGTTCTTTAAGGAGCAGGTAGGTGCAGGGCATCTTGCTCAAGGATGCCTTCTAATTAATTAATACAAATTATTGTCAAGAAACTCAAAGAACAAAATGTCCCCCATACTTACAAAGTAAGATTGGGGGATATGAAACCTTGTATACTAAGTGTAGTATTGTCTTCTACCACTATGTGCCAGTACCTAAACCAGGGAGATGAGTATCCCATATAGGGGTTCCAGTTCAGAAGCATCATTGGATTTTTTTGTACGCCATTTTGTGTTGCGAGAGAAAGTTGTAGTAATGAAAGATCTGAAATAAACATAACTGCACTCTAACCTAGACTAATGAAAACTCTGCAATACCATGTCTTGCATCAGAAACATTGTATTAGTTTCCAAGGCAACAATGTCATCCCACAATGACTAATTATATCATGATAATGACTAAAGAATGGCCCAAAAAATACCAATACTACCGACAAAATTCCTGTGCTCGTATGCCCCTGGCAGGGAGGCGGTCCTTGGCTTTCCAACGCCTCTACCAGAACCATCTGGTCTCCCGTCCAAGAATGGACCAGGACTAGCCTGCTGCTGTAGCTAGTGAAACCAGCAGGCACGTAGCCATGGTGCTGGTACTAGCTATGGCGGTTGTTTGTCTGTAGGGATCTAACCTTCAACGGACCCAGTATCTTTTGGCTGGAAGTGGAACACCTTAGACCCCTCCCTGTCCTCTTAATGTGCTGGTCCTGATATGGAGGTCGGAGGCCTTGTACGGGGTCTGACAGGTCCAGTCCACACCCAGCCTGCCTTCTCCCACTGTAAACAATACAAGGGTGCGGATTACTTTGGAAACAATGTGTTTATTAAAAAAATAAAAAGCCAACTTCCTTTATAGACTCAGCAGGTCTGCCCTTCGTTTCATTGGCAGCAGCTGTGGTTAAAAAATAAAAAAGTAAAATAAAAAGTAGGGAGCTCCAAACAAAACAGAGAAGGGAAAAGGCTGCATTTCCGCTCACTTCCTGTATGATAGACCGACTGCGTTAATAAACATATTTTCCAATGTCTGCTCGTTGTTTATGTAGCGAGCAATCTTGGGGATCTAACCTAAGAGAAAAAACAAAAAAAACAACAAGGAAGAAAACTTAAGTGTAATTTTGTTGAGACTGTGTGTGTGAATGTTTGGAGTTTTTCCCGGCATACTGATGTTAGTTTCCTCCGAGGGGGAAAAACACAAAACAAAAAAAAACAGAAAAATGCCTCACAGTGCTTTCTCTTTCCGTTTAGCAGGCTAATGCTCGGAGCGGTCTGCAGAACAGTGCCTAAGGGCTCTGCCGTGGTGCAGAGGCCTGCGAGCTCCCCCCACACACCCCTCCAACGCTCCCGTCAGCGGCGCCCACCAGAACACACTGCCCAGAGCCACTTCCTGTCCAAAAGGAACCGACTTGCACTTTCTGTGGAAAAGAAACGTGTGCGTTTAATGTGGTGCTCATTTAATAGTCACCGTCGTCATCACATCACACTTTAGCTCCAACACACTTACATCCTCGGGCACTTTTTTTGTTTTGCATATTTTATTACAAAAAATAATAATAACACTCAGAATAAGTGCAGTGCATCAGGCTCTTTCAAATCTTTCTCCAACAATAAGGCCTCAAGTCAGAAGGAAACAGTAATAGCGTTGATTTCAACATTTCTGTGACCTTTTCTTCTTCTGTGTGTTTTTTGGCCCTGCTTCTCTAACACTGAAACAACAAATGAAAGGGAACATGTTTCCTTCTTCGAACACTAACTAACCCACACAGAGTTTATGAGTTCGTTTCTGGGAGTGACATCTATGAGGGAGGTTGAGACGGTGTTAGTCGGTGGTGGTGGTGGTGGGCAGAGCGACCTGGCCCAGGCAGACGTGCGCTCTGAGGGGTGCAGGCTAACAGGTAAACCTCTGATCGGGTGGGCGGGTGCAGGGTTATGTGAAGAGGAGGAGGAGGAGGAGGAGGAGGAGGAGGAGGCTTAAGCCTTAGTTAGGCATGTAAATCCCACCCTTTTACAGACACAGCGCTCCGCTAGATCCCTGTCAATTTCCCGCAGCTGTTCCAGGGAGGATTTACATGAATCCTCCCTATCACTACAGCTTAGCCTCGTGGGTTCAAATCTCATTCACCTATTTTTTGGGTGCTGGTGTCTTGTCTTTATTATTGTCTTCTCTCGGGGCCGCACAGCTTTTATTTACCAGCTAGCGGGTCGTGGCGCCTTTTTTTTGCCTTTTTAAATTGACTCCTCGGTTTTTGCGTCCACGGGCCTGTGAGCACGAGAAGGTTAGCGGTTCCCCCCCCACCCCCGATAAACCTGCCCAGCCTATCAGCTGGCAGTGGAGTCGAGAGATAGCAGCGCCGTGTTTCCGTCAGGCTTTTATCATGAGGCCGGTGGTGAAGCTAAACCGCTGTTAAGCGAGAGCGGTGGAGGGGTGGAGGGGGGAGATGGAGGGATGGAGGGGTGGAGGGGTTGCTCCTGGATTACAGGCGCGTCGACTTTAATTTCAAAGCCCAGTGGTGTATCCAGTGGAAGGTGAAGGCTTCGCCCCGCCGCTGATTGGCGGCTCGCCGGGTGGGGGTGGGGGGAATAAGCCGCGTTGTGTTGCTCACACTCACAGCACGGACTGGAGGACGGGGGGACGGGGGGCGTCGAATCCCCAGCCACAACGTTCATTCCCGTGAAATAGTGTCGGAGCGTTGGCAGGGTAACCCCCCCTCCTCCACCGCCGTCTCTCTCTCTCTCTCTCTCTCTCTCTCTCTCTCTCTCTCTCTCTCTCTCTCCCCTCTCCCTCTCCCTCTCCTCTCTCTCTCTCCTCT
>NC_079424.1:19198706-19236206 GCF_026213295.1 Gadus chalcogrammus
TTATGTATCCGTGGTCGATTACTTTTTATTATTTTGTCTTTTGTTTAGTATTACATATATATGGGACCTGAAGCTTAACACTGCATCTTTATTTCTAATTTATTTTGCAGTTCTCAAGAAAAATGTGACTGAATAAAAAATCCATCACAACACCGTGTACGTTGTTGCATTCAGGAATGGTTAGAAACGTAATGTCTAACATTTCGGACAAATTCTAACAGAAATTCAACCTCTTACTGTTTCTTTCATGCCTTCAAATTCAAATAAAAACACTTTCCCTCCTTCACAGAGGAGTGGCTTTCAAGGCTCTAACGATCCATCTGGGTTCTCGATAGCTAGACCGCGTCAGGGCTTGTGGCTTTCCTTTGCCCCCAGCGACCAGTCGGAGAGGGAGACACTAGAGGGCACTCCAAGGCAACCCTGACTCTGACCCCCAGGCCTGAAACTGGAGGTAAGTGCAGCGACCTCAGCCCAAGAAAAAGAGCAACAAAAGACACCGGGGCTGCACATTGCTGTGACCCCCTCCCCTCAGGCAGCACCCACTCCCCCCTTTCGGAGCCCGAAACAAAGAGCAGGCCTTTTGTCTTCTATCGATGGCTATAGCGCATGCTGCAGGTATGTCATGTTTTCTTTGAAAGATAAAATAAACACGCGTGAGCTTTAAAGCAACATTTCTGGTCCTGTTAGCTGTTGCTGTTGGCAGTCACGGATGAAATCTGGTTGACGTTAGAGCCCTTCCCACCACTCTCACGTGTACGAATGAAGGCGCGCACACACACACACACACACACACACACACACACACACACACACACACACACACACACACACACACACACACACACACACACACACAGACAGACAGACGCGCACACCCACACACACACACAAACTCGTGATAGTTGTGTTTCTGATAGACAGACACAAAGACATATTTAACATACTGTACATGCGGTCAAAAGTTTACACACACACATCCACACACAGACACACAGACTAATACAGACATCCAATATTTATTTTACTCCTGTCCTATTTTTAAAAAGACTGTCATTTGTGTGCAACCCTCCTGTTGTATTAGTGGGTGTAGGATCGGCCAGAGGCTGTGTGCGGTGAGAGTGCGTGCGTGGGTGTGTGTGTCTCAGGGTTAAATGTGGAAGTTCTTAAGGGCTTGAGAGTTAGCACCTCTGTGTGTCTCGCTCTCTCCCGCCCGCCGCTAAACAAAGGCAGCTTTGTGGAGACTCTCCCCAAATGTTTTCTTAACATGTTCCGAGCAGTTTAGGCAGGCAACTAAAGTAAACAAGATGTTGCCATGATAAAAAAAAAACAGCAGAGTGCACTTAAGACAGACCTATGGAAAAAAAATTTGCGCTGAATTTAATTCCTCGTTCCTTTATAAACAAAGGGCGCGGCGATGTCAGAATACAACATCATGATGGATAGAAGGGACACTCCCAGAGCGACCCAAGAATGTGTGTGTGTGTGTGTGTGCATGTGTTTAATAACATTTGTGTGCAGGATGAAAGGTTGTGTTGTTAATATTCGATAAGGAAAAAAACGAAAACGGGTGAAGTTAATGTTGAATATTTCACCCGAAAGCTTCCTTGCATATGTTTGTGTCTCAACAAATTCCTATATATTCCAGGTCCAACTGTTTCCTGTTTAGCCAGGAAACGGACACACCGGTACGTGGAGCTCTTGTTTTCCTTTCTTCTTCCTCTTTTATTTGAACACGGCCAGGTCTAGGAGGACATCCGGCGCTAACCGTGTCCACGTGTTGTTAGCATAATAAAATTGTGACATATCTTGTTTAAAGTGCGGCTAATCCGGCGCGGCGGTTAGCCATTGATTTGCCGCCGCGGCAACGCAGATGATGATTTGATCCCCCCTCTGTAACCATGGCGCTGTTACGGGGTCGGATTACCGCCAGCCCTCCGACACACACACACACACACACACACACACACACACACACACACACACACACACACACACACACACACACACACACACACACACACACACACACACACACACACACACACACACACACACACACGACTGGGTATCTTGGGTGGGTGAGTGGAGGGGGGGCTGTCATTAAGAAAAACGGCAGATTTGATTATCACTGAGTTTGGTGTGCATAATGCGCTTTGCCTTATACAATATATAACATTCAAATAACGTTGTAGAAAAGTTAATGAGAAAATGGCCTCGCAGCATCAATAGCCAGCCGCCGTACAGCAACCGTTCATTGAAATTGGATGAAGAAAAGTATGTAATTAAACATCCCAAAAAAAAAAAAGGAATAGTAGTAGTATTATTAATAGTGGAAGCGGTACTACACTGACCTGAATCATTAATCTTTAAGTAAAGCCAACCATAATCTTCGTTTTGATATAGGCCTGCTTTTTTTAATGGCCAAGTATAAATGTGCACACACACACACACACACACACACACACACACACACACACACACACACACACACACACACACACACACACACACACACCCACAACCACACAGTACATTTCCGCTTAGCATGCAAAAAGCGGCCTTATTGTGCTTCTACAAACAAACAAAACAAACTGAAAAGAAGTGAGAGAGGCAGAGCATGAGAAAGAAAGCTGAAAGACAAACAGACCACAGGGTGAAAAGACAGAAAAGAGCTGAGTGAGGCAGCCAAACGAACAACAGCACACACACACACACACACACACAGAACATTACACACGCAAACACACACAAACACACACACAGAACTATACACATACACACGCACGCACTGACCCATGCAAACACACACACACACACACACACACACACACACACACACACACACACACACACACACACACACACACACACACACACACACACACACACACACACACACACTCGCGTCCAGTGACAAGGGCAAACATGTGGAGCGCCCAGAGTGTCGGCTGCCACAGATAAACATCCTCCTCCTTGTTTGTTTGGGAAAAACGTCCCCCCGTCGCCATGGGAACGCCACTTATCACAGGAGCAAGGAGGCCCCTGCCGCGCCGAGACGGAGACCCCGTCTCAGCGGCGCTGCTCGGCCCGAGGCGGCGCTACCAGGGGGCAGCAGCACTTGCTGCTCCTCCCCTGACGCCCGCCATGGACGCCATCGATTCGCCAAAACAACAACAACAACAACAAAAAACGGGCACACAAACGCTGGGAGGCCCCCAGCGGAAACAGAGCCTTTCTTACTTGAGGAACGAGTGGTAGTCGTCAAACACCGCCTCGCACCCGGGCCACTTGCACACGCCGTGACCGTAGAGGGGGTGGCTGTGGTGGGAGGGCTCTTCTAGCGAGGACCTGGGCACACACACACACACACACACACACACACACACACACACACACACACACACACACACACACACACACACACACACACACACACACACACACACACACACACACACATAGGGGGGAGAGGACACACAGGTTAGCACCACTGACTGTATGAGAGGTTTGAGTAAACCATGGAGACCTCATCAGGTAACAGCAACACGTTTCCATGGTTATGTTTTAACCGGCCCTTTAAATTGGATGTGGTCATCTCATGACTAGAGGGTTTTGGAGTGAGGAGGAGTGACACATTGACACGTGCCCACCCCTCATACTTGGAACCGGGAGGCCGTCACGATGTGAACATGTGGCGTGGAGATGAACCTTACGTGAGAAGAAGAGGAGGAAGAAGTGAATCAATATGTAATTATTTGGTGTTGCTGATCCTTGGCAAAACCCGAAACCTGATCAGTTCTGCTCCGATGGGGTTTATCTCGGTGAGTTGGCAGGCTCTCCTGAACTCTGCCAGACAAAGTCTACCCCAGAAGAAAAACACTTCAACACTAAAAAAACATACATTTATAAACAGCTCACTAACAGATCGCTGATCAATTAAATGATCTTCCGAGAAATCTAAAGGCGTCTACGTGGAGATGTCAACCGGAGAGACCAAAACCAAAAGAAATAACTTCCCAAGATTGTGTTGTTTCCATACCAGTAAGCGTACCATGAGCAGGATGGAGGTGTGTGTTGTAGTGGGGGGGATGGGGAAGGCAGAGACACCGAGGGTCTCAGAAACCCAGTGCAAGATCTACAACTCTCAGCCAGACAAGAGCCTGGGGGGAACTGGCCTATATCGCTGCCACCTGTGCTTCTGGTAGCTCCAGTGCCCTATCAGCTCTCCTCCTCCTCCTCCTCCTCCTCCACCTCTTTTTACTACGAAACCCTGAACACAGCTTGGGTAATAGTCTCTCTTCGCTCTCTGCATAAAGATAGCGCACAACATTGTATTCTCTTTGAGTTATTCAGAGAATTGTCTTTGTGATTTAAAATGCCTTGAAACACACGCAAACACACCCATATGATATTATAATAATAATTGAATAACAATTTGACTTTGTTTTGTTCAGCCAATCATACGCATCCATCTGTCTCGGATTCAAATTGCAGTTTTGAAAAACCAAATTAACCAAAAATGAAAAGGACTTAATTTAATCTTGGCGCGCCAATTTTGCAGGATTAAATAGGCCAATGTTCGGATTAAAATCTAATTTGTATCGTTGTAAGCAAGGCTGTACTTGAAGTGGGGAAATTTTGAGGGGCTGTCACAGGTTTTCTTGTGTTATAATTACTTGCTTAAGAGTTCACATTGTTCATAACATGTGATAATTGCATTGCAATTAGGAGGCAGTCAAGCATTTATGAATGTGGTTAGCATTTCTCTCCCTCACTCTCTCGCCCTCTCTCTCCGTCAAAAGTCAGAATTTATTTTCTAATTCAATTATAAATTATGCATTCACGTCAAGACCTCTGTTTTGATACAGCTAATAAATAGATGGCCGAGGACCTACTGTAATTGGTTTCTAACAAGGAAATGTGGGGACAGGCGAAGGGAAGCACTGGGATTTTTTTTTAATTTAAAGAGATCCTTTCTTAATTCGTTCCAGGCAGGATTGTCACTTAATTGTGTATTAATAAGATATTGAAATGTGGAGTGCGCTGGGCACGAGGTGCACACAATGCACCTCTAAGGACTGCCGGCAGAAGAGTCTCTCTCTTATTTAAAATGGCGGTGTAGCTAAATGTCGCTAAATGACCAAATTCACACCAAATGGGCTACATTAGCGGTAACAGCTACGCTTTTCGATTTGCGGGCTTGTCGCTCCACTTGTGACCTCGTTCAGTCCAAGAAAAATTGGTTTGCAGCTCTGTGCCGCTGTGTTAAGTTTGACTCGCACCCTTGACAGCTCTGTCACACTGATAATATAGCCCCGCCGCACAGCAGGGGGAGGGCAGCTGAACCGATCCCGTAACGGCCATGAGGCAGGACCGACCTCTTTCTGGAGAATAAGAGCAGAGGATTAAAGCAGAGCCGGACCGGCTGAACCTTACAGGTGTTGCTCTGAGTTTGTACATAGCGCCCCCCCCCCCCCCCCCCCCCCCCCCCACAAAAAAAAAATACATCCACAAGGGAAGCCCCCAAAAAAACATCTGGGTGCAAGATGAGGGAGTTCAGCTGTAAACAAGTCCTGATCAATGGTACACTTGGCTGATGGTCTGAATCTATCAGCCAGCAGAAGGAAAGATGGATGTCCACCAATGAGGGTCAAAGAGTTGGAGCGCAGTTGACAAAGTCGACGACACTCGACTCCCTCTCTCTCTCCTTCTCTCTCTGTCTATCCCTTTCCCTCCAGACAGAGGGGACAGATAGAAAGCAATCTCCGCCCCAACAAACACACAAACACCACCCCTTCGGTTTCAAACCACTCCACCCGATCTTCCTCCTCCTCCTCCTCCTCCTCCTCCGTCTCCATTCCGCTCGCTGCCACTCAACGGTTTTACCCTAAATGATTTAATTACAATCTTCCTGCTGTAAAACAAATTAAAGCCGCGAGAGAGGGGAGTGTTGTCCTAAATCAGATTATTTATCTGCTTAACCGATTGCAGTAGTTACAGTCCCCAGAGCGCCACTTCGGCTGACGGTTGCTGGGAAACAAAGTGGGCCAAGTGCTTTGTGTGGATGCGCCCTCCCTCGCTAGCTAGCTACCGAGCGCTACCCAGCGCTACCCCGCGCCGGACGGGGAATTGATGTCAGATACAGATCGGAAGCATTTCATTTAAATAAGCAAGCCATTGAACAAAGATAAACCGTCTCGCTTGGGCGAGTGTGTGTGCGAGTGTGTGCAATCCCATAAGGTTTCGGGAGGGGGGGGGGACGACGATGACACTGTAATGACTGACAGACCGACCCGGCTGAGCGGCCGTCATATTGGGGGGGGGGGGGCTGCTTGTCATCGGCCTGCAAACACGATCCACGGCGGTTTGTCATGACTTGGTTGCTCGAGGCTTTTGCCTCAAGTGTGAGCACGTGCCCGCCGTGTTTCATTGTCAGGCTGGTGGGGCCGGTGATTGAATTTCTCCCCCCCCTTTCCTTAAGACGGAAGTGCAATGCCGGGGCGGGCGATGCCTCTAGATGCACTTAAGGTTTTAGTTGCAGGCGTCGCTGTGCCTGGGAAGATTTGATATGACACATGAAACTAACTACACGCTACTTAGGGGGCCGGCTGTAAACCAATCTGAAGCCAGCCGGGAAAAACAGGCCCCATGCGTAAGGGGAGGGAGGCAGCTTGTTTCTGTTGCATGACAAAAGGACTGGCAAAACCGCATCAATTAAAAGTTCATTAAGTTCAGAGTCGGGAGGATGAGGGCGATGTTCTCTATTTACGGCCCCGGTACGGCCCAGCCCATTATCTCCAACCTGATTATTCAAATCCCAGGATTATAACGCACAGACAGCTTTCTCTTCTCCGAGAGGCTTGCGTGGAGCAATCATACGTTATAATGTTTCAGCCGGCTCCTTCCCATGGAGTCCGATTAGAGAGATGAGACTGCATCATCAAACAGAGAGGCGCAACGCTACGGATATTTATGTGATTTAAAATTTAAAAAATAATACACATGAAAGGATTACCAAAGGAGTTTTTATAAATCTAAATTAGCATCACGCCGTGTTTAATAGGAACTGTTTTCCCCCCATTTTGTCTTTTCCCGTGCTGCTGCTTATCGAGTGTGTCTGTGTGAAAGGAAATCTGTGTGGGTAATTCACAGCTGGAATGACAGAGAGACAGAGAGAGAGAGAGAGAGAGAGAGAGAGAGAGAGAGAGAGAGAGAGAGAGAGAGAGAGAGAGAGAGAGAGAGAGAGAGAGAGAGAGAGAGAGAGAGAGAGAGAGAGAGAGAGAGAGAGAGAGAGAGGCGTAGAAGAAGAGGGTGTGAGGAGGCAAGTGCGAAAAATTTGCTATGAGTTATGATTCAAGATAACTGTTTTTTAACTGGTTTGCTGTGGTTATTTTAAACCCAGACGGCCTTCCTTCACCTGCGTTGCATGTTTAACCACTGTTGATGGCTTCAGACACTAAGCAACAGATGTTGCCAGATGATTAGGGAGATCGAGCCTGGCTGTCCCTCCATTTGTCTCCCCTTGTGGGGGGGGGGGGGAGTTTGTTGTCACACAAGCAACACATTGCGAGCCCCTGGATACTGGATACTGGACAACATTCCTGCTAGGGTTTGACTCAGGTGCAGGCAGCGCACAAGTACATCTTCTCCTCAGTGCGTATTTGTGTGTGCACGCGTTTGGAAAAGGGCCACAGAGAAGAGGGGAAGGAAAGCACCTTTGACGGCTAATGTTGGCCGTTTCTGCTGCGTGAATCTATTGGTATTAAATATACATTTATATATGTCTATCCCAGTGAACAACTTTCAAAAGATAAACCTCCCTGTGGTTGTTGCTCACCATCATAGCCTCGGCCACCTCTCTCGTCATCTCTATTATTTGTCCTACACTGACACGATGCATGAACACACTCTCTCTCCCTCCCTCCCTCCCTCCCCTTCGGCCGGCTGGTTTAGTGTGCTAAACATGTTCCTTACTCGGCTCTGCATCCGTGAGGACGCGGTTGGTTTTGATCAGCGGAACACAAGTCAGATGTTGTGCAGTGAGCTCAGCGCGCCCCGAAGGCTTTCCCTTCCCCTCACTGCTGGTTCAAAAGATCGCGCTTCGGTGTGAGAAAACAAGCCAAGGTGTAGGCTGCTCCAGGATCGGTCCCTTCCTTAAAGACACAGACGCCGGCCGAGAAGGCTGGCAGGTGGGTGGGAAGTCCGTCATTTGTTGGGAAGATTGAGTTAACCGTCTCCAATTGCGTAGGAGCGTTCAACATCTTTCCTCATAATTTCTTTCCCTCTCATTATATCACACTCTCCTTTTTAAAGAGTGATGTAGTGTCTTGTTGCATCACGCAGGGAGTTCGTGTTTATCGACTGCTTCATTTCCTCTGCACTTGGTCCTGCTTTCGAGTGACAAAGCCGGTTATAGGGGAAAAGTCCCTAACATCTTGTGTATTTAAATTACATAGTTTAGTGTTCTGTCACACGTTTTCCGCTGGTAAAGGAATGGTAGTGTGACAAAGCTTCGGTATCTCGACGATAAACAGCCCCTCCCAAGCCACCACTAACTGCGGTTCTCTGTCATTAATAGTACCTTTTCCATTACCTGCAATCTTTTTCCTCAAATCCCCCCATTCCACTTCCCCCCTGCTCCCAGGTGCTGTCCTTAATGAAAATATTAGCTACAAATTAAAGCTCATCATACCGTAGGCTAGCAGTCCTTCAGAGACCACGTGTCCATCATCTCTGGGCCCAGAGAGAAGCTACCGTTTGAAATAGAAACAACACACACGCGCCTTGAGTGTGCTCTTAGCAGGTCGGGTTGGTATTGTTACTGAGGCTTACAAGACACAAGTAAACGCATGAAGGCTGAACCATGGGACCTTTTTTTCTTCTGCAGCCCGAGTCCTACTCATAGGCAGTATTGTAGTGTCTCTTTGTATCTTTAGTTTAGACTTTTTATCGACTGTGACTATAGAGTGAATAGATGCTATTTAAGATACGTGGCATTACAGAGCTGGTTAGGGGTCGGGTGTTATAGCAGCCTAGACACTGGGTATGACCTCAGAACCTTCCCGGAGTAACACACCCAGACCCCTCCACCACCTCAGTGCTTGTGTTGTTGTCCGTCGCATTGTATTCGTCTATGAAAAGGAGACTATTGACCAGACGCTACGGTACAATGAGAGGGACGATGAGTGATGGGTGTGGGGGGGGGGGGGGGGCTGGGCCTCACCCGTCTCTCTTGTGGCTGTGGTACTGTCCGTTGGTGGGGGTGTGCTGGTTGTGGTGGGGGTTCTTTGGCAGGGACGGGGAGGACAGGTCCAGGCCCCGGTGGCCATTGTTGTTGTTGTTGTTGTTGTGGTGGTGATGGCCGCCGTTGTTGTGCTCCTCCTTCACGTGCGCGCTCGCCACCTCCTTCCACAGCTGCTGCAGATCGGCGGGAATCATGCCTGCCACAAACAAATTGGATAATTAAATCAATTAGCCGCCCTAATCCGGCGCCCTTCCTCTCCGTGGCCGATGACGGCGGCGGATAATTAAATCAAAGCTTCGGTAAACAAAGGCCCCGGTGTTAATTAGAAAGTATTCCACTACATGGGAAGCACACGGAGGGAAAACTGTTGTCCTCCAATCTCTCTCTGGCGCCCTCCCTCCTCTCCCTCCTTGTGATCTAAGGCGTGTTTGTATACACACACACAGACACACACGCGCGCGCACGCACACACACACACACACACACACAGACACAGACACACACACACACACAGACACACATCCCTGGCATTCAAGCACATTACATGCCCACAGTAAATAATTAACATCCAGACAAGGCATGAAATCTGAATAATCACCATCTTTTTTTCTCTCTGCCAGACAAACAGAATACAATGGAGGGGTTGTAAGGGGGGCACACAACACAATCACACACACACACACACACACACAAACACACGCACAAAAAAAACAAAAAGTTTACAAAGGAGACAGCGTTGGAACACGCACAAGCCCACCCCTTTGCCTCAGCGTAACAACCGCACCCTGGGGGAATATTCTGGAAAAACGCATTAATGTGCAAAATACTTAAAGCTCTGCACCGCCTTCAATTGACACAGAAGACTTAAACCGCATTAAACAAGTCAAGCGCAGTGCGGCGCATGCCAACAGAGGGAACATAAGAATCCTCTTCGAGACAGAACTACACGCGTAAATACAAACCCAACAAGTGCTTGTTTGCGCCCTCCCCTGTGCATCGCATCCGGTCTGAGTGACAGAAGCGCCGAGGCACCCGGGGCGGTACGGGGGGATGACGGAGGATAATACTATTTGTACACCCTAGTTTCCGTGTGTACCGAAACCAGCCTTTGTTGGCTCACTTTGGTTGTGTCAGACAAAGAGCACTGTTTGTTTGTAATGATGGCACGCTTTTACAAAAACAACCAACACGGAAAGAAGCTAGACGTTTGAGTTGAGGATGTAGTTCTTTTTGTGAAGGCTCCTCAAAAAAAGGAAAAATTAGGCCCCCCTGGATATCTGGTGGAAATTAAATGGCAGCACGATGGGCAGGCTAACTCGTTTAACATTACAATTAATTAAATCCATTCTCAGAATGAGCACTGGCTTAAATGGAAGATGATTTGCACGTGCTTATCTCCTTGGGTTTATACCCTCCACCACCACCACCCCAGCCCCCCTTCGCAAGCCTTCTGTTTCTAATCACCCAGCTCTAAAGATACCAGAAGTGTTCCTTTCAAGCACCAGATTGTAAAACATTGTGTGCAAAATGCTTATTCTTAATTTATTCCTGTTGTGTGGATGTGTGTCTAAGAAAGAAAAAAAAAAGGAGAGAAAGAAAGAAAGAAGAAAGAAAGGGGAGAAGAAAAAAATAACTGCGAGGTGAAGATCTCAATACGATCAGCAAAAATATTTTTAATTTGATAAGCTACTAAAGATTTTAATTATGCCGGTAATGGAGAGCATTGGCGTAATGAGGCAAGAGGACTCTGCCGAGACGAAGGGGGCTCGCAACGGTGAAACGACTCTGATAGGACTGCGGTTCACACCGGACCGTTTGCATATCAAAGAGCAGGAAATGATTGCAGGACAAATCAATAACCTTTCCACGTAGCACGCAGCGATCCCCCCCCCCCCCCCCCCCCCCACACTCCTCCCGCCGGCCGGCCTGTCTATCCCCTGCCCGCTCTCGCCCTCGCCCCCGCGCCCACAGCGCCTTGATGTGCGCTAATCGAATCACATTCCCGTGACGGGCTAAACACGCTATAATACCGCGGCGCGGCGCGGCGGGGGCACGGCCCTCCGTCGGCGTGTTCCTCCATGGCTTCATTATCCAAAGGCCTGCGTCCCCGTCCACGCTGTTGTCGTCGTCGTGGTGACGGTGTGGCGAGGGGGGGGGGGGGCTTCCTCCGGGGTACAGTTGCGCATTTCTTCTCTTTCTCTTTCGGTTCCGCGGCCGGAGAAGGGGAAGGTCACCGATGATGCGGGCGTCAGCCCACTCCCCTGCTCCCCTCCCCCGCCCCCGACAGCGGCGGCAGCAGCAACATTCATTTTCCCCCCCCACTTGGTGCCCAGTGACAGTGGGCGATGTATTTTTAGCCGATGCGCTTGACAGGGCGGGGGGGCTCAATTACCCAGCAGTCCCTGTGACCCCACTGCCGCTGTTTACTGGGACGAGACCGCCGCGGCCAGACCCCGCGCGTTGTGAGGAGGAGGAGGAGGAGGAGGAGGAGGAGGAGGAGAAGGGGGGGAGTGACGGAGTGTGGGACAGAAGCTGTCTCTTCCTGGATCCAGCGTGGGATTTTATGGGTCTCTCTGTCTTCCTTCCCGAGCCCACCCTAACCAAACCGTCATTGGATCTCTGTGAATTTGTGGCGAGGGCCGCGGTTCATGATTCCCCCCGTAAATGACGGCGAAATATCATTACGGGAACGCCGCGCTGAAAGGGATTATGTTCAGTGTTTGGACAAACCCCGTTCTCCATCTCGCGGAGAAGGGGAGGCCATCTGATTACATTGGGAGGTGTAATGACATCCACCCATGAATCCATCTTTCCTTTTCTCTTTTTTTTTGGGGGGGGGGGGGGGGGTTTGTCCATCCTTTAAACACTGTATTGGTTTATCTCTCCCCCCGGTTTCCATTCTTCAACGCGTGGCCACTCACGCTCATTACGACTGGGGAAATGTGGACGCGCGCTCCTAAAAAATGTATGTCGTTGGAACACTTGATGGATCACCGGCGGCCCAACTCAATTTCCCCGCTGCAGGTATCTCTGGCAGCGAGACAGGCCGAGCTCTTCAACCTTTTCCTGTCCTTGTCCCCCTCCCCGCGCACCCCTGGTGACCATGTTCAAGCAAGCAGAAAGTTGATTTAAGGATCATAATGACATCAGTTGCAGGCCATCATCCAGCGAATAAAAAGGAGCCCCTCGGTGCTCACGCCTCTTTAAACCGGCGCTGTTGCCCCTCACATACAGTGAGGGGTCTGGGGGGGAGATAGGGGGGAGGCTGGCGGGGGTGGGGGGGGAAGGAGGTCTCTGACACCGCTTTTAGTTTATGGTTCTGTCAGGCTGGGACCTCTGCTGGACCTCTGTTTATGTTGCAGTAATCACTGGCCTGCTGGTGCTCACCCCCTTAGGCCTAAAATATGTCCGGCCCCCTAATGCCACGGCCTACTATTACCTGCGGCCGACCGCCCCCCACGTATCAA
This sequence comes from Gadus chalcogrammus, assembly GCF_026213295.1. Lineage (NCBI taxonomy): Eukaryota > Metazoa > Chordata > Actinopteri > Gadiformes > Gadidae > Gadus > Gadus chalcogrammus. The sequence goes on from NC_079424.1 coordinate 19,211,418, forward strand.
TCATCTGGCCGGGTCGCCGCCGCCGCCGCCGCCGCCACTACCCATCACCCCGCCTCGACATGTCTCCGAGCAGGGCGAGCGCTGGATGGCTCGTTCTCTGCCTCCGTACTACTGGCAAATTTGTCTTGTCGATGTCCCACTGGCCTCTGCGAGACAGCGTAACTGATGTTGTCCAGGGCCGGTGCTAGAGCGAGGGCCCGGAGAGGGCGCCGGGGGCCAGGGAACACACCGCGTTGAGCAGACCAGGAAACAGCAAAGGGCGTACGGCACCAACACTGGAGCCGACCGGCCGGAGGGGAAATGTGGGAGGATTTGATCCTTCACAAAGTCACTTCTATTGTTTATGATATTGTTTGGCTGCTTCAGAGAAGGACCAAATGAGGATATTATTTTAAATATTTTCAACAATAGTGTCAATTAAACCTAATTGTCAATATTACTGGTTATACTACGTTTATACTAATATATGTTTTTTATGCACATGCTTGAAGCAAATTTTTATCTTTGGCAGTAATATTGTACTGAAACAATTATGAATATGGCAAATATAAATGACAATACTGGCCTGTGTTCAATTCTATCACAAACCACACCAACTCCAACCATTTCCCCCCCTCTCCCTCCCTAACCTCTGAATGCATAATTAGTCCGGCCCAAACAGCCTATCTATCAATCCCCTCTTCATTGCCATCACGGCGGCGCTAACTACCGCAGAATATCGCAGTTTAGATCTGAACGCCATAGGCCCGGCCCGCTGGTGCATGAAAGAGGTTAGCCAAGTGGAAAAAAACCCAGAAAGGTCATCAATAACTTCAAACAGCCAAGCAGAAAATGTGTTGATGGGGAAGAGAATGAAAGAGGGTGCCCGGGGTCAAGTGTTTTGTGAACGCCGTCTCAGTCCGGAGGAGAAGACTGTTGAGATCAGCAGCATCAAACAAAACGTTCATTTAGCTTCCGGGAATCATTAACAAAAGACAATGTGTTGTGTTTGCGGACCACAAAAGAATCCCGACACTATGACTATTCTTAATATAACGAGGCAGGGTTAAAGTGATGTTAGCGCCCTGATGATGACTAATCAAACACGCAGCAACCAACAAAACACAAAACACAAACACCAAACGAGGTCCTGGAGAGCCGAGAGAAAGGAGGAGGCCAGGAGATGACTCGGAGATGTTTGACTAGGACACTAAAGCTAGTATCAACAGGATGTTCTGGGAAAACTGTTGTGAAACGGACGGGTGTGTGCAAGTACAACACCCGTGTGTGTGCGTCTGCGTGTGTGACTTTGCTCAAGGGGCGTGTGTGTGTGTTTTCTGACAGAAGGGAACTCGACAACACACACACACACACACACACACACACACACACACACACACACACACACACACACACACACACACACACACACACACACACACACACACACACACACACACACACACACACGCTGCGTCTGCTGTGCCTTTGGCAGTTGGCTGCTGTTGGGATGAGTGATTCCATGCACAGTCCAAACAATAACAGCACTGTACAAACCCTGTTTGTGTTTGCCCATTACCTAAGCGCCCCTCCAAGCCCTCTTCTGTTTTATCGTCCTTATCTTGTTATTTCAAAAACTGTTTGTCTAAGCTCCGAATGAATAGTCAATGTCATGTTCCAAGAAAATAAAAAATAGAGAGGCCTTTGTCCCCGAGGAGGCCGCTCCTTAAGAAAATATTCCAGCATCGATACAGAAATACTTCCTGTCCAAACAATGCCTTATTGACTCTGAAGTTATCTGCCGTGCATTCAGAGTTTCACAAAGACAGGTTTGGAGGCCAAAGAGAGGGGGTGAAATTAAACTACTGTTCCCATAATGCTACTGTTAACCTCGCCACCCCTCCCATAAAGCTGTGATCAGGAGATAGGACCGCCAGTGACGGACACATTGTATTTGAGCTCCAAACATCAGAGTAATTCACAAACTGTACATCATCAGCCATCAAAAAGCATACAAACAGACATTTACTGTGGGGGAAGATGTTTTCAAAGAACCCCCCCCCCCCCCCCCCCTGTGAACACAGAGTGAAGGACACTATTCTCCTACTCCTCTTATCTTAGTGTTAGACCAATCATGAACTAAACAATTTAAACTCATTTACAAAGACAGTGCCAATTGCCATTTGCCAGATAGAGCATTAGACTACAGCGCCAGTAGCTCAGGGGGTAGAGCGGGTTGCCTGGTAACCTGAAGGTTGTCGCGTGTCCTTGAGCAAGGCACCTGACCCTAACTGCTCCCGACGAGCTGGCTGTGGCCTTGCATGGCTGACTCCGCCGTCGGTGTGTGAATGTGTGCGGGAATGGTGAATGTGAGGCGATACTGCAAAGCGCTTTGGGTGGCCAATGGTTAGAAAACAACGCTATATAAATCGATTTACAGTCCATTACAGTCCAGTACATTGTCAATGCCAAACAGGCATGTAGCTGCTAGGCTAGGCTAATGTCAGGCTAACGCTAGGCTAGCACCACCATACGATCAGGTAGAGGTGTGTGGGGGGGGGGGGGGGTACTGACCCTGAGTGAGGGAGTGCAGGGGCATGCCCGCCTGGCCGGGCTGGATGCTGAGGAGACCCTGCCTCTGGAGGTTGAGGAGGTGCTGCTGCTGGAGCTGCTGGACCTGGAGGAGCTGCTGCTGGAAGGCCAGCTGCTGGGCCGACACCTGGCCAGAACACACACACACACACACACACACACACACACACACACACACACACACACACACACACACACACACACACACACACACACACACACACACACACACACACACACACACACACACACACACACACACACAGGCGGCACACCATCAGTAAACACACAACATACAACTCTGTGATTCCATGTGCGTTGAGACAGTTGTGACCAGGACACATTACTCATATTTAATGGAGTGAGTTATGGTATGTTTGTCTATAGAAAGAAATGGCTAATGTTCTCACGCTGAATGCTCCCGTTACTCCGAACAAATTCTTTACCATTAAGGGTGACACTCCCGGGCTCGTCTGGGCACCAATAAGACAGGTAGGGAATGCATCTCTCTCTCTCTCTCTCTCTCTCTCTCTCTCTCTCTCTCTCTCTCTCTCCCTCTCCCTCTCCCTCTCTCTCTCGCTCGCCCCTCCCTCCCTCCCTCCCTCCCTCCCTCCCTCGCTCTTAATTAACGAGGAGTCGGGAGGCGAGTGACAAACAACGAAACAACATAGTTAATCATTCATAATAAGAGCCATAGGAATTTAATTACAGCCATTCATAATTCAGCAAACAACATGTGACTGAATCAAAGTGCTTAATAACCGAAACCCCCGGCTACTCCCCTCTACTCTGGTCTCGTCTCCCACGTGGCGTGGCGAGGTACGAGCGTGCCCGGGGACCCCCTCTATCCCCCACACCTAATACCACCGCGCTACAGGCGAGAGGCCGTAGCCGACGCTGGCTGCATCTACTTGCTGGAGGGTGTGAGGAGGATGCAGTGAAAAGACCATATTAGGACAATGGTCCTGAAGGCTGTCGGCTCTGAGAGAGGACAGCTCATATTTACAGTTTAGATTTACACAAAAGGTGTGTGTGTGCTCTAAGCAAGCTCTTTGTATTATTTCAAATAACTGTATTGTGTCTAAAAACACTTACATTATATCATTTTATATATATATATAAAGTCTAACTATAGTATTTTATTATAATTATTTTGTTTATGCTAAAATCTGTTAATATATGATTATAATTGCTATAGTTACTGCATTTTCATCATTTCCATCTATTTTATTATTCATACTATTGTTATTGCAGCCAACGTCCGGTGGAGATGACTGGAGCCCGACCAGCCCGTCTGGTTGTGTACCTTGGTGCTGGTACTTCCCCAACAGAAGAGCAGGGCCAACAGACCAGCGGAGGTTGGACAGGCCAGGATATGACCTCTGAACGCGCCCAGAGGGCTGCTTGTTGTTTGTTGGTATGAGGGGGGGGGGGGGCCCGACTGCCAGGCTGGGGGGCCGCGCCCTCTTAGCAAACACAGGATACACCGCTTTGTTTACTTCTCACAATCAGGCGCCGCCGCCGCACTGAAAAGGTTTCGGTGCGGCGCGTCTGCCAGGTCACCCCCGCCGGCTGCTCCATGCCGCTGAAACAGCCCTGATAAAGCCCCCCCCCCCCTGCCCCCCCGCCCCCCCGCCCTGTCAACGGGGTGGAGCCGCCAGGGACCTTTACTTCCACACAGCGCTTCCACAACGGCGTCCTAATAAAGGTAATAATAATGGTGATAATATTGGTAATAATAAAGGTGATAAGGATCAATGCGGTATTGACGGTTGTGTTTCCAACCCGGTCTCCTCTGGAGATCCGCCTGGCGGGGGATGAGCGAGGGAGAGAGAGAGAGAGAGAGGGGGGAACGCTAGACACGTTTACATTCTGAGACGCTGGGTTAACCTCCCTTCAGACAGAAAGGCGGAGAAACGGACAGACGTACAGATGGGACGGATGGAAAGGCAGAAAGATAGGAGACAGCAACACACCGAAAGACGTAAAGACAGGCAGAAAGACAGAGAGGCAGATAGACAGCATGTCAGGGGGTCGGAAGAAGGGAATAGCAAAAATTGGAGGTTGCCTATGAAAAAGAGAAAAAAAGAGGGAGACATTGCTAATTAATTTAAATCTCCCCCTCTCTCTCAGAATCCTTTCTTCTGGTCCCATCAGCTGACAGGAGCTCCTACCCGCTCCCAGCATGGAGACACATGAAGAAAACACAACCTCCCTGGACCCGGCACACCAAACACGAGGTTAACGAGAAGTGGCGCGCCGGAGACGGGAATACAGTCGCTGACAAGTGATAAAGAATGGGGCTGGCAGGCCTTTATTGTCACGCTTCAAATATAAAGTTAAAGATCTTTGGGGGGGGGGGGGGGGGAGGGAGGGGAGAAGAAAAACAACTACATTTTGATGTGTTTAAAATAAAGGAAGCACAAAGCAACACCAGGGGGCTATTGTCTGCCAGCCACAGGGGAGACGCTGCATAATTCCTATTCTGTCTTCTGATGGCTGCTAAAAACGCTACTGAAAGGAGGGAGAGAGAGAGGGAGGAAGGGGGAAGAAGGAGGGAGATACGGAGGGAGATAGGGAGGGAGGGAGGGAGAGAAGCATCGAGAGAGGGGAAGAAGGAGGGAGAGAGAGAAGGAAAAAGGGAGAGGGAGAGAGAGTGAAGGGAGAGGGAGGGAGAGAGGGAAGGGAAGAGGGAGGGAGAGGAGGGAAAGAGAAGGATTGAGAGAGGGAGATGGGGGAGGGAGTGAGAGACAATGATGGAGAGGGAGCGAGAGAGAGAGGGACAGAGAGGGAGGGAGACGAGAATGGAGAGATTGGGAGGGAAACATTGAGAGACAGTGACATTGAGAGCGGGAGAGAAAGAGGGAGGAGAAGAAATAACGCCAGAAGCGGCGAACGGAGGGCCTCTTGAGGCTCCATCTGTTTCCTGTGATCATACATAATGTGCTTCAAAAGTTTTTTTTCCTGCTCGCTCCCCCCGCCCCCCCCCACCCCATCCGTTTTTCACTGCTCCATTCAACTGATCAATTGCACCTCCTCGCCCCCTCTCTGCCCCCCTCCCCTGGTGTTTACATCAGATGCGTCCCGGTGACAGCGCCTATCTCGAGGGCCGTGCGTCGCCCCGTCACGCTGATTTATGGGAACATCAAGCCGCTACGTGTCCAAACCCAAGACCACGCTTCATTAATTAGCCCAGCCGTGACTTTGAAGTTGCGAGCGCCGGCGTCGTGTGCAAAAACACACACACACACACGCACACACACGCACACACACACGCGTGTGTGTGTATGTGTGTGGGTGTGCGCGAGTTGCGATGGCGCGCGCGGATCTGCTTTTAATCTAGCGGGGGATTCGTTCTCTCGACACTTGCGCTGCTTCTGCTACCCAAACCGCCGGTCGCCACGGGGGGAAATAAATAATGAAATGGAGGGAAGAGTTTCCCAGAGTTTGAACTGGCTTTGACCGCCCGGTAATCATCTCCTTTGTCCACAGCGGCGGAGGGAGAAGCCCCGATCCAGCCGTCATTAGCGCGCGTTGAGCTGAAACCTCCCCTCCCCTTGCCGCCGCACAGCGAGCTAAGGGGATGGGTGGAGTGGAGGGGCGGGGGGGGGCCGGAGCAACACAGGCAACAGAGCTGGGAGCCTTCTCCACCACCCTCTATCGCTCTCTTCTACACCATCCTCCACCTTTAGTGTGATTCTGGACCACAGTTGAAGTGGATACAAGTTGAAGGGTGTATCTAGGGGTGCTAGTGTTTGACGCCCCGGCCTATTGGTAGTCTGTTTCCAAACCCCAACGCCTGCCGAAGGCCTAAGACCTTGAGCTAACAGCTGATCTAAACACTTTATAAGTCCTTTTTGGCTAATGGTAAAATGGTAAATAGTTGGTGGTTTGGAGATGGCGGTGTCGTGAGGCTGATCGCAGCGACGCGGTGAGCCTACCTCTTTGCCGTGCTTGCTAACTCCATGCTGCGGCTGTGTGAGGAGCTGGATGTGGAGCTGTTCCTGCTGCTTCTTGTAGAACTCTTGGAGCTGCTGCTGTAGATGCACACACACACACACACACACACACACACACACACACACAAACGGGACACACTTCAGTGAACTTTTGTTTCATTTCTCATATAAAGGAACGTATACCTGGGCTTGGTTATAACTCTGACGTTTGAATTCAGTTTCACGTGAGGGATTTAAACAAGTCGGGTCAGAACACACACTTTGCAAACAAACCTTAAGCTAAGATAAAGATAATTCTTTTCACTAACAATGCATCAACACCTCCAGCCGGTCTGTTGAGAGATCAGCCTATAATTAGCGTCATCTTGGAAATGTTCTTGTGTTCTACGCATAGTACTCTTTTCTTTATTTTTGTGTATTAAGCTTGCAGTGTGTGTAAGTGTGTAAGGGTGCGTGTGTGAGCTTGCTCATGCGTGTCAGTGTATGTGTGTCCGTGTGCATCAGTGTGTGTGTATGTGTGTGCGCGTGTGTCAGTGTGTGTGTATGCGTGTTAACGCGTGTGCGTGTGTGTCAGTGTGTGTGCGTGTTGGTGTGTGTATGCGTGTTAACGCGTGTGTCAGTGTGTGTGTGCATGCATGTTAACGCGTGTGCGTGTGTGTCAGTGTGTGTGCGTGTTGGTGTGTGTATGTGTGCGTGTGCGTGTGGTGTAGGAGCGTGTTGGTGTGTGTATGCGTGTTAACGCGTGGGCGCGTGTGTCAGTGTGTGTGTGTATGCATGTTAACGCGTGTGCGTGTGTGTCAGTGAATGTGCGTGTTGGTGTGTGTATGCGTGCGTGTGCGTGTGGTGTAGGAGCGTGTTGGTGTGTGTATGTGTGTTAACGCGTGTGCGTGCGTGTCAGTGTGTGTGCGTGTTGGTGTGTGTATGCGTGCGTGTGTGTGGTGTGTAGGAGCGTGTACCTGCTGTAACATGAGGGCCTGCTGCTGCTGCAGGAGGACCTGGAGCTGCTGGGGGCTCAGGACCTGCTGCTGGAGGATCTGCTGCATCTGCTGGGGGGTGATCACCTGGGGTGTCATCATAGCCGCGGACGCTGGCACCTACACACACACACGCACACACACACACACACACACACAACCGTTGAACATTGGATACACATGGACTACGTTTACTCCATGACTCCAGCCTCTAAAGTTGGTCCGTGGAAAAATAGAATAGAATGCCCTATTTTGTAAAATACTGAGCTTGTTAGGGATGCATGCTGCTCCATGCCAGCCCCCTCAGAGAGAAAACGTACACACACACACACACACACGTACACACAGATACATGGATACACCTCCAAACACAAACAAGCACAGACAGAGGCAGTGAGTCCCACGGTGGTAACACGAGGGTATGTTCACGGGGACGTTAGACATGTGACTGCAGCAATGACGTTCAGGGCTCCGAATCGTAAAACACTGCAAAAATGACACAACTCAAACGCATTACGCACCCTCCGGGCTCTGGAATAATATACCGTCACACACACACACACACACACACACACACACACACACACACACACACACACACACACACACACACACACACACACACACACACACACACACACACACACACACACACACACACACACACACACACACATCTCCAAAATGCTGAGGGTCTCTGTCTCTCTCTCTCTACACACAGGTTACATGATGAGAGAGGATGTCATTGGAAACGCTGTCAACTGCCATCCATTAACGGTGGCGACACCATGCTCCCAACAGGAGGGGGGGGGGGGGGGGGGGGGGCATGACCGGCACAGCTAGACAAGCGCACACTCCTCAAGTCCCTGCTGCCCGTGAAAAGAAAAGAAAAAGGTGTGTGTGCGCACGGAACACGACGCAAGCCAAGTCCAAAAAAACAAAACAAGTGATTTGTTGTGACACCCAACAGAGCCTCCCGGTTTTGCCGGGGCGCCTTAATTGTCGACATTGGTGGCGGCGGCGGCGTGCGACTGTTCCAGAGTGTGTGTCGTCTGCCACCGCTGCCACTCAGCCCCCGTGACGTGTGATACCATTAAAAAGCCCCCCTCTCCCCCCTCTGTTCCACCGAGGCGGCTGACACACGGCGGCTCGGCTGAACCGGAGAGCGGCGAGCGCTCCGAGATGTTTAGACGCCACGCTGCGCATGGAAGGCCCCGTCAGCGCGGGGCGGACGCGCACGCCCGTACCGCTGCTCGTGTGTCTGCGTGTGTGTGTGTTCCTCTGTGTTAATAATGGCTGCTGGGTGTCTGGCGGGGGGGTGATGGGTGAGCAGGAGGCCAGCGGACGTTAAGGGTGACAGTCCGTCCGCGCCAAGGTTGTCCAAATTGTGTGGAGGCAGCGGCGGTAATGACTACTACCCCGCACACACACGCACGGACAAACACACACGCGCGTGCACACACATGCACGCACGCCCCCTTTTGAATTGTTTATTTACTTCAATTTAGCTGTTATGAATCAAACACAGAGCAGAGGGTCGTGAAGGAGGAGAGGAGCAGAGGAGGAGGAGGAGGAGGAGGAGAGGGAGGAGAGGAGAAGGAGCAGGCGCAGGGGAAGATAGGAGCAGAGGAGGAGGAGGAGAGGATGAGGAGGAGGAGGAGGAGGAGAGGCGAAGGAGGCGGAGGCCTGTGATGTCATACTGAGGACAGCCTGGCTTCCCTCCTCGATGCCGGTTAACGTCCAACATGACGACATCGTCGCCCCAGTGAGACGCAGGCTCGCCCGCCAACACACACACACACTCACACACACACACACACACAGACACACACACAGACACACACACACACACACACACACACACACGCACACACATCTTCAAGGCTTGTCCTGACATTTGCATTTTATTATTTTATAGTTTTGCCAATCAATTTCTCCACACAGAGATGTAATATAAAGATGGCCACGTTAAAATGCACACACAAACAGACACATGGAGGACAAGTATGCGTGTTGGTCAATATCACGTATTAAATAAATAAAACTATTCCCGTATGTGCATTGACAATCTACATCCACATTGGACATGCTCTATTTTTTTCCTCAGCGCTGAAGTTACGCTTGGAAATTCAGCTTTCTATAAATAAAATCCTCTTTATCGTGTTGCTTTGATGTTGCATCTGTCCGGCAGGATGAATAGAGAGGAGCTAAAATTAATAGCCGTGCTTTACGCACGGGCATAGCTCAACTTCATCACAAATAAAAGAGAGGGAGTTTTTATTCAAGCTTTTGGTCCAATTAAAGCGTCTATTTTTTTTTTCTCTTTTACACCTTGGGTCTATTTCCGTCAAACGCTTTACACCTTGCCTCGTTACGGAAGTCTGGCTGGCTGGTAACTACAGCGACAACAGCTTCCTCTCTGCACAGACCCAGCAAGAGGCTATTACAGCCCTCCATTTTATTACCCATTACTACTGAGGTCATTAGCTGCAAGAGGGATTGTACGCTTCTTAACCTATTGATCAACGTAACTACTAGCATTTAATCCTGCGCTTAAGGAGCTAACATCAGCCTAAGACTCTGTGTGTGTGTGTGTGTGAAAGAGAGTGCCTGTATTTAAGTGTGTTTATACCTGTGTGTTTGACTGTATGTATCTGTATGTGAGAGTGTGTGTGTGTCTTTATTTAAATATGTGTGGGTCTGTGTATAGAGTGAATGTCTGTATGTGTGTGTGTGTGTGTGTGTGTCTGTGTGTGTGTGTGTGTGTGTGTGTGTGTGTGTGTGTGTGTGTGTGTGTGTGTGTGTGTGTGTGTGTGTGTGTGTGTGTGTGTGTGTTTCCTATATAAGTGTGTGTTTGTGTGAGTGTGTGTATGTGTGGTAGCGCTGAGGGTTGTGTAGGATCAAGGCGTGAGGGAGCTCTTTAAATGAATGAAACCACCCCTGGCGTCTCCTTCCTACCGCTGCGACGCAAGGGCCGCCCGCCGCAATGCTCCGCGGGATAACATCCTAACGCCCCCCTCGAAGGAAACACAGCGGGAACCACACTTTATCACCTGAAGAGGAAGGCGGGGGAATCGAACAGGGTTGTGGTTCACCCCGCTCCCTGGCCGATCGATATCAGGGGGGCCGTGTTCAAAAGGAAGAGGACATTCTGGGCATGCCAGGGATAGCTGACGTTGATGAGCTTTCAGGGAGGTGTCGAGGCGGCGGCGTTCTGAGACTGCGTATCATACACAAACCCCCAGAACTGGAACATCCTCCAACCGCTGCACACTGACCGGAGGCAATGTACTGTACCTGGTGCAGTGCGCACACGCACACACACACACACACACACACACACACACACACACACACACACACACCTTAACATATGCAATGCACTGTACTTTACAGTGGAAATGCAAATAGTATTTAGCACAAAGTAGATTGAAGTGGAGGAATGTAACACCACCTCTACATTGATATACTAGTAGGAATGCATCCTCTGTGCATTTTATAAAAATGTTCTCCCAATTTTCATTGAAATGTATTCCAAAAGAACTGCTCAATTCATATTTACACGTTTTACTTGATGAATAAAATTTACTTTTAAATACAAGCGTATAGATAAAATAATATGAAAAATATTGCACTTGCTCAGACAGACGTACACACACACAAATAGCATCGGCAGATCAGATACAAACAGACATTCTGGTAAGATAACACGGCCTGAATATCCAACAACCACCAAAACCAACGACTGCACAAGAGCCCTGCAGCTAATGAAGATGCACCCCTGGCACCCGTTCAGACCCCCACTCCCTGCCCCATTACCCCCCCCAGTCAGGGGTCACCACCCGGGAGGGGAGAGGGACCAGGATTCAAACGGGCAACCCCCCCCGCCAGCCCCTTCTCCTCCGACACACAGAACACCCAGACAATTAGATGAAACGGAAACCAAGGGGGCAAAGACGCCGGCGTCAGCGGACAGCGAGCCCGGCCTGAGACACTGAGGGAGGGGGGCGGCGCAGGGGGGGGGGGGGGGGGGGGGGGCGGCATGCAAAACAGCAAAGAAGAAAGGAAGAAATACGGACAAAGAACAACCACTATTTATATCCACACTCCATGGGTTGGGAACGCCATATTTTTTCAGTTTTGTTAAGTTTGTCTACGTGTGTGTGTGTGTGTGTGTGTGTGTGTGTGTGTGTGTGTGTGTGTGTGTGTGTGTGTGTGTGTGTGTGTGTGTGTGTGTGTGTGTGTGTGTATAGAGGCATCAAATGGAATGGAAAAGAACAAAGCTAACGAGCCCTGGAGAGGAGCGATGGGAGGCCCGGTGTTTGATGCCCCACCTTGGCGTGAGAGGAGCGTGGCGATCCCGTCCATCCCTCCCCCCTATACCGGAGCCTCCTCCACACGGGGGAGACCCGCTACATCTCTCCCCCCTATACCTGATCCTGCTCCATCTCTCCCCCCTATACCTGAGCCTGCTCCATCTCTCCCCCCTATACCTGATCCTGATCCATCTCTCCCCCCTATACCTGATCCTGCTCCATCTCTCGGCCCTATACCTGATCCTGATCCATCTCTCCCCCCTATACCTGATCCTGCTCCATCTCTCCCCCCTATACCTGAGCCTGCTCCATCTCTCGGCCCTGATCCTGCTCCATCTCTCGCCCCTAACCGGAGCCTCCCCACCTTCTGACTGCATCACTCAGAAGCACTCACTGAGACACACGGTATCATGGTAGCTTGGAATAGCAATATGAAGATAAAAAATACTGTTATTATGATAAACACTAACAAATAATAACGCAAATAATACTGAGGAACGACAAATAACAAATAGTAATACTTCTGATAACACCAATGATTAGCAACAAATAACTAATAATACCACTTGTATTAATAGTGACATTCATAAACAGCAAATGCTAACAACCTATAGCAACGAATATTAATGGTCATTGTGATAAATAAATAATAATTTGTCTGTTTTTTCTATTATCAAAACTGCCATCCAAAACTAGTATCCATTAAATTCTATAAATTTTTCAGATATATTTAAACAGCATAATTAGTTTTTAACCCAGCAGAGACCCATCCGTCCATCACTGAGGCTTTGAGGACCTCATGAATTCCCCTCTCCAGCCCCCGCATTTAGCCATTTTTAAAACTTGTTTACATCTCGCATAAACACATTGATCAGTCGCATTCCCCCTCTCTCCCCTCCCCCCCCCCCCCCCCCCCCACACACACACACAATGGCACATGCATGCTGGAGTGATTCAGTGCAACTGTAAAAACAAAAGCCGAGATTGCATTTTAATTAACTTTTAAACTACAAACAAATAGGTTCTTGCGGAGCTGGACCCGGTGTCGGGTTTAAACAAACAAACTTTGCAGTGAAGTGAGCGATGCTCTCGGCCCAACAATAACAGCTGGGCTCACATGCACCGCGCCGTTCCCACACTCGAGATGGACGCTATTACAGGTGCCCACGTTCACACACAACCACACGCACAGACTGAACTACTCAGATATTGTAGTATATATATTGAATTACAATACACTTGAGGTATGCTTGAAAAATATTAATTTGGGATCTAAGTAAAATTATATTTGTGTTCTAATATGTTTGTTTTATGCTTTTTGACATTAAAAAATGTAATTACTTGAAAATAAGTATAAAACTAAACTATGTAAGCAAAAAAATTATAAGATTCCTCTGCCTGTTTGCATATGGCAGACTTGACATATGCATCGCGTTATTCTTTTTAACATTTAACGGCCGCACCCTACTAAACAAACCACGACACACACACACACACACACACACACACACACACACACACACACACACACACACACACACACACACACACACACACACACACACACACACACACACACACACACACTTTTCCAAGGCCCAACACAAGCGAAAGCTGTTGATTGGGACCAGTGTCTCTCCCTCTACTGATTTATGATTAACCAGCTCAGGGCTGTTACGCAACGCTACTCACCTATAGGTGCAGCAGCATTATTTGTGAGTCAGTTGGGATCTGATTAGGATCGCACCCTTCCCCAACCCCCTCTTTCAAAATAAAAGCGCTGTGAAAGACAATAGCAAGAGACACGTCCGCATGTGGATTGCTTCCATTCTTTCACACCGGCAAAGCCTTTTTCCTAATCCTTGTTTCCATGACGGCAGACAATGGGGGAAAGTGTGAGGGGGTTTCGGGAGGTGATGTTTGGTGTGGGGGTCACAAATTCACAAATTGAATTTGCCTTTTCACACTCATCCGTATTGTCTTTTCTGTCTCCCACAAACTAGAGAGTCAATAATTAAACAGTCCAAATCGCCCAACCGTTAACAGCTGGATTACAGGACAGTCGGGAGAAGTTGGCCCGGGGAGAGGACTCAGGAAACATACAGCCCCGCAAACAGCTTCTTCTTTAATCCACCCCATATACTGGTTACTCACTTTGTCTCCCAGGGCTGATTGTCAATAGCTACATATTTAATAAGCAGCCGTGTATCGCACACACACACACACACGCACAATCTAGTCCACACGGAGGGATATTTAACATCCTCGGTAATCATACTCTTTTATTGAACTCCTTTGAAACCCACTTTAGATGTAGAGCGAGTTTATTTGCAGGAGTCTCACACACACACACACACTTACACACACACACACACACACACACACACACACACACACACACACACACACACACACACACACACACACACACACACACACACACACACACACACACACACACAGCACCAAAGCGGGCGCTGTGAAACATAATTCCCAGTGAAAGCTGTTTTCATGTAGAAACACGTTTCGTAGGGTCGGAGCGCATTAGCACAGAGCAGCTGGAGCCTCGCCGGCCTCACTTGCTCAACTTTCTCCCACTCCACTCCCGGCGGCCGCCTCTCCTGAAGGAGATCCCAGGGAGCACAGGGGTTCGTCTCCTACGAGTGTCCCCCCCCCCCCCCTCCCTCCCTCTCCACCCCACACCCCCAACCTTCCACCTCTCTGTCTCTGGGCACAGGCTGGTGGGGCGGTCCTCTGGTTGACTATGTCATGGTTTAGAGATGACAGGTGCTGGCAGCCCCCATAGCTTTGACATAGCTGGCAGCACCCCCCCCACCCCCGGCGTCTGAACGAAGCTAATGTAGTACTAATGAACAATAAATCAACTTTGATTACAAACTGCCAAGCCAATCAGCTCCCACTCGGGTTGGTCCAGACACGGAGGCAAAGCCTCCACGACCGGCCCAGCTGTGGGGCAGCGACCGAGGGCCTCTGCCTGGGATCCACTCCTCTCTCTTCTCCTCCACCACACACATGTTACCTACATCTGTGTGTCTGGCTCGCTCTCTCTCGCTCTCTCTCTCTCTCTCTCCCTCTCTCTCTAAGGCTAGGATGCCATAACCCTATCCCCTTACACTCCACTGAAATAACACTCTAAAATAAAATACGACCGTCGATTAAAAGTTACCGCTGAGTGCTCCGAATCCGTTCACAACACGTGAAAAACTGAAGATGTTTTTTCCTACATTTTGTCATAAAAGGACATTTCTTGAATTTTTACAAAATCTTTTACAAAATAAATATTTTATAATAAATACAGTATAAAACAGAGCAGATTATGTCTGTTCCATTTAATGAAGTGAAGCAAATGCAGTGTTCTGTGGTAAACACTGCTTAATAGGAACTAAACTAGCCATCAGTAGCTAAGAGAACCATAAAGATTTACACTTAATCACGCTT
This sequence comes from Gadus chalcogrammus, assembly GCF_026213295.1. Classification (NCBI taxonomy): domain Eukaryota; kingdom Metazoa; phylum Chordata; class Actinopteri; order Gadiformes; family Gadidae; genus Gadus; species Gadus chalcogrammus. Next base: position 19,226,697 of record NC_079424.1, read on the forward strand.
GCACACACACACACACACGGACACATACGCATCCGGCCATACACACGGACACATGCACACACACTCCCTTACTTGTCAGGACGATATGGGTGCTGACATCAGGAATGACGGGTTCTTTCTAACGTGGCCTGCTGGTGACGGTGTCAAAAATAGAGACGTACATCCATCCGCGTTAAATCTTGACGTGACGGTGCAGCGGCGGCAAGGGTGCAGCCACGAGCCAAAAAATAAATAAAATCTAACTAAGAATAAGAATAATAACGACGACAATTTAAAACCAACACCACTAGTTTTCGAACACCACACACAAGTGGAACACACAAGTGGAAGTAGAACAAAAACCGGTGATAATGGACCAAAGCGTTCTGTGAGAAAGTTAGAGTGGGAAGGTGAGCCGGGAGTCTCTTCAGAGGGACTACAAACACGCTGCTCGTGTGCGGGGAGTGTGCACGGCTGACTGGCTACAGGTTAAATATCAGAACACATCAACACGCAGCCGCGGGAAGCCAATGAGAAGACATCCCTTGTCCACTGGATTTCCTTCAACTTTCCATAATTCAAACAACACACATACTAAACACACACACACATTAAAAACACACACACAAGCACACACACACACACACACACACACACACACATGAACAGACAGCAGTGCAGGATCCTGCTTAACTGGTTAGCTCAGTCTCAACAAAGTAAACAAAACTGAACAAACACGCCGAAAATGGGCCGTCAACAACTTGCAAATACTTTTACCGGTTGCGCGAGCCGGGCGACTCACGGCACAAACAGAAAAGAAGAGAAAAAATAACCCAGCTAAAATAAAAAACAGCTCAGGGTTCGAAAGTTGGAACAGAAATAAACAGGTGCGAGTTAATACATAAAAACACAAACAGACACACACACACACACACACACACTAGTGAAGCAGTTTAATACTATTGCTTTCTGTAGGATGGCACATGGCAGCCAGAATCAGCCAGTGTACTGTCAAACACACCCCCAGCAGACAGAGTCCTGCAACACCGGCAGCATGGTTAAATTAAGACCACCGCCACCAAAACAAAAGACCCTCCACAACAAACCAGCTCTTCTTCCCTTTTCCCTGTTCAAATTAAACCATCAAATGGTGGTTATTATTTTCCCTACTGACTCCCAAACACACGCACCACCGTCAACACACACACACACACGCACACACAAACACAGATACACGTGGGCACACACACAAACACAGACACACACAGAGGAGAAGGAAGAGCACAACAAGGGGAAGAAGGAGAAGAGAGGGAAAAGAATCACGGAATCAATCATATTGACGAACCTGACAAACTCCATTTAGCTGGCAGGGTAAACAGAGAGCTGGCCCGCGTGGTGCAGAGTGTGAAGCAGAGCGGAGAGAGTCGAACAACCAGGGAGAACGCGCACGAGAGGGAGAGAGAGAGAGAGCGAGCGGAAGAGTGAGCGAGAGAGAGAGGGAGGGAGGGGAAGGAGAGGCGGGCGTGCGAGAGCGGGAGAGAGAGAGAGTGTGGGATAGCGAGAGAGAGAGAGAGAGAGAGAGAGAGAGAGAGAGAGAGGGAGCAGGGGCTGACGCTGTTACGCTGAGCTGGTCCGTGCCGCGTGTTGTGGTGTAGTGTGGTGTGTGTCTCCTTCCTGGGGATACAGACAGATTGCACGCGCGAGGTTGCTCCCCGGCTGACAAGACACCAAACTATCCAATCAACCACGCCCTCCTCCCACCAATCACAAGCCGTCCCTCTAAACATAATCAATTCAAATGAGGCCACACAATGGGGGGGGGGGGTAAGTAGGGGATACAGGGAGAGGGGGGAGGCTCGAGCTGCAGGTGAACCCGTGCCTTTGTGCGAGGGGGGGGGGGCCTCTTTAAAAAAAAGAAAAAAGGAAAAGAGAGAAACAGTTGCCACCGTTGACGGCTGTTAACCCTCTGACCTGCGACGGGCGGCTGAAACAATGGCGGCCCAAAGAAAGGAGGCCGTTTAATTAAACAACAGATAAGTAAACACAGCCATGCAGCGGAAGGAACAGAGAGAAAGCCAGCTCCTCTATCAGTCCCCTTTATTGTCCCGCTAAACGCTGTTGTTTACAATGCTGCCACAAAGGGCTCCACTCATTTCTCATTCCCTGGGCAACAAACGCGGAAAACAATCAAGGCACTTTGTAGTTTGTTTACGCCGACTTCTGTATGTTTATTTCTTTTGTTGTTGTTTTTTTCCCGGCGGCAGACAATAGCCATTAGCGAAGTTAGTCTTTTCCTTTCGTTTTCCTTTTATTTTCTGATAAAACAGTCGATATTAAAGAAAGAAAAGGCGTTTGTCTTGGGGTATTTGTTCCTTTGCTAATTGTCTGTGTACACGTGTATACAAACACACCACAGGAAACTCAATGCAATGCAGCGTGTTTTCACTTTATACAAATTTCTTCTCGGCTCTAAAAAACAACCACATAATGTAGACACACAATTGAAGAAAAGGAGACACCTTCACATTCAGCCTTGCGATTGGGCAGAGTCAAACTAAAAAGAGAAAAAAAGGAAAAAGGAAGAAAGATTGTAACCACATGCTAACAGCTAACAGCACGGCGGGCCGGCTACCAGCGCACTCCGTTCCAGCGCCGGCCCAACGCGTGCAATTAGCTGCGATGACACGCTCCAACACCCATGTGCTCCCCCAGCCAGGGCAGAGGAGACAGCAGAGAGAGAGAGAGAGAGAGAGAGAGAGAGAGAGAGAGAGAGAGAGAGAGAGAGAGAGAGAGAGAGAGAGAGAGAGAGAGAGAAGAACAAATACACACACATGGGGTGGAAACGGAAGCCTGCCACCTACTGGTGAATTGGCAAAAGTGGCAGTTGAGAAGGGGGATGGGGAGGGGGGGCTGCTTATGCATACAGCCTATGGCTTAACACATATTTATTTCCTTTTTGGGACAGCATTTCGGAGGCAGTTTGCATATCAACAAACTCCCGGAAAACTAAACGTTTCCTATAAAAGACCGGTCATGAATTAGCCAAAAGAGTCATCACCTTGTGTTTGTTAGAGACAATAAAACACACACACACACACGCACACACACACACACACACTCAAACACACACGCACACACACACACAGGGACACAAACACATACATCACACATACACGCATACACAAGAGTGGACTAGAAGGGTTCAGCACATCTCGACAGCCGTAAAGAAAGAGCTAAACCTCTCTTGGCCGCGGATGGAGGAATGTAAATGGGAGGCATTCCAGTCTGCGAATGCACTGGTAAAATAAACAGTGAGGCAGCCCAACTAGCTCCCCCATCAGCTGCAAATAACCAGCTCAGACTGGCCGCCCAGCCCCGTGACCTATATGAAATAAATAATACATCAAATAAATAATACATCAAAGATTGACGGGGGACGGCTCAAGTGTCAAAAGTGACAATTTCAATACATATTGCGGTGAATAATTAAGTGGGCTCGGGGGGTAAAGGGGGTCCTCTCCTTTTTGTCTTGACATACTCTGATGGCTCACACGCAAAACAAAAGGAACACGCGCACAAACACTTACAGTGTCTCAATTTACTGCACTTATGGTACACATACACACTACATACACACTTACACACCTATATATATCATACACACACACACACACAACCATTCATACATACTGTAAAGCAAACACACACACACCACACATATTGCTCAAACACACAAATACAGTATTAGACACACAGGCACACTTAAGAAAGACAGACACTGAAACACACACACACACACACACACACACACACACACACACACACACACACACACACACACACACACACACACACACACACACACACACACACACGCACACACGCACACAAACAGGTCTAGTCTATGGCCACATTCTCTTCCCGGGACCCGCTCCCAGGGGTGGGATGTCGGAATATTCTCAATAAAACACCTTCTTAGCAGTAATAGGCCACTGTTCTCATTTCAACGCTCCCAAAGGCCTCATGATAAATTTAGCACACACACACACACACACACACACACACACACACACACACACACACACCTGTCCTCACACACACACACACACACACACACACACACACACACACACACACACACACACACACACACACACACACACACACACACTCCCCCCCCCTCTCTCTCTCTCTCTCTCTCTCTCTCTCTCTCTCTCTCTCTCAGGCAAGAACCATAGCGTGTGAGGGCACACATGATCACACGTACGCAGAAACACACGCATTGAAGCAATACAATCTTGCTACATTCACCTTCTACACATAACACACACACACACACGTTCACATACGTGAACGCACACACAGAGTGGTTGATCTTCTGGTTGAACCATCAATGTGTCCCAGTGAGATGGTTGGGAGAGGGAGAATCAAAGAGGAGAGAGAACGAAAACAAGAGTGAGGAGAGAGTGTGAGGGTGAGAGAGAGCTAGAGAGAGACAATGAGAGAGTAGACGAAGAGCAATAAAGAAAGAGAGAAAACCAGTGTGAGAGACAGAGATAGAGAGAGAGAGAAAGAAAGAGATAGAGACAGACACAGAGAGAGAGAGAGAGAGAGAGAGAGAGAGAGAGAGAGAGAGAGAGAGAGAGAGACAGAGAGACAGAGAGAGAGAGAGAGAGAGAGAGAGAGAGACAGAGAGAGAGAGAGAGAGAGAGAGAGACAGAGAGACAGAGAGAGAGAGACAGAGAGAGAGAGAGAAAGAAAGAGAGAGAGACAGAGAGAGCCAGAGTGAGCACGAGAGTGAGGATGGTGTTATTATGCAGCGCCACCGCTGCTTCCTGCCTGACTCAAACACGGCTACAGTGTTGAGTTCATGTCTGGGCTCAGGCCGACGCTCGCGGCTAAAGATAACGCCGTCGGCTCCGATTACACAGCCGTGCTGAATGTGCACGTGACAACTCACACACATGTAACGATGCATACACACACACAAAGCCAAGGGCGTCAACAGCCACTCATACATGCACACGTGCGCGCGTACACACACACACACACACACACACAGGCAGTTGAAAGCCTCGTCGTCTATGTCGTAATGGTGATGGAGAGAAGAAAGAGAAGACGAAGAAAGGGGAGGAGTCAAGAGATAGTGGGGCGGGATGGGTTCAGAGGTCACCAGGACACTTATCTCATCTTGAGAAGGAACCGGCGACCTGCAAGCCTTTGCGGTGGGCAAACAGGGTCTGTTGGTGCTTGTGCGCGGCAGGTAAATCATTGTTTACCCACCGAAGCCCAGGGACAGGTGGGTCTCCTAGGCAAATAACAGCTGCTTCTTACAGTACAGGGACAACATGAAGACAGAGATATCAGCAATAACAGCCCCCGGTAACAGTACCCCCCCCCCCCCCCCCCCCAATACACACTCTAAACTAGGTGGAAAGTTGGCGTCATCGCTAGGATGTCCCTCCTTGAGATGCTTAGGATAAAGTCTTGACTAAACGGTCAAATTGTTAAGTGGTATAACAGCAACGATGAGCCTTGCGACGGTCTCTCCGTTAGAAGGCACCATAAGAAAGTCGTTTGGCCACTGTTGCTGTTCCACTGTGTCCAATGGACAGCTTTAAAGAAAGCTTTGTTCACTGAGCTGCCCAATCTGCACTGCGTCCTGGCAAGGCTAAATTCTAAATGAATTCCATTTGCATTATTACCACTATGATTATATTACCACAAAGCATGTTCCTAGTCAATGTTTTATGGATTGAAATCGACTGATTATTACTCTTCAAGGTTTAACTGGTCAGGGCTTTCTACCGTGAAGCAATTTGAGATTTTGTTTATATATTCGTTGCTAAATGAGGGAACCAAACAGCTCAAGTTGGGGTTGAGCTAACCCCTGCAGTTGTGAGCAAAGTGTGGAGCCAGCACATGAAGCCTGTACAAAATATTTCCTGATGCGTGATGCATGCCAGCAAACACAGAATCTCGTCCCTCCAAGTGTTCCCCACTAATGTGTTGGTTTTCTTTTTTTCCCCTGTCAAAACGAAAAATATTTTCCAGGCTTTAACAACAACATAATTAGTTTCTGGAGGTGGGGGCCCGTGTCTTAAGACATGTTATTGCTATTGTGCCGTTTAATTTCCGTTCTCTATGATAACAAATATTGAAGTGCATAGAGCCCTGAATGTTGTACACAACAACACGTGGTTACATAATGCTGTTATGAAGGTTGTTGGCAGTTTATGTTTGTTTGATAGTTTCAATTTGATAGCACCTTTCCTTTGTTAAGGGCATTATCGTGCATTGTAACAGCATTTTGAACAGGAATTATTTCAAACAGTTTTTTTTGGAATCAAGCTTCGTAGATTTGCACATGAATAAGAAAAACTATAAAGCAGGAAAATAATATTTTTACACAACACAGAAAAAACATTGTTTTCTTTAAGGTGACTTCATGATTACTGGCTGTATAGACTACAACATCCTACGGGGACCAGCCTAGACATTTTGGTAACGTAAATGACCTTACCATACACCAACCTAGAATGAAGTGGGAGGAAAAATGAAGTACTGAACTTCTCTTCCACATCGATGATGTGAGGGGGGTATTTTGCTGAGGCGGAGATGTAAATTGAACTTCTAAGATACCAACATTCAAACCCTTTAAACATGTCCCTTGTCTATACTACGCACCTTGCGTGCCGCTACCATTGCTGTCCCTCACCCCTCTCTATCGGCCAAACGCTGACCCTCCTGCCTACAGTGCGCCCGAATCACATGGCTCGCGTTGAGATAGAATGCCGGAGGACCATCATACATTTCTTTAGATTAGAGTGTGTGCCTCTGTGCCAACGTGTTGGAGTGTGTGCGTGGTTTCCGGGTGAGTCTTTAGCGATGGATTCTGAGAGGCTGGGTGGGTGAGGAGGAGAGAATGAAGGTGTGTATCTGTGACGGTGTGTGTGTGTGTGTGTGTGTGTGTGTGTGTGTGTGTGTGTGTGTGTGTGTGTGTGTGTGTGTGTGTGTGTGTGTGTGTGTGTGTGTGCGCGCGTGCGCGTGCGTGTGCGTGTGTGTCGTCTGGCAGGGGGTTCTGAGGGGGTGGTTCAGTGAGGGGAGGTGATGGATGCAGTGCTTGAAGGGAAACATCAGGGATCCAAATGAAAAAGAATGAGGCAGTGAGAAGAGAGGAGGGGGGGCTGTGGGGAGGGGAGGGGCGGGGGGAGGCGGGGGGGTTAGAGAAGTGACAGTGCCGTGGCTCGGAGCATTAGGGCTGAAGCGAGCGGGGAGCCATCGTCTTGGCTGGAGGATGCGACGGGGAACCAAAAAAAATAACAACATCACAACATGACAAATTTTAATGGATGACCTCATCATGACGGGATTATCCCAAAACCTGGTTGTGATCTACGGTGGAGCACACAAGCATGATCCATGTTTCCAGGGATGACAAGGAAAACAAGCTCAGGGAGGGAGACGGGGCCTTTTATCCCGGGGTCTCTGCGCGGACCCGGGACGCTCCGTGATGTGTTGATCATTCCTGACAGATGTTATCGGCTCAGAGCAACACGCTTGTCACAAGGAGAATTCATTACCTTCAGACCTTTTACTTACAAAGAGGATGAAGTCTCCCTCAGAGAATCACACACACAAACCCACCCGGCATACATGCAACACATGAATGCGCACACACGCGGAAGCACACACACACACACACGCACAATGACATGAATTATGGGGTGCGGGCATGAAAGCCTCCATCAATGCGGTTCCGAAATGATATATTCATTAAACATCCCTTATTAATAACCTGTAACTGCGCACATAATAAAATCCATTAGAAAAGGGGACTAAAATAAAATAAATAGAGTTCCAAGTAAAGTGTGGTCTTAGAAATGTGTTTCCATGAAAATTATGTTGAAAGTATAAAGTGACTAAAATACACCAACATGGGAAAGGGCAACACCTACCACCCTCCCAGAGTTCATAAAGCTGTATCCAGCTGTGTGTTACTGTTTATTTCAACACTGTAGAGATGATGTTACACTGTGTATATTCTCTGCCGTTACCCAAAAAGGACTCTATAGGATGAGGATAAAAAACGATTCTGTAAATGGCCAATCAGACAGATTGCTTGAGACCAAGTATGTGTGTGCCTTGCCTACACATCTTAATGGTGGCTAATGTCATTTGAAAGTAGGTTAATTTTTTAAGTGGGAAAGATATTTGATATTCAACAAGTATTACGCTATGAACGACAGCGATCTGAAATGTGGGAACTGAAGACTTGATCACCGATACCGTATCGCTGGGTACCTGCCCAGCAGGCAATCAGGCAGCAGCACTCCCCTCTATGGGGACATGGTCAGTGTTTCTGCACAACAGGCAAACTACAACGTACCCTGCACTAAACAATAGCCTGACTCAAATGCTCAAAAGGATATGTCTCACATTTCAAAATGTGTGAAAATGAAAATCAGTTTACATGTACAGTATATCCCGCTAGCTCTACAACAGTGAAAAGCAGATCAAAACTGCATGGCCAGTGAAGCTGCTGTGTGATTGTAATACACATCGACTATATATCACACAGGTTAAACAAATTTTCCATATTTGTACATTAGTGAAAGCGATGCAGACATCCTTGAGCTCTCAATATTTGGAAAAATATCGATTGAGGACAGACTTTTGTTTTCTATCTATTCATTATTCTATGGCTCAAACGTATTTAAACCAACAAGCATATGAGTCACCAAGCGTCGGCTAGACAATAGCATACATGCATCAATGACTTCTATCACCGGAAGCCCAGCTTGAATGCATTTATTTTACACAAATACCGCCATATACCTTTTAGACCAGGAAATGTCAGGAAGGAATAATGAAAATATAGATAATCTGCGAAAATGTGTATGTGTGTTTGCGTGTGTGGTGTATATATATGTTAGTGTTCTATCTATAGGAGGCGTTGGTAGAGCATGCCCTGCTTTTATCAGACAAACAGGCAGGATATTATTTTCCTGACCTGACCATTCATGCTCACAAGGTTGTCCTGGATTTCAATTTGATGTAAACACAAAAGGAAGAGAAAACACAAAAGGAAAAGAAAAAACCTAAATGTCATGAAAAAAGTCATGACAAGCATTGGCAAGAACATCTTGATAACCTCTTCCTTCTATAGCAGGTTGATCGGTTGAGGGACACACTTCTGTACCTCCTGTATGTTCTGTTGAACAAAATACACCAATCAGACCTAGACTAGATCTAGACCACGATCAGTCCTAGACTAGTCCTACACCAGATCTGGTTCAGAACTAGTTCGAACCAAGATCATACATCAGATCTATATCACACATAGGTCCACCGAAGATCAGATCTAGTCCCTGTGAGACCTAACTCAAACCAACATTTGGTCTAAGATCACAGGTCAGACCTCAACCAAAGCCTTCATCGGCCGCACCACAGTCTACGTGCACACTCAGCGAACCCCCCCTGGCTTGTCTGCACACCTCCCCCCGGTACCAGTGACATGACTAATGGGGG
>NC_079424.1:19241206-19273706 GCF_026213295.1 Gadus chalcogrammus
AAATAGAGAGAGAGAGAGAGAGAGAGAGGGGGGAGAGAGAGGCCGGCCAGAAGCAGAAAAAGAAGCAGCGGTCATGAAAACTGGCCTGGGATACCGAGAAAAGCAACAACAATAAAAAAAAAAGGCAGCTCTTACGTGTTCCCACAGCGAGCTGGCCGCCACTCACACCTCCACCAGTAAACCATCTGGATAAATAACTGGCCTCATTCTTTCCACCTCCCTCACACCATTACTCCCACAACTAAACAAAGTGTCCAATGGCCCATCTCTCTCTCTCTCACACACACACACACACACACACACACACACACACACACACACACACACACACACACACACACACACACACACACACACACACACACACACACACACACACACACACACACACACACACACACACACACAGTTAGTTATCCGATGGAGAGAGGGATGTCCAGCGAGGAGCAGTCCTAACAGGGTCTAGTTGGTATCAGGGGTAGCAGAGGACTGGGTTAGGGACGGGTCCATGAATAAAGGGAACATTAGTGTGGGATTGCAGGAAAGTGAGGGACTTGAGGAAGGGTGAAAGTCCCAGAGCCAGCAGTTGGGGAGAGGAAGAGGGAGAGAGGGAGTGGGCGAGAGAGAGAGTGGGAAAACAAATTTGACCCTTTGAGCCCCCAAAAAAAATTAAAAAGGCCAAGAGGAAAGTATGTTTTTTTTGCTATATTTCTTTCTCTCTCGGGGAAATTTCCAAACAGAAGGCGGTGGGATGACATCATTTGGCATAAATATAACCACGGGTCCAAATGGAGGCCATGTTTACCAGCCGAATACATATCGTATGCTACACACGGTAGTCTCTCTACCTCATGTTTCCGTCTCCCCGCCTTCAACATGTTACGGGACTCGGTGAGACATGACTCATGTTTTCAAAGTAACTGTGAATTGTTGGTGGAGGGACACCCCCTTAGTCCCCCTACAACATAAACGCATGTACCCACAAACACATCTCTGCCTACTACACATGGAAAGTAGAGATCCTACGTACATACGCATACCAACACTACACGTTGGTACGACGTTTCGATTCATTGATCGAAGGATTCACTCCAGTATTGATTAATTCATGTATTAATGTATGTATATTTACAGTTAGTCCTCAAGCATTTGCTTTTATCCAACTAATTAATGGATTTTCTGACAACCTGTGTTTATCAATTTACAAGTCCATCGTAGAAAGAGACCATGAATCATGTAAACTTCTTCTGTTCTTCATTTGCTACACGGCGCTGCAGAGTCTTTCACCTGAGAAGGCTGATGGCTGGGCTCTTCAAGCTGCACTCACATGACGTTAGGAATTATCCGGAACAATTCTATATTTTTTTCTGCCCACTTGGCGCAAAGTATTGGAGTTCAATGAATCACTCTCACAATAGTCATTATTACCCCTTTAGAAATTATCTTTTTATTTTTTTTGCATGATGAATACAAGTTAAATGAGATCACTGTCGTTCCCTGAGCTCAGAATGTTCTGCCATTTCTCGTCAGGCGAGTGGAGTGCATTTCTTCATCAACTTAATGGGCGTCCACTAATTACAGTGTTATAAATACGGGTATTAGCAATATGATTCCAGAGCTGCTATTTTTAATACTGGGAACTATAATATACCCATCATTATGGTGATAGAAATTAAAATACACATTTCGCTGGGCATTATGTGGAATACAGACGGAATACAGATATGTTCCATTAGACGATTAAATGGCAGCAGTAGTACAACCCTTCATCCAATTAAACATTATGACTCTTAAAGTAAAGACAATAGAAGAGACTTAGTGGGGAAAATTAGGAAACAGAATGAAGAGATCTTATTTGTATTTTACCCCACCCAAGGTGTGGCTACGAAAGCAGAATAAACAAAATAGTTCTCTTTTCTCTTGCCATGAAACTGATGACACAGTGTGTGTCACACACAGTGTGTGTGTGTGTGTCTATGTGTCTGTGTGTCTGTGTGTCTATGTGTCTATGTGTGTGTGTGTGTGTGTGTGTGTGTGTGTGTGTGTGTGTGTGGAGGGGTTTACAACCGTGTGTTGAAACAAAGAGCGTTGAGTCAACAGGAAACGATAGTCCAGAAAGTCAGATGCATTTCTGGGAATGCATCCCTCTTGTCAGCAATAAATATAAATAAATTAAATAAATATGATTATCTGACGCACTGGCCTGGTGTGCAAATGCCTGGCAGCGGCCAGACTGGCGTGGACTATTGTTTGCCAAGGCATAAGTCATTGATCTAAAACGTTACGAAGACAAATAAGAAAATCTTTGACTTAACCATTCAAACTGTCTTAATAGGAAGAAGGTCCCCATATGTTGTTTTCTTTATGCCACCTAAAATAATAACTTTTATATATTAATTTAGCCCTTGAGAGTTGGCACCAGAAAACACACACACACACACACACACAACAAACCCAATGACATTTAGCGCATATGTTAGGGCACTACACGCCTTGGTTTATTTAAATAAAAGGCATGAAAAGAAGACAATTCCCAGCAATAGATGACTCAAAGGAGTTGTCATTAAAAATAATGAAAAGAGAGAGAGGACGAGCGAGCTTGAGGGACCTGCGTCGCGGGGGCCTGCTCTGGGCTCAGCTACGCCGCCGCGTGCTGTTTGTGTTTTAACTAGGCCGTCAGTGGCCTAGTTAAAACAGCGCTACCGCCTTGGAGAGCCCTCGCGTCACCACAGGATAACCTATTGTGAGATGTCACCGTCATGTTTACACAGAACCCACTTGTCCCTGCTCGGAGGCTCCCATCTCTTTATTCCACCCCCCCTTCTCTCCTCCTTTCTCTCGCTCCCTCGCTCTTTCTTCCTCTTTCTCCCCTTCTTTCCTCTCCCTCTGTCTCACTCTCTTTTTCGTCCTTCCTCTCCCTCTCTCCCTCTCTCCCTCCCTCCCTCCCCCCACCTCCCCTCCCTCCTTCTCTCGGGTGGGATGCATCTCCCTCTGATCCGATGCTGAACAGTTACCGGGGGTAGGATGGAAGTGTGTGTTCAAAAGGCAGCTGTAGACACTTCTAGACCTAAAAAGGGTGCGCGATGACAGCGGCATCTGAAGTGCCTGTATGATCAGGGGAGGGGGGAGGGGGGGGGGGGGGGGCAGCTTGTTGTCTGGGGCAACACAAGCCAGGAAAATCATCTGCCGTTTAAGGTGTAATTGATCACGAAAAAATAGTTTAAAAGAAAACATGCAGTTCAAAGATGGATCAGTGTTCTGGGGAACGGGGTGTTGCAGGCACGCCTCCACACACTCGCAAACACAACACAACACACACACACTCAGAGGCTCTTTTGATTTGAAATACACCCTCCGGCGCCTCACACACTCTTATCAGCAGACCGAGCAGCGGTATCCCCGGCCTTCACAAACAACGGGGGCCCGATCCTCATCGGGTCTCCCGGCATATTAGCAGCAAATGGATCGCAGGAGCGCCCGCCCCCCCCCCGTCTCGGGGCCGTAAAGCCGGGATGAGGGACCCTCGCCGCTGAGCACTGGATGTCTTTAAGTGCAGTCTGCACATGTGGATTATTTACAGGCTTTGGGCTCCCCCGCTGCTTAAGCCAGCGCCGGGCGTCTGACAAATCCCTGCTCAGAGCGGCGGTACACAGCCCATCCGGCTCCCCGCTCCGTCCCTCGCTGTTCCCCTCCGCCCGTCACGGGAACGGACCCGCTCGGAGTGCGGGCGCACACACACACACACCGCCGCGCCGTCGCTTTGGTGTGTTCAGCGATAGCCGTAGGTTTGTGACCTCAGATGGGTAGTCTGGATTTGAACCCCATCCGAAATCTTCTCAAATTCACTCAAAGGCCGTGGTAACATTTTACAACAGTACATTTATTAAACATTTACTAACATTAGTTCATGCAGTAAAAAGCATTAACTAACTTAATTAATAGATAATTAAGGGTCTAGTCATCATTTGCTAATTGTGCTTGTGATAACTTGGGTATGGTGTTGTTCATGTTAACTATGGTATGGATTATACGTAATTGAATAGGGCTAGGGTTAACACTTACCCTAACGCTTATAACTGCATAATGTTAATTCATGGTTAATGAATGTAGCCTCGTAGTCAAGCCGCCTTCGTTGCCAACCATCTGAAGTTAATCTGAGGACAACAACAAGTCGATAGTGTAGATAGGAAGGCGCAGCTACTGCTGTCCAGTGCCGCATCTTTATATCTCCCTCCATGCCGCTGCTCGTACCTCAGGCCTAGAGAAACGCCCGGGATATGAATTGGTTTTCCAGCAGTCAGATCCTAATTGGTGGAAGATGTGTGCACAGGTGTACTGCCATCCCTGCGGCCACTGACGAGTGTGTGTGTGCGTGTGCATGTGTGTGTGTGTGTGTGTGTGTGTTTACCCAGCAGTGACCAGGGTTTACCAGAGGTTTATTAGAGTCAAGAGCAGGGCTCGGGGACAGCCGGCGACAACAACGGCTAATAGGCTAGCTGTTAATGTAGTCCCGCTCGGCACACACCTCGGGCCCCTCAGGCATCCCCACGACCAGCCTCAGAGGGCCCCAGAAGCAGCGGGAGAACAGGGAGGAGAAGAGGAGCTCAAAATGCCACGGTGTTGCCCTTGACTTTCTGCGAGGGGTCGCACGCCTCCACACACCTGACCTTTATTGTCCGCCTGCCGCTGTTCAAACAGGGGGCGGGGGGGTGGGGGGGCTGTCCTGTGGGGGTCCCTGTGCTCCGATGAATCTGAGAACCTGCTGTCTTACTATGGGTGAGCAGACTATGAGATGTTTGATAAGTCACCTTGGCTGGCGTGCGAAACGTTGGGTCACGGAGTCCCCGGTCACAGAAGCAGAGCTCCGGGGGTTAGGGTTAGGGTTAGCGGTGGTGGCGAGACCTTTCCCCAGGGCACTCGTGGCGGTTGGAGGGTTAGGGTTCTGCACCGGGGCTGAGGGGGGGGGGGTGCTGTTGGTTTTTGGACATGGTGCAATGTAAATAATATAGCATATAAATAATATAGAATAAGTGCAATTTGCATGTAAATGAAAACGATTTAAATGCATACATATGTATGCACGTCGGGGGTGTTTGAGACCGGGGCAGAGGGGGTCTTTGCCATGTTAGTGGGGAGGCAAGGGGGAGATTGCACGTGTTAATATTAATTGTTCACACCCCCGACCTAGCCCTCCACCCAAAAAACACACACACACACACACACCTCCCCCATCTGTGGTACAGACACATATCTGCAATGCAAAGCAGGGACAAGGCAGGCTCCCCAGTAAGTATGTAATTAATGCCATTTCCAAAAAGCCACTTCATATGGAAAGCAGAACCCTGTGTTCAAACCGGGTGCATTACTAGCAAAGGCACCCGCAACAACACTCCTCAGCCCCTGTTTAGATTTTCAAACTAATCCACGCCGCATACATAAATAAATCAACGCTTTATATCCACTCCTAACCATTAGGGTTTGCCTTACTTTCACCACACTTTTCAATTGTTCTATTAATATTTATGACGAGACAACCATTTCCAATACACACATTTAGACAATAAGGCTCACGTGCGTGTGTACGTGTGCTTGCTTTTGTTTGTCATCCCTTCACTGCAGGAAAAGGTGTGTTTTAGGTGCATGCCGTAGAAGGGCACAGAGTGATAGAAAGGAAAAACAAAGGGGGCAGGGAACTTATTAAACATGGAGATGGACAGAGAGGTAGAGGCTTACGGCAGAGTACGACCACTACTAAGAGACAGAGGTGGCGAGAGGTACATGGAAGGAATGACTCAAGAGAAGGACAGGACAGGACAGGACAGGACAGGACAGGACAGGACAGGACAGGACAGGACAGGACAGGACAGGACAGGACAGGACAGGCAAAAAGAAAGTGGTAGATACTGTCAATGCAGTTAACAGAGACAGGTAAAGACAGTCATTCTGTGGCATGGTCCTAGGAAATAATTTGAATATCTCACCCCAATCCCGACCAATACCTCATTATTAGGGTTTTACTTTTCACTAAATACATATTTTTATTTATATTGTGTTGTATTTCTGGAATGTGTCTTTCACAGAGGGCGAGAGACACAGTGACAAAAAGAAGGAGCTAGATAGAGAGACACCGAGAGAGTGAAAGGAACAGAGAGAGCGAGGGGAGAGTTGAAGACCGCGGGGCCGGGGGGCAGGAGGCAGGGAGCAGAGGGGAGTGTAAACAGCATCCCCCCCAACGAGGCGGTGTGATCACTTGGAGCCTGGTACACAGAACCCCACCACCACCTCCTCCTCCTCCTCAGATACTCCCTTACCTACCCTCTCCACCCCCCACCCCCCCAGCCACCCCGGTCTGGTCCCCGTGAGGTCGGCCCCTGTCACGGGCCCCTGACAGCCTGTTTGCTGTGTGCGGTGCGTTTGTTTGGATTCTCCAGCCTTGCTTAGCCAGCAGCTTAACAACAGATGGTCATAGAAGGCCCCTATTCAGAAGGCTGCGAATCAAAAAATACACACAGAGCAGGCCGCAGACAAAACACACACGCATATGCAAATGACATGGATTGTCAAAGTTGCACATGCAGCGACTAAAGTGGACAGCAAATATGGTAACACTTGCGCTACACTTTTTTTTTTTGTTGTCGGGCCACAATATGCAAAGTAGGGGGAAGGAAGGAAGGAACGCACAAACACAAACATACACACACGCACACTTGGGTGCAAAACAGCTCTGTCCGTATATGGAAACACGCAGTTTCTTTCTCTCTCGCACACAGACACACACGCACACAAACACACACACACACTTGCATTAACACCCAATCAGAAATACACACACTCACACACATACACCAACATACCCACACAAGCGCATCAGGTTATAGCAAACAACTCACATTTCACTAAGTGTGCGACTGTCTCCTGTTGTTGTGGGCACTTCCGTCGCCTGCCAGTCTGCCCTTATTAGGCCGATTCAGTGTTTATGGCGACGTTAGCGCGGTGTAAACTCATAAACACTGCGCCGCGGTACAAGAGGAGCTGTCAACTAAATATTGTTTCCCTCACGCGCGCACTCTTTCACCTCGATAACGCTTTTCAAGCTCGCCGGCTCAGTATGATAAAGAGGCAGTAAAAAATCATTCACATTAATACACCATTGTGCATCTGCTGCCGACGGTAATTAAAGAAGTAAATGACTCATAAGAATAGACGTATTAGCTGCAAAATGAAAGGCAACTGGGCTGTCTGGTGAAAATATGTACCATTAAGATACTGGGCTTGCTCTTTTTTTATATACCAAGGTAATCAACTCCACTAGGCTGATGCTGATTTAATCCACTCTAGTGGAAAGTATCACTCTCTCTCTCCATCTCTCTCTCACTGCCTGTCTCTCTACTTCCCTGTCTTTCTGCCTGTCTCGCCCTCTTGGTCCATCTCTCTCGCTCTACTGAGCATGATTGAGGTGAGGAGAAAAAATACCACTTTAAAGATGATACAAATAATGAACGAACCCCCCCCCCCAAAAAAAAATAAAAAGCAGCCCCATGACCAGCGACAGGGCCAGATTTCATCAACACTCTCTCGCTGGATCTTGCTTTACATTTTGCGAGCAGAGCAGCCTCCCGCTGACACTAACCGCCGTCGCTTCCTGCCCTCGTTTCAAACCGGGCTCTGGGTTTTCTAAACAGCCGCTAAAAACAAAAAAAGAGGTCTGAGGTACCGCCTGAGCGAGCGGGCTTCTTTAGACGAGACTTTTAGAAACGCAGCCCACTCCTTTTCGATTGCATCTCTGTCAGAAGAGTTGCATCACTCGGTAGCCAAGACTGGTGTTGTGCTTGGGAAAGAAAAAAAAAAACGTGCCCTTCCGAATAAAAAAGAAAAAAAAAAAAGAGAAGAAATCCCAGCGTGAGAAGACGGCGGGAAGACTGAGAGCCGATTTATTCATGCGCGGAAATCATATTGTTTAGAATGGGAAGCTACGCCAAAGTCGCTCTCAGAGACTCAAGGACTCAACTTCACCGGCACGTCTGAGACACGTCTCGAGATCGGGGGCTCAGACCTCCGCTTTTATATCTCTCTTCAATTTGGTCGTGCTGAATGCAGATGAAGGACCGGATCTGAACTAAAACCACGCACCACATCAAGAGACCGTTGTGGAGATGGACACAAGAGATGTGCACAAGGCGATGCACTTCTGTTTGTGCGCGTGTTTGTGGATGTAGACGTCCGATTAACTCTACAGTTAATGTCTACGGTTTACCGCTTCCTTACACTTCCTCTTCAAACCTCACATGGCCAATCAGTTACCGCGGCAATGACTGTTGGCTCTAAACACACATAAACAGTGCTTTTATGGAACAAGATCCAGAAGTTTTGATAAACAGAAGAGACATTTCTCACACACCTAACTACTGTTGACCGTAGATTCGATTTTGCAGAGGATTTTATACAAAGCGCCTCAGACACACGGAGGAGCCGATCGGCGTTGGGGCATCTTGCTCAAGGATGACTAAAGGTAGACTGCGTATACTGGGGATCAAACTCAGTACCTTTTACCTGGGTGTCAAACAATCTCACCACCACACTATCCTTCCCCCTTTATCCTGCTAATTCAATTAAGCAATTGTTCCCACAGTGCTCCCGCTACTAGGTAGACAAGACCTGTGAGAAATGCTTTTCGATATCTCCCACCGAAAGATCTGATTATGGCCGTAGCCTCTCTTGATCTGGCTGTGACGCGGGCCTTTGACCATATATCTTTCCTTCTTTTTTTTCCACCATCCCGCCGATGGCTGCTGCCTCAAAGTGCATTGACCCGATACCCAACACATCATGATACACCAACGGAAGAATTCCCAGAGTGTACGAAGTGAGAGTTTCCCCCGACATAGAGGGTTTTTCTATAAATCACCGCGGCCCGTCCAATTGGCTATGGATTGAGTTGCAGCGGGGGGAGGGGGGGGGACGCCGGCTCCCTGGGAATAGCAGGGTCCCTGTTGAAGTCATTCCAGGATGGGGTAATACAATCGCACGCCGCCAGGAATAAAAGGAAGGACAGTGGAGAAAAGGGGAAAATCTGATTGCTTTGGCCCATAAAAAGGAGTAATCTTCCGCCGGGGTCTAGACGCATCACCTGTCAGACAGGGTCCACGATGGATCGCTGTGCCACACGACCGCTCTCGCACAGTTGGCATGTATAACCGATTTTATATTTTCCCGCCCTTTTTTTTTTTCCTCTTTCTTTATTTGTTTACTGTGCAA
Source organism: Gadus chalcogrammus (assembly GCF_026213295.1). NCBI lineage: Eukaryota > Metazoa > Chordata > Actinopteri > Gadiformes > Gadidae > Gadus > Gadus chalcogrammus. Next base: position 19,250,462 of record NC_079424.1, read on the forward strand.
ATAACAAAGGAGGTGCAAAGAAGAAGCCATTACAGAGAAAGACACAGCATAAGATTCACACCATAACCCGCTGTGCCTCCCCCCTCCCCCATGTCCGCAGTGTTTACGAAGTAACGAGTGAAAAAGTCCATTGAGCGTAAGCACTTTTCGTATCTTCAGTAGGCTGGCCTTAATTAACCGTCCGTCCCCTCATCGGCCATGGCCACCTTCAGCTAACTCCCCCCCCCCCCCCCCCCCCAAGTACATGAGGCCCCGTTACAGGACACTGGGGAAGATGAACGCAAACGTAACCTTATGATTGCTGTGTTGAAAGCTTAAATCGCTTTTACGCAAACTTACAGAAGGAATTTGAGACTCCGATCTCAAGAATCTGAATTTGGAGAGAGGTGGGAACTGAAAAAGAAACGGATGTCATAAAAGTACATAAATAATGGCAAAACAGCCTTAATAAAACTTGAACGCAAATTATTTTGAGTGCTGTAAAATGTTAAATCTGAAAGCTGTTGAATAAACCCACATTCCCCAGATTCAATCAACATATTTTAAAACGGCATAAAGGGAAGAAAACGATTGTGAATTACGCGATTTAGGTCGGCACGACTACAAAAGAGCGGAGTAGCCTAACAACAAGCACTGCAGGAACCAAGGGCATGTTGGCTATAGAGCCGGGAGAGGCTGGGTGGTGTGTGTGTGTGTGTGTGTGTGTGTGTGTGTGTGTGTGTGTGTGTGTGTGTGTGTGTGTGTGTGTGTGTGTGTGTGTGTGTGTGTGTGTGTGTGTGTGTGTGTGTGTGTGTGTGCGCGCGCGCGCGCGCGCGCGCTTGGGGGGGGGGGGGGAAATGACAGACTGCTGTTCAACTCCATTAGCTGCTATGTGAGAGGGGCTTGCATCTAGCAGCACCCGACCTGTGAAGAATCTTAGATCCCGCTCTATCTTGGAATGGAGGGATTGCGGCATTAATTCTGGGAAACTGTAATCTCTCAAGCAAATCAAATTACACTCATTAAGCGCAAGAAGAAACTGCCTCCGTAATAAGTATGTGTAAAAAAAAAAAAAAAGTATTTATTACCAATAATCACCTCTTTAATATGAGCCCTCTCGTTTTTGTTTTTTGCTGATTAAGTTTAAAATACGAGGAAGGGCACACACACGGGCACTCAAACACACGCTGGTCTCTGGACACACACACACTCACAATACACAGCTCATGGGGTTTACGAGGGCGGTTTATACAGTGATTAAAGGGGAGGAGGGAGAGAGAGAGGGTGAGGGAGAGAGATACAGTGCTTAGGGCCTCGGTGAGGACGTGTCTCACCTAGTCATAAAGACACACACCTCAGTCTTTAGGCCGGGGAAGGAACTACTCTCTGCAGGGTTCACCGGGAGGTGAATCACTGTTGAATTTACATGTAAAGTAGAACATGTCAACACCCAGACAGTGCACTCACACACATACACACACACACACACACACACACACACACAAGACCACCTTGTATTTTTAATACATGGAAAGGATGGGGGTGCTGTTTGACTCGAAACAGGCAGAACCCATTGTAGTTGTCATGTGTGGGTTTAACTGCTGGATAAAGGGGTTTTAAAGCATTGTGTTGTTGTGATGGATCCATGTGCCGTGTAAGAATAATTTAAATACTCCTTGACTAAAGTATTACATTAATGATATCATCTCAAGAATTCTTATTTGAGCTAAATAAGAAAAAGTAAGAAGAAATATATATATATATATATATATATACATAAAAAAAGAAAACAAATAAAAGTTAACATCATCAAAAGAAAAAAATATTGCCCCTCAAAATGGGTGAAATAAATATGATTTACACGCATAAAATCAATTTAGCATTGAGGGTCAGTGGGTCATTCATTTACTAGTTCAGCGTAATTACCTGTTTTTCTTAGCCTCATTTACTTCTTCATTCTTTCGGGACACTGATGTCCCCGCAAAGCAAAAGAACACACTTTGTGATTACTCAAATTAAAACCGTCATTCCAGAGGGAAAAATGTCTACCGAAGTGCAATGCAGGAAAGCGATTAAGTTCCAAAAAAAACACAACCGCCCGCAGCTAAACGAAGCGATTCTATTAGATTCAAACCTACATTATGTACTTCTTGAATCATCCGCTCTGTCAGCAAAACCTCATTCTGAAACAACTAAACTCTCGAGCTAGCTTGGTTGCTCACACTCAGAAGTCATTGTGGCCCAAAATATACCACATACTCGAACGTTGTTTAGCGGGCATTCGTTAAACATAGTCAAATGACTAAATTAAAATGTGAAGACAACAAAACAAACAGAACTTTGTCAAATCAAATGTATTGAAAGTGTTGATCAGAAAATACAAAGAGTAGAACGACCTTGCAAATTAGAAATCTGGAGGCTTTAATTTTTCTTCCCCATAATCTTTCTTGGCAGGGAGGACAAGGCAAGGCAGTTCACATGCCCTGTGGCAACGCTTCCCTGCTGGCAATGCCTTGCCTGCCTATCAAAGCAGGAACCACATCCCCTCATACCTCAGCACCTACCCTGCCCAACGTGACTCATGGCAGGCAGGGGAGAAGGGTAAAGAGAGCCTGGGGGTTGAAGTACTGGGCGTTGGAGGAATTAGGTGGTAGGCTACACATTATCTTTTGTTTGAAAAAATAAAAGATAATAATTAACAGGCACTTATTAAATGCTGCAGACGATATAAATATATAAATATATAACGCAATAACCCAAAAAATCTTTTGTGATCCAAACCAACCGATCTAAACCAGCAATTAACCACACTCTCAACAACAGCAGACCTAGTAATGATTGTGATCCGAATTTATGATTCACGGTTTTCAATCCGCTGTAATCAAATTCTTAATGAATCAAGATCAATCCCATTAATCAAACCCATCCAAAACAATGATCCAGATGACATGTTGGCTGTTTCTCATGCGCAGGGTCATCGTTGTGTTGCGTCAGAACTCTATCCGAGAGCTTCTTCCCTGCTCTTGTGGATCGACCAGTTTGCTTTCCCCCCTGAAAGCCTGTAGGTTATGCTATGCTATAACATATCAAAGAGAACGAGCACAGGGTGCAGAACATCCTGGGTGTCTTCCTGCTGTACAACCCCCCCCCCCCCCCCGCCCACACCCACTCCAGGGCCTCTAACTGCCAATCAATCAGCAGGTAAGGATGATGACTAAATGAATGGGTGAAAGGATGATAGGAATCCATCTATTCATTATTGCCCCAGACAACATTTCTTTAGTCTTTGGGCGGCGGCAGCTGTGTCATGATTTGGCTCCGTTCCAATCCCATTGTTCTCTCTAATCTGCGGTGTGTGCGTACAGACGTCCTCGATGCATCGCTGGCAGCAAAGTATCCTCAATCCACCGTGAGCTTTGACAACATGTAATCCCTTAATAAACTGCTACTACAGGCATGACTGGCAAGTGGCGCTTCAGCCAATAAAGCTCCGCGATGACGATGAGGTCGCTTGAACCGCAGTCGAACATTAGAGTGAGCAGATTGTTTTTCGTGAAAGACGGGTTAAGGATTACTAGAGGAGCACAGAGCCTACGAATCAGCTTCAAATAGACTGCATGGATTCAGCCGGAATAAAGCCGTGAGCACGAACACTGTGACCGCCGCGACCGTTCTGTGCTGCTCGACGGTGGGCCGGGGGGGGGGGGGGGGGGGGGTCCACGTGGGTCTCTGTCCGGCCAGACAAAGAGGAAACCAACAAAATGTGGTTATCACACCACCCCTCCCCTACCCCCCCACCCCCCCTGCGCCCCGGCAGCCCCCCCCCGCCCCCACCGACCGACACCTCTCTGCCGAGCCGCCGGCCCCCTCTCAACCCCCGGGTCCCACGGGCCCCGTTTTCAATTTGCCACGGAACTTGGCCAGACTTCACTCGTCACCCGGGCTAAGGGACATCTTTTGACACTTTTACATTAGAAACACAGCCCTCCGCTGATTAAAAGCCTTTTGCCACTTCTTCTCCCTCCCTCCCTCCCCCTCTTCTCTTTCCATCCATCTCTCTTCTCTCTCCCCCTCCCTCTCTGTCTGTTCGGCGAGTGGTAATGTAAGACGGGTGTCCATTTCCTGTCTCCTCGTTTTCTCTCTTGAAAAATCAACCGCAAATAACTCCCGGCCTTCGGTGGCTATCTTGATCCTCACTCCACAGGAGATAAGGACACCATTTATTGTTTTCATTTGAGCTTGAGTGCCGAGGCCGAGAGCAGCGGATGGCTCCGCCAGGGAGATAAATACACCACAAATGGTTAACTCAATCTGTCTTGCCGAGCAGGCAGACAGCCCTGTGTTTTGAGGCGAGGAGGGATGGCATGGTGAAACCAGAGCCAGAGGGAGAGGCAGCCATATCTGCAGGGGACCCTAATCAAACTAAGATAAAAGGCCTATAGTAACATGAGCCATGGCTTCCTTCACAAAAAAAATATTTATATATATAGAGAGAGAGAACAACCAATGGAAAAACAAGAGTTGTGCCTGTGTATCCACGACAACGGGTGTAAAAATCGATGGCCCACGGATTGTTAAACGCAACCGGCGGTCCGTTTACATTTAATGAATAAATATCCCCCACCACTCTTTGACCTTTTCCCCCCCCCCGAGAGAGAGAGAGAGAGAGAGAGAGAGAGAGAGAGAGAGAGAGAGAGAGAGAGAGAGAGAGAGAGAGAGAGAGAGAGAGAGAGAGAGAGAGAGAGAGAGAGAGAGAGAGCGCTGTTAGAGTAACTGATGTGGTTATCTTGTCCCGTGACAGGCTGAATCACTCCATCAGGCGCCACTACAGACAGCAGTGCCTCAGACGACAGCATCACTAGAGTGGCCACAAACACCAACCCTACTATGCACCCCTACACCCCCCCTACCCTCCCCCGCACAATTTAGATCAGGAGGTGAGAGTGTTTGGCCTAAGCCAAATTTGATCAGCCGATGCCAGTTGCATCCCCCCCCCCCCCCACCCCTACACACACACCAACACCCCCCTTCATCCTCTAGCCTCCACTGCTATCTGAGATGAAGATGATATTACTATTCGAAAGTGAACAAAGTGCAGGAGACAGGAGGGAGAGATACCTAGAGAGGGCATGAAAGAGACATAGAGGGAGAGAAAAGGAGAGATAGAGAGACACATAGAGAGAGAAAGAGCAAATAAGATGTAGCGTAATTTATTTCTTAAAATACCCCCCCCCCCCCCCGTATGTCCAGCAGAAAGGAATTAGTGCTGTGTGTGTGTGTGTGTGTGTGTGTGTGTGTGTGTGTGTGTGTGTGTGTGTGTGTGTGTGTGTGTGTGTGTGTGTGTGTGTGTGTGTGTGTGTGTGTGTGTGTGTGTGCCACACAATGCACCTACAGCTGAATCAAGGAGGCCCACATTCATATGCCGGGGACGGACGTGAATCAATTATAAAAAGGTATATAAGAAGAATGAATTCTCAACTTTATGTGCTGGACCAACACACCAATTAAAAAACACAGCCTAGGAAGACTTTCACTGACATTTACAACAAAAAAATCACTGACATATACATATAATTCTGATATTAAAAGATTAGAGAAATTAGCATTTAGCAATGAGAAAATATTATAAATATAGTGTTGAGTGTGCAGATAAGAGCAGGGTAATTAAGAATAAGCATGGCAGTGGAGGAAAACATTTGAAGACTCAACCTGAGCTAGTTGGCTTCTCCCCGCGTTGCCCTACAGATATTTTACATTATTCAATCCAAAATACCATCATTCTGATTCTCAGTTTTCTTGCTTTTCTGCATTTTAATGTTTAATAGGGGCCCACGGCAATCTAGGGGTACAATTATTTCATATCCGCAGAGAGGGGGAGAGAGGGAGAAAGAGAAAGAGAGACAAAATGTATCATAATGTTGTATTTCTTTTAAAAGGTGTTATTTCTCCGATCTCATAGGAAAGAAATGGCTTTGAGTAGTGTAGCAACCGTTCTCCCTATTCGCTAGTCTCGTACCCGTTCTTCTAAAACAACCGTCAATCTGTTGCCACGGACACCGTGCCTTCACCAGGAAAAGACAATGGCATCAATACAGTAATTAACTGATTATTTACACGTTGCCACTTATCCGGATGATACGGCAACACGGCTAAGCCTGTTGCCAACCGCCGCGATTACAGGAATGTTTATCCTCAGCCCGACAAAAGGAGGGGGAGAGAAAAAATGGAGTGTGTGTGCGTGTAATTACCGAAAACATTACACCAAGTGGCAGAGAGGGGATTCTTCTACCAGAGGAAGTTGTGTCGATAAGTGCGGACATTAGGGAAATGAGTCTCTCGCTCTCTCTCTCTCTCTCTCTCTCTCTCGCTCTGCCTCTCCAGCACATATTAATACACACATTAACTCGGTCCCAGAAGTATGTGCCGCCAAATAATAGGATGCATATCCACAGACAACACAGCAACGGCAATGCTGGAAATTGCATCCCTGGGACATCTTACGCATTTGAATGCCCATGCAAGTGCATTATGGATGTATGGCTTTCATCAGCTCTCGTTGTGAACTTTGCCGCTCGCCTCTACATCTACTATGCTAATAGCATGTCTAATGTATGCTAGCATGTGGGCAACGTGGTTTTATGATTGGACAGATGCCGGGAGAAGTTACCTAATGAAATGTGATCACACAAAACAATGGTGAGTCATATAAGCTGTTCTAGTGTAGACGTGACCGCATTAGTGAATATACCGGCATGCTAGTGTCAGACGCCTTTGGGGTCCTACTGGGGTGAAAAAGTATGTGCACGTCTTTCTGCCAAGTAAGATAGCAGTGCATCAATGGCATCAGTCAACGAGTCAGTCCGTCAGTCAACCAACGAGCGTCAGTCAGTCAGTCAACCAGTCAACCAGTCTGTCAGTCTGTCAGTCAACTAGTCCGTCAGACAACCAGTACGTCAGTCAGTCATATCAATCATGAAAATCCCAGCATGGCGTTTCCAGGTGAGGGTGTTTTCAGTGTGTGTGTGTGTGGGTGTTTGTGTGTGTGTCTGTGTCTGTGTGTGTGTGTGTGTGTGTGTGTGTATGCTGCCGTGCGTGCATGCGTGAGAGATACAACAGGAATGGAAAGATAGAAAGGATGGTGAGAGAGAGTGAGTGTGTGTGTGTGTGTGTGTGTGTGTGTGTGTGTGTGTGTGTGTGTGTGTGTGTGTGTGTGTGTGTGTGTGTGTGTGTGTGTGTGTGTGTGTGTGTGTGTGAGAGTGAGAGATAAAGAAGGGGACAGAGCGAGAGTGCGGTGGGCATAAAGCGCCGTCTTATTTTCTGTGCCATTTGCCGGCTAGTACTTGCACAGCTATCCCATCACATCATGTCAAAGATCGTAAACAAGCAAATAACAACAGAAATGGCAGCCGCACTGCAGTGAGGGAAAAGAGCGAGCGACAGCCACACTGCCTTGCTCCTCCACTCACTCTTTTTTTTTTTTCCTGGCCTCCTGGTAGGCAAAGGAATACATAATTAAATGTAACTTTCCTCACTCACTGTAAATATCCACGATACACACAAGCACATGATATACAGTGTGAAAAGTACACACACACACACACACACTGTTGAGGAATGAAGCGTGTGGACAGATTGATGGCGTGGCGCCACGTCTGGCCCTGGCGATGTATTTATGGCGGCCGTCGTTCACAGGATGTCGAGGTGCCATCACCTTTATTTATGAGGAGGCATCCCCCGCCCCGCGCCATATCATTCTCTAAATGGTATACAGCGTGCGGCCGCCATTTTTCTCACAAAATATAGAGGCCACGTCGTGCCTGAACACACCGGAGGGGTGGGGGCAGTGAGGGGGCCGGATGGTGTCATTATTAATCATCAATAGGCCCAGCGACGACGGGGCCAACACATGTCAAACAATCAAATATGTCCTCTCTGGGGACCTGTAGTAGTCAAGAGGTGTCAGTCTTGGCATATTTACTCCAGTGAAGGTCCCGACTCATCAACAGCAGCAGTTATTTATCATATTTCACTTGCCAAACTCGAAAAAATAAGAACGTCCATGGTATTTATTTACCATTTGCTGCGTTCTTGTGAGGTGATTTATTTTCTTGATGGGAAGTGCTCTGCGATGGACAATTCTGCACACACACACACACACACACACACATGCACAAACGAGGTCATTGGTCTCTCGCTTGTACATTTGACAGGCTTTTCCACGCCACGTTCAGGGGGTGCCACCGAACCCAGAGCAACAGGAATGTAAGGAAACTGTTTTTTTTTGGTTTCCAGAAATGATGGGTGGAGCGGACTGTAATTCACTTTTTCACGGCCCCAGAGAAAAATGAATACAGGGGTAGTGAGTGATGCATTGTGAACACCCCTGATTAGCAGCACTGAACAGCCATAAGCTAACCTGTTTACTGCTAACTGTTCTGGAGTCCTTAAGGAGCGCAGACAGGGTGCTCACAGTTGGTGCATAAAAGCACCCAAGGGAGCGATATCTGTTGGTTGCCGGCGCGATAGTAGCTAATGCGCCTACAGCGGTAATTGCAAAGCAATAGTGTGTTTGTTTCTGTTGCTAAGACTCCCTTCTGAGTCCCACAGTTCCACCGTAGTCCCCACCCACCACCCCCCCAACACCCCACCCTCTGGTGAGGTGATGATGTCAGGAATGAGCGCTAACTGCTACACTCCTCGGAGGAGGGAAAGGAGGAGGGGGTAGAGAAGGAGGAGCCAGAAGAGGAGGAGGAGCCAGAAGAGGAGGAGCAAGAAGAGAAGGAGGAGGAAGAGAAGGAGGAGCCAGAGGAGGAGGAGTAAGAAGAGAAGGAGGAGGTAGAGAAGGAGGAGCCAAAGGAGGAGGAGTAAGAAGAGAAGGAGGAGGTAGAGAAGGAGTAGCCAGAAGAGGAGGAGTAAGAAGAGAAGGAGGAGGAAGAGAAGGAGGAGCCAGAAGAGGAGGCACAAGAGATGGAGGGGGTGGAAGAGCAGCAGGAGATAGGGGCAGGAAGGCTGAGGAGTAGAACGAGACGGAGGAGGAGGAGCAAAGAGAGGAGGGCGCCACGGCTCATGAATAAGATATGGCAGCCAGTCTCACTACAGGGCTTTCGCATTAGGCCCGGCGTCAAAGCCAGCGGCCCCTCTGTGCCACACATCCACATGCCCGTAAGCGTGTGCACGTGATAAAACAAACCCTGATGCGTGGTGCACGTTCACGCACAAGCCAGCTCTGGCACCTCTTCCCGTTATAATGGGGGTTTTACAGCAACCAATGGGTGCCTAGATCTGAGGGGAACGCCGCGACGTGGATTAGGGCTTATGGAAACAAATAAGTGTTTTAAGAGGAGCCGGCCCCGGTTTCAATTTCAATAGCTCGTTTAACCCTTATCTGTCCAATTCCTTGGGGCCCATTCTATGTTAATTGGATCTACATTGCACTTGCATTGGGGGTGTTAACAAGCACAGCCTATGAATATTAATTACCCTGAAGTTTTGTGCGTAGGAAAGACTTGGCTGATACATATTAATTCTATGAAGTTTTTAAAGTAGAGCTCTCATTAAAAATGGATAAGCCCTGCACATGAATGTTTTCCCAGGAGAAATTGTGCATCCTTTAGCGCAATCCTTAATAAATTGGGTCAAATTGCCTGCTCTGAAAGAATGGTTTCTAGTCAAATGAGACATGATTGTTCCGCTAAATGTAAACATCGTGAACTGTGATTTTGTGTTGTGTTGTGACAAATACAATGTTGTACACACGCTCTGAGCCCGCAATAATCTGACGTATCCTAGGGCTCCGTCAAATCATGTCTAGAACTGTAAAGATCAAACAAAAATGAATATCTCTGTTTGGAAATTAACTTAAGTGTGGGGGAGAGAGGGAGAGAGAGAGAGCCAGAGAAAGAGAGAGAGTGTGAGTGTGAGTGTGAGTGTGAGTGTGAGTGTGAGTGTGAGTGTGAGTGAGTGAGTGAGTGTGAGTGAGTGAGTGTGAGTGTGAGTGTGAGTGAGTGAGTGTGAGTGTGAGTGTGAGTGAGTGTGAGTGTGAGTGTGAGTGTGAGTGAGTGTGAGTGTGAGTGTGAGTGTGAGTGAGTGTGAGTGTGAGTGTGCACATTTTGCTGTGTCTTGGTTTTGAATGTTCATCAAGGGAGGGAGGGGCTTAAAAATGCTTCTAGGTTAAATAGGAACCTGCAGATGATTTGCTATTTTTGGCCTGTGATTTGTGATAGAGCTATGACTTGAAACAACAGAGACAAAATATCAAACACACATATTGACACGTTGTCTCACAATCCTTTCTTTGATTGGCTAACTACAGTACTCTGATCCATCGGTCTAACGTGACCCTCCATGCTGGTTCTATCTGCTCCCCGGTTCCTTCTCCCACTTCTCCTCCCATCGAGCGTGTCTGGAGACTGGAAGTGAAAAGGGGAGTGCATGGGCTGCCAGCCACAGGACAACCGAAGCAGAACATAATGGCATACATAAGAGGTGGTCCCTTTCTTCTCCAGGCCAGTCGCTCAGGAGACACCTGCTTGGGAGTTCAGGGGGAAGCAGTAAGCAGGTAACAACACAGAGGCGGAGGGGGCGTTGAGGGTCGTGGGCATGCTGGTGGCACACAATGAGAGTCACTTCACCACTCCTAATGATACCAGCATGCGGGGGGTGGAAATTCATTAACATAAGGGAGGATATTCAACCTCGACACCACACAAAAACATTCCTTGGTGCATGTGTACACATCAGCACATACACGCACACTCAGACACAGGCCCAAGCATGGATGCACGCAGACAATGCCACCGTCGCCGCTGCCTCAGACGGATACTCAAGCGTACCAGCACCGGCATTCAGGGAGAGAGAGAGAGAGAGAGAGATCTACTCTCTCTCACTTCATCCTTCTTCACAGAAAAGGCAGAGCCACCTTTGAAAAGGGTGTAAACATCTTTCTGCCTTCTAAAAAATATACTTTGACCTCATCTCCTACAACCTTTGCTGCATGATCGACCTCTTCTAGCTGAGACGTGTCATTCCCCGCCCACGCCTATGGTGAGGATCTACCTCGTCTACCACATGGTTCGAGGGGTGTGTGTGTGTGTGTGTGTGTGTGTGTGTGTGTGTGTGTGTGTGTGTGTGTGTGTGTGTGTGTGTGTGTGTGTAGATGAACAAGTTTGAAGAGCCACTCTAGAAGATGACATCATTGTCAAACCGCTCCTTGCATGCCCTTGTGGACCCCCACCCTTTCCACCATGCTGCCCACATGAAGCGGGCCAGGGAGAGGGCGTGTGTAAACAGGATGTCAACTCATGGAACATTCAACTCTATTTTAAACCGTGTGTGTGTGTGTGTGTGTGTGTGTGTGTGTGTGTGTGTGTGTGTGTGTGTGTGTGTGTGTGTGTGTGTGTGTGTGTGTGTGTGTGTGTGTGTGTGTGTGTGTGTGTGTGTGTGTGTGTGTGTGTGTGTGTGTGTGTGTGTGTGTGTGTGGTGCCTCTTCACTCCTGGGGGGCACGGGCGGTGAAACAAAAGCAGATAGACTCAACAAAATGGATGAGTTCACATGTTGGCACATGTCATTCCGAGATGGGACTGGAAGACAATTTTGGAGTTTTTTATCATTTTTTTCTTCTTGTTCTCTTTACCGCACACAAACCGGATGCTAACAAGCCTGCAGGCAAGAACGCAAAACTTTTTGCAATATCGTATACTTAGGCGAACCACGTATACGTACATTACAGCGAACACTTCCAACGCGCCTCAAACTGAGAGAAGATTGGGCTTTGTTGGAAACAATCCCCATAACTTTCAGGTTACATATGCTGTTCTTTATTCCTCTGATAACAATTACCCACCCACCCGATTTTTAAACATACCAGCGCATTATTGTTCAATTTTCACCTCCATTCTTGTGATTATTAATCACATCACACATCAATTCCCAGAACCAGCAGAGAAAGCCATCCTGTAATAAAACTGTCACACGGTGCGCTATAAAGACAGATGTTACCAGTTGTGTGATAACATAATTAAACTGTTCTGTGAGAGGGATTCCATGAAATTATTCAAATTGGACGAGCACTATCATTTTAACAATAAAGCAATTTGGGCAATATGCGGTGTCATAACACCGATGTTATCCTTCACCATCACATTTTTTCAATAAGCCTCGCCGCCCAGCTGACAATATCAACAGTTTATGCACGAGAAAGTAAAGGTCTTTGGAACCGGACGGTCTGGAGTCCCTGAAGGCCTGGAGAACCTGAAGGCCTGGGGAACCTGAAGGCCTGTAGAACCTGACGGCCTAGAGAACCTGTAGGCCTGGAGAACCTGAAGGCCTGGAGAACCTGACAGTCTGGAGAACCTGAAGGCCTGGAGAAGCCGAAGGCCTGCAGAACCTGACGGCCTGGAGAACCTGAAGCCCTGGAGAACCTGAAGGCCTGGGGAACCTGAAGGCCTGGAGATCCTACCCCATACCCCCCCTGAATGACGCTACTTTGACTGGAGTCCACATCTTCAGTATCCTCCTCTCTCAGGTTGCTTTGATATTTGCCTAATGAAGCTTTCTCAGAGTAAAGAAATGTAATAAATCAGAATCAGAATATAAAGCGTGCCTTTCTCGTGGTCTTGGTCGACTTTCTCGCATTCTTGGAAGATATCCCCTAAGAACGTGCCTTTGGTTGTGTGAGCCATTGATATGGTATATCTGTGACTCAAATACCCATACATGCATATGCCACAGGATATGCTTCATGCTGTAACATGGGCACAAATGTGCACGCACATACACATGCCACTGCAAGCCCTCGGGCAGGAAAGTGTTTAGACTGCGATGCACTCAAAGCGTTTCGACGCAAAGCAGACCGAGAGGAGAGCCGACATCATCTTTAGGAGCTGTGGAGACACACGATGCTTCAGTTCTGGCTCTGCACGCTGCAAGCCCAGCAACCTACACATTCCATCCCCCCCCAGAACCCATCATCACACAGAGAGCTGGCGTGGCGTCAACTAGAATGAGTAACCCCCTCCGTCGACTTGAACCGTGAACCCTCCATACCACTCCACTCCCACCCCTAGCGTCCTGGCCAGGAGGGCTCCCACCTGACCAGACCGGAGAGGGCTCTACACTGCAACCCTCCCTGCCCTGATGCTGTAGACCTCTGAGACCTCTTGCTCACTGGGAGGTTGGAGGAAGACGTCCGACCACGAGTTCAAAACGAATTGATAACAGCCATCAGCATAGTTCTGCCGGCTTACCGATTTAGTGTGGACATGAATTTGAATACACTCAAACTGTGTTAGTGTTTATTTTATAGTTTCATTCCAGCTATATCAATGGGTGAAAGAGGAGGCTCATCAGTCTCAAAAATTGAAGTCGCAGATTTGGTGTGGCACCTTGCCGTTGGTCTTTCTTGCATCATCAACTCAAACTATGAGTCCCTCCTATTACAACGGCAGCGTCAGGATGGTTTGCCCGTTGCCCTAGGCTGGGTGTTCCCCTCCCAGCCAAAAAGATCTGGGTTAGATCCCCAATGTCTTCTCAATGTCTTCAGCAACCCCCTACCGGCTCATTGATGGGATACACCTGAATTCCTGGTCAATCGCTGTGGTTAAAAGCCTCGGCCAATGAACTAAATAGTAAGTATTCACCATTAGGGATAGGGATCATTAATATTTATTGATATCGATACCATTTTCGATACTCCTTAACGATCTGAACCTCTATTGATACCACTATCGAAACAATTTTATTAATTGGTGGAAATACGTCGCGTTTTTCGTGATGAGGAAAATATTTAAGAAATAAATAATTGTATTTTAAATTAAATATGTCCTCATCCTCATCCTCATCGTCATCCGCTTATCCGGGGTCAGGTCGCGGGGGGAGCAGCTCAAGCAGGGGGCCCCAGACTTCCCTTTCCCTGGCCACATTGACCAGCTCTGACGGGGGGATCCCGAGGCGTTCCCAGGCCAGTGTTGAGATATAATCTCTCCACCTAGTCCTGGGTCTTCCCCGAGGTCTCCTCCCCACTGGACGTGCCTGAAACACCTCCCAAGGAAGGCGCCCAGTGGGCATCCTTACCAGATGCCCGAACCACCTCAGCTGACTCCTTTCTAAGTAAAGGAGCAGCGGCTCTAATCCGAGTTCCTCACGGATGGCTGAGCTTCTCACCCTATCCCTAAGGGAGACGCCAGCCACCCTTCTGAGAAAACTCATCTCGGCCGCTTGTACCCGCGATCTCGTCCTTTCGGTCATCACCCAGCCCTCATGACCATAGGTGAGGATAGGAACGAAGATCGACCGGTAGATCGAGAGCTTTGCCTTGCGGCTCAGCTCTCTTTTCGTTACAACGGTGCGGTAAAGCGAACGCAATACCGCCCCCGCTGCTCCGATTCTCCGGCCAATCTCACGCTCCATAGTACCCTCACTCGCGAACAAGACCCCGAGGTACTTGAACTCCTTCACTTGGGCTAAAGACTCATTTCCTACCCGGAGTAAGCAATCCACCGGTTTCCTGCTAAGAGTCATGGCCTCAGATTTAGCGGTGCTGATCCTCATCCCAGCCGCTTCACACTCGGCCGCCAGCCGATCCAGTGAGTGCTGAAGGTCACAGGCCGATGATCCAATGAGGACCACATCATCTGCAAAAAGCAGTGACGAGATCCTCAGACCACCGAACTGCAACCCCTCCCCACCACGACTACGCCTCGATATCCTGTCCATGTATATCACAAACAGGATTGGTGACAAGGCGCAGCCCTGGCGGAGACCAGCACCCACTGAGAACGAAACTGACTGGCTGCCGAGAACACGAACACAGCTCTTGCTTTGGGAGTACAAAGATTGGATGGCCCTGAGGATAGACCCCCTTACCCCATACTCCCGCAGCACCTCCCACAGTTTCTCCCGGGGGACCCGGTCATACGCCTTCTCCAGATCCACAAAACACATGTAGACCGGATGGGCATACTCCCAGGCCCCCTCCAGGATCCTTGCGAGAGTGAAGAGCTGGTCCGTAGTTCCACGTCCGGGGCGAAAACCGCATTGTTCCTCTTCAATCTGAGGTTCGACGATCGGCCGAACCCTCCTTTCCAGCACCTTGGAGTAGACTTTACCAGGGAGGCTGAGAAGTGTGATACCCCGGTAATTGGCACACACTCTCTGGTCCCCCTTTTTGAACAGGGGAACCACCACCCCGGTTTGCCACTCCTTTGGCACTGTACCCGACTCCCACGCGATGTTGAATAGGCGTGTCAACCATGACAGCCCCTCAACACCCAGAGCCTTTAGCATTTCTGGCTGGATCTCATCAATCCCTGGGGCTTTGCCACTGCGGAGATGTTTGACTACCTCAGTGACCTCCACCAGGGAAATTGACGACGAAACACCATCAACCTCGAGCTCTGCCTCCAACATAGAGGGCGTGTTATTCGGATTCAGGAGTTCCTCAAAGTGTTCCTTCCAACGTCCGACGACCTCCTCAGTTGAGGTCAACAGAGTCCCATCCTTACTGTACACAGCTTGGATGGTTCCCCGTTTCCCCCTCCTGAGGTGCCGGATAGTCTTCCAGAAACACTTTGGTGCCGACCGAAAGTCCTTCTCCATGGCCTCTCCGAACTTCTCCCACACCCGCTGCTTAGCCTCCGACACGGCAGCCGCTGCAGCCCTTCGAGCCTGTCGGTACCCTGCAACCGAGTCAGGAGTCCTCCAGGATATCATATCCCGGAAGGCCTCCTTCTTCAGTCGGAGGCCTGAAGAAATTAAATATGTAATTTTTAATAAATATTGACATCAGTAGTTTTAATTATATATACTGAAATGATTAGAGCACACTATACAACTGCATTAGTAATACAGAAACATGAGTAATACAGTATAACTCATGTTTCTCACCAAAAACTAAATTGAACGTTACTCTGTTACATTTGAACGAATCATGATAACCTATCAGTCGTTTTATTGAGCCAACCTAACACATCATGACATCTGAAACTTTATTAACTTTTTAAGATAACTAGCTTGTATGCTGCCGATTACAACACAGATTTCACAATTGGATTACTATTTTTAACTGACGGGACTAGCGATAATGTCTGTGTGTGCGATTACCGCTCGTACTTTGAGTGGATGATTAAGACGGGCCGGTCTGTGGTGCGACAGGAGAAGGAGGAGACAGGAGTCTTTTCAACTCAGAGACAGTCAAAGGTACTGCATTTGGTCTTTATATGATGCACAATGCTAATGTGCTTGGCCATTGAGGTTGTGTCCCCCCTTTACAATAAACGACTTTCGCCCTTTTCGCCCGTTCAGCCATCCCCGCGAGCAAAGTTAACTGCCAGGCTTCACTTGTAATACCCGTTTGCTTACAATTCCATTCAAAAACATTGGTGGACACGCTGCAGTGATTGGATTGATTTGATTTAAATGCCGTGACGTGACTCGAAGGACACAATATTACGTTACGTTAAAAAAATGATAAATGAACGACGGCACTCGATAGTGGTATCAATAAGCCCAAACGTTAATGATTTTCGGGTTTTGAAAAAAGTGGAACCGGGTCCTTGATAGAAGCGGGTTTGGATCTCCATCCCTAGTCACCACTGTGTGTGTGCATGTGTTGGTTCACAGTGCTTATCTCCTAGCGCCCCCTGATACCCCGACTACAACCACTTGAGCTGGATGGAACCAGTCCAGAAACGACTCATCTGAGGAGCACCTTCATCTACCTTCAGGGGCTCCAGCGAGGGGCCTGGTAAGCTCTGCATTATGCAAATACTAGCTGTGTCAATGCAGTGCTAGCGCTATCTGCTGCCACCACTGTGTGGGTGTGATTATTTATGTGATTGTGTATGTGTGGCTCTCTCTCCTGCACGCAACCCCCCAAGGTAGAGGGGCAAAACTGAATACATAAAAAGGGAAATTATATGTATTTTCTTTCTTGTATCCCCCTTCTCTATATATACGTTACTGTGCAAAATAATGGCTGCTTTTAAGATATCGTTGGGTTGCCTTCGTCTTAAAAGGCTGAAATCTCAGGAACGGCTTACACTGCGAACTAAAGGGGGTCCTTTTTGAAAAACAGGATATTAATATTTAATATCCCACAGCTGCATGGGTTGCAACCACATTTTGCACCGGAGCGATCAACAGCATGCTTAAACCTGAGCGGTAGTACAAACAGGCTATCGAAATTGATCGTACATCATGAGAAATGGATGTGCACGGACTTGAATGTCCCGGAGACAACAGCTTCAAAAGGGAGCCGCGCACCGACGCAACTCCCTCAACGTCAATCCTGGGCCTCTTGTTTGTTTACACCATTTCAGCTGTTGCCATGGAGGCTCACTTTTTCACACCACTTCCTGTTGCACAAAAAAAAGAAAAGAACGAAAACAAAATAAAACCAAACCCAAAGAAAAAACAAGCCTGCAAGTAATTGCAGAAACACAACCGTTTCATGTTTGTTTGGGTGTTGTTTGCTTTCCATCTGCACTTCCTCTTGAGGACCGACTCGAAAAACAAAGAAAAGAGGTAGTAAAAAAAAAAAAAGAAAAAGGACTTAGTATGAAGTTATAATTCCTTTGAAAATAAATAGGCTCTAATTATTTGGAAAAGCATATTCTCATACTGTGTTGGTATTTTTTAAACACGATTGACAGCCAGAAAGCTTATGGTCACAACAACAAAGGCCTGAACATGTGCAACAGCCAGAAGGTCATGAAGCTAAAAACTATAACTCATTCCATAAAACCCATTTTTAATGAAAAACAAAATTGAATTTCAGTGTGTCCTGAGTTAACAACACAAAGAAATAAGTTTGGGTTACTCAAGAGGGTTCTTTGTTTTCCCCTGTAATGTGTTTTGCAGACTGAACCATTGGAAGCGAACCCAGAGCCACCTCTCCGTCGTCGATCATTAAAAAGGAGTATTTGACTTACTAATAGAGATGCTTAAACCAAGCTTATGGTCCACTTCCCCTAAATCTGACGAGTCTACAAGATAAATTCCCCTGTCAGCGTCGAGATGATCAAACAGATTACAATTATTTCATCCCCCGTCTTTATTAATGAGCACTGTCTTTCATAGTTATGTTCCCTAATAAGAATAAATGATATGTCATGGCCAGGTTTGTTGTTCCCAGGGACTCTGGGAGAGCGCTAATGCATCTGCACCTTGAGTCTGGGGAAAACTCTTGATTGATTTTCGTCTATTTTCTAAGCTTTTTTAAGCTTCAAATAATAAGAAAAAATGGAAAGCGGCATCTTCATCTCTTTTTACTGGAGAACAAAGGACACAAAAGAAGCTTTTGGTGTCACTAGTAAGATTTGTGTTAGTGTCAGCGGCACAAATAAAACTTTGAAGAAGCCACTGTGAAATGCCACCGCACCAAAAGAAGAGAAAAAAACGTAAAGAGTTATCAAGTAATTGAGCGAAGATCTTAATGCCCTGGGGACAATTAACATGGTTCACGGTGCATGAGTGAAAATCCTGGGTTAGTCTAATGGGAGAATAAAAAGAGACTGCCAGCCTGCTAGCCAGAAACACACCCTTTGGTAAGTAGCCTATCAAAGCACAGTGCTGAGAGAGAGAGAGAGAGAGAGAGAGAGAGAGAGAGAGAGAGAGAGAGAGAGAGAGAGAGAGAGAGAGAGAGAGAGAGAGAGAGAGAGAGAGAGAGAGAGAGAGAGAGAGAGAAACAGAAAAGACACACCTCTTCCTTCATCTCTAGCCACGCGTCATTTATCACACAGAACAATTAATACGCCTCACTCCGTTTCTACTGCAACCGCAGAAATTAAACCCCCTCGGATTTGTTAGGGAGGGCATAAAAATAAGACGCAGCGGCTATTTACCATGTTGGGAAGTACCAGCGACACACCAAACCGTGTTTACCAGGATTTAAGAAGAAAGGAAAAGCCACAATGTGTTTGTTTCCCCCACTTCTGTTTGAAGCCACAGAGATCCTGGAGAACAACCAGGAAGCCCCAAGGTGCACAACTGCCTCCCACCTTCAGGGAAGGTGCTCCCTTGTTGGTTTGGCTTGTTTGTCGTCCCTTTGCCCCCCTGGCTTCATTGGGTGCAGAAATATCTTTCGGTAAGGATGTCTACCTGTGGTCAATCCTTGAGCAAGAAAAGGTCTCCTAGATGACTAAAATCAAACGCAAATAGTCAACTGCACGGCCATGACGCTGCCCCTGGCAGCCACTCCTCCCCACCCCTCTCCCACTCCCACCCCTCTCTCTCCCGGTGTCTCTCGCCCGCATCACATTCATCAGCTCTCTAAACCCCTGGTGTCTCTGCGGAACGAATCAGAACGCGCCCCTGGCGAGGAACTGAAGGGAAAAGTCAACAGGAATTAGGTTTCAGCGTAACTGTTTACTCAACTGTGGCCTGCAGTTATTGAAATTGTATCCACGGTTATGTGTGTGACTACCGCCGTAATGAATTCAGCATGGCCCGCGATTCCCCCAACTGACAAGAGGGTGCGTTCTGGGAGCTGGAAGTGTGGGGGGGGGGCTGGGGGTTTGGAGGCACGAGGGAGACAAGAGGAGGGCCTGTTAGGTACACTGAAGTGAGGGCCCAAAGGTGCTAGTAATGACACGGACAATCGGGATGGATGAAGAACACACTTATTCTATGATCTTGTTTCCATTCTGTCAAGCTCTGTTCTGCCCGTGTGCACGGAAAATGTGCACGTGTTTGTTGAGACCCCGGCAGGCCACCGTACATGGCATGAAGTAAAACCAATGCAAGCTCAAATTGAAAGCCATTCTGTCTCCCCACTGTCTCCCCACTGTCCCCCTCTCATCTTGTTCACTAGTTGTCTCTCTCTCCCTCTCATCTTGTTCACTAGTGGTCTCTCTCCCCCTCTCATCTTGTTCACTAGTGGTCTCTCTCCCCCTCTCATCTTGTTCACTAGTTGTCTCTCTCCCCCTCTCATCTTGGTCACTAGTTGTCTCTCTCCCCCTCTCATCTTGTTCACTAGTTGTCTCTCTCCCCCTCTCATCTTGTTCACTAGTTGTCTCTCTCCCCCTCTCATCTTGTTCACTAGTGGTCTCTCTCTCCCTCTCATCTTGTTCACTAGTTGTCTCTCTCCCCCTCTCATCTTGTTCACTAGTTGTCTCTCTCCCCCTCTCATCTTGTTCACTAGTTGTCTCTCTCCCCCTCTCATCTTGTTCACTAGTGGTCTCTCTCCCCCTCTCATCTTGTTCACTAGTGGTCTCTCTCCCCCTCTCATCTTGTTCACTAGTGGTCTCTCTCCCCCTCTCATCTTGTTCACTAGTTGTCTCTCTCCCCCTCTCATCTTGTTCACTAGTGGTCTCTCTCCCCCTCTCATCTTGTTCACTAGTTGTCTCTCTCCCCCTCTCATCTTGTTCACTAGTGGTCTCTCTCCCCCTCTCATCTTGTTCACTAGTTGTCTCTCTCCCCCTCTCATCTTGGTCACTAGTTGTCTCCACTTTGCTACCGAACAGGAAAGCAGACAGAGAAAAGAACAAACACAGGGAACCAACTAAACAGGCTGCAACCCGGGCAACTGTTATACCGCCATATATAGTATCTATGGAGTGTATATATATATACAGTTAGTACAGGAAAAACAAAACAAGCGTGACTATAGTGTGATTCCCGTTCCAGTGCCTCTCCCATGCAGAGTGGTGACAGATGCTGGCTGACAGTGGCGCGCCGGTCGGGCAGCGTGCGCGGCAGCGCAGAAGTGCCTGGGTTTCGTCACCAAACGACTCCTGACAACAAGCCTCATCCACTCAGGGCCGGGATCAGGATGGGGGGGACGGGGGGGGGGGGGGGGGGGACGACACACGACTCATGCACACCATCGCCTCGTTGCGACGCTGTTGATCTTTTCAAAGCGCGTCCCCCTTCTAAAAGCAGCGTCATGTGTCACGCGTGGCGCTCACACCAACAGAAAGAGCCTGTCTGTTTGTCTCAACTCTGCCCCCCTGCCCCCCCCCCCCCCCTGCCCCCCCTCCCGATTGGGAATGTTTTGTTTCCCCGTCATGTCGATGTCGGCCACGCGTCTCGCTGCCTCCGCTGTGCGGCCGTGGCATTAGCCGCGAGGCGTGAGGCCTCGCGGCTAATGCCACGACCGGTGACGTCCCGCTAAGGTGACAGAGTCAACACCAGCCCCCCCCCTCACACACACACAGAAGAAACAACTGTCTCGGTAATCCTGTGGCACCCACACACTTAAAACGTGTCCGACGCCGCTCGGGTGAATAGTGTGTGGCGAGGGGGCTGCAGAAGCCTCACGCCACGATAACCACGAGCGGGGAAACCAAACACACGATCACAAGGAGAGCACTCCAATGAAATATTCAGAAATACCCCGCAATATACATAAATAATAATAATAATGTGTTTATGTACTGGATGTTCTACTTGGAGGGGGGGGATTAAATATTAAGTGGCACTTTGCAAAGAGTGTGTTGGGGGGGAGGGGGTGGCATTAATGAGGAGTGGAGGTGATGGGGGCGACGTGTGTGTGTGTGTGTGTGTGTGTGTGTGTGTGTGTGTGTGTGTGTGTGTGTGTGTGTGTGTGTGTGTGTGTGTGTGTGTGTGTGTGTGTGTGTGTGTGTGTCTACCTGGTGCTGCTGGAGGTGCAGGATGTCCGCCGCGCTCACCTCCCCCGTCGGCGTGGCGCTCTTGGGCGGGCCTTCCCTGGCTCCGCCCTCTGTTGCGGGGCCGCCACCGTTCTGATTGGCTGGGCCGTCGCTGGTCGTCTCTGACCCAGGGTCCTGCATCATGACTCCAGGTCCTGAGAGGGTTAGACCGGAGTGGAAAGGGAGGAGGGAGGATAGACCAAGACGGGGAGAGGGAGAGGGAGGGAGGGAGAGGGAGAGAGAGAGAGAGAGTAGTGTAAGAGTAGAGAAAGTGAGGGTGGACAGGAGAAGTATAGAAATTAAGACAGAAGAGTAGGGAGAATAAGGAGAAGAGAGAGAGAGAGAGAGAGAGAGAGAGAGAGAGAGAGAGAGAGAGAGAGAGAGAGAGAGAGAGAGAGAGAGAGAGAGAGAGAGAGAGAGAACAATAAGAAAGTGACAGAGAAAATAAAGAGGAGAATAAGAGAGGGGGAGGAAAGGAGGAAGAGAGAGAAAGAGAGGGAAGAAGGGAGGGAAAGAGAGAGAGAGGGCAAAGCAGCTGTTAAAACACACAGAGATGAGGTTGTGTTTCAAGTCAGGGCCAAACTGTAATCACATGTCACACATCCTTCCCACACGACTTCACTTTTATTACAGGGTTCCCCTCGCTGGGGCTTGGCTCTCGCTCGCTTCTTGTTTGTTTGCTTGTAACATATGTGGCGAGGCAAACACACCAGCTTTCCCTCTCTTTTCCTCCCTCTCCCTCTCGCTCCCTCTCCTCCCTGGAGAAATGAGCTCAATCTTTTTTTGTTTTGTCCTTTTCGGGGCACAGATCTGTCACGATAATCCATCCAAGAGCAGCCACAAGTGAGTCTGTTTTGAGTCGAAGTGTAGGCCGTGTGTGTGTGTGTGTGTGTGTGTGTGTGTGTGTGTGTGTGTGTGTGTGTGTGTGTGTGTGTGTGTGTGTGTGTGTGTGTGTGTGTGTGTGTGTGTGTGTGTGTGTGTGTGTGTGTGTGTGTGTGTGTGTGTGTGTGTGTGAGATGTGCTCCTCCTCACAGGAACCCAACCTGTGCAGAGGGAGAAGCGGAGGAGCCCAAGAAAACAGTGGCCCTCCAAAGCCAAACACATTGTATGGAGATGGGTATATTTACCCGCTCGGCTCCCAGAAGGAGCGACGGCACAATGTCTTTTTAATGGGAACCAGTGCAACTACATGAGAGCCTGCCAAGGGACAGGCTTCTTCATGAGAAACCTCTTCTGGCTCTCGGGGCCCCTACCGTGGGCATTTTAGTCTCCAGGGGCAACTGAATGAACACACCAAAATACCGGTCTCAACAGACGTGACAAATGACCTAAAGGAAAAATATTTGATTGGTAAATATTGGTGCTGTATTTACGAAGGTTATTCAAAGAGAAACACACACACACCCGCACACACACCCACACCCACACACACACACACACACGCACACAGCAAGAGAGCCACGGGTAATCATCAACATACATATTCCTGAAATTCCAGTTGGGATTATTTACACACACCAGTGTACATTGGATCTCTGTGCCTCTGTGCTGTAGCCCTGTCTACCCCCCCTACCCCCTACCCCCTACCCTCCATGGACTGTTAATAAAGCTGACCAAGTCGCGCAGAAGCAAATTAACTTGCCTTATCAATTATGTATAT
>NC_079424.1:19278706-19290393 GCF_026213295.1 Gadus chalcogrammus
TCTGCCGAGCAGAAGTCAGCCAGTGCTGCAGAGGCTTCGCAACGAGAATTTTTTTTTTTTTTCCGTCCTTCTTCCGTCTTGATAGTATAGTATCTTGATAATCGTTTAATTTTCAGGGGCTTGCTAAAAAAAACTCAAAACTAAAGGATTATCCCAGTGTGGGATGGAGGCATATTCCAAGAAATCTTCAAGGGAACTTAGTATTTATTTATGTCACTGTAATAAGAATATTACACAATTACAAACCGCTTGCTGTACCAAAATAAGAGGGAAAAGAGGTATCAAATACCACATTAACTCAAGTGTGATGATTGAATATCAAGGCTATTATACCGCTGTAATACCCCCCAACCAGGATCAAAGTCAATACAGGGCCCTGTGGTCCGCTACCTAGCTGAACCCAAAATCTCCAGTGGCGAAGCTTAACAGGTCCATCATATTTTGGGGGGAAAAAACACAAATGCAGTTTATTCGCGTCAAGGCCCTTTTTTTCTTTTTCGAGCAGGGCCTGCTGTGCTCAGACGATTACGTAATGCGCCAAAGTAAGGCAGGCCACGGTATTTTTAGTACATCGAGGGCCGATGGAGACTGGAGTAAATAGAAAAGTGTAATGAGTCTGAATCTGGTGGCGGAGGGACAAAATATAATTCTGGGGTGATGAGCTACATTTAGTAGCCTCACGTTCCACCGCGAATCCTTCATTTGACTTTGACGGCTCGCCTCGCATGTGGCTGCTGCCCATGAGTACCCCGGCAAGAGGACGTCCATCTGGAGACAAGGGGGCCTCCTTTCTTTTCCCCCTGACCAAGGGCCCAGAGTTGTGTGGGAAAAAGGAGGCCTCAAGCTCATCTTACCAATTAGACCTGTCAAACAAGGACGGCCCAAGAAAAACACACACTTCAATCACCCTGCATCCACAGGGAGCGGCAAAAGCACTTATTGTTTTAACATGACTTAAAGTGTGTCACGTATTTTTAATCATTTCATTTTTTTTACTAGAATTCAAAGTATGGGTCATCCCCATGGTACGGTGATGTGAACTCGCGACGAGGAAATGTGTCAGGGATGCATTTCCGACGAATTGACAAGGTTAGTCTGCATTTAATTGTCTCATTAATACTGTTGGCCTGAACGAACCGAGGACAGTGGCGGTGGAGCTGCGGTCTTTCAGAGGGGTTGCCACGTCAACCAATCGCATTCCAGCGGGCATTTGATCAAACTCTGCCCCGGGTGGCTTCGTCTTTTTGTGTGTCAAAAATGGGGAGAAGGTTTTGTCGTGTTTCACCAAAATAACTCGGTTGACTTACAATAAGCGACCTCGCACCAAGAAAGTTAAGTTACTTTTCAGGCACTTAAGAGATATTTGTTTTGAGTTCCCCTTTTTCAAAACACAGATGTTATTGTACCAAAATAACCCGAGGGTTCTGTTTAATCCTGGTTATTCAAGACAATTTGCGCGAAGAGCATTCAATGTTTCCCGGCAGGGGAAAACATATGGCAGTAGTAGTTCCCTCCAGCTTCTGCTTTTTTTTGGTTTTGTCACCCAGAGAATAAGTTAAGCTATTGATTTTCCGGACACAATCATTAACCTTAGCGTACAAATAATGTCAGTTTAGCCTCATGGCTAGAACTGTGGTCAAGAGGATTTGACCATGTAGTGTATGCATTTAGAAAACAATATTGTGATCACTCATTTCTAGAGAAACAAAGTGAAGTATTTTGGAAATGTGTCTTTATTCTGATAGGAACTCGATTAGATCCCATTTGGAAGACATCCAAATGGAGAAAACTAAATGGAGGACATTGCGGATGCCACTGCCCTTCCAGTACACAACAACCACGAAATCGCCATGGCAGTCTCCTCAAATCCTGCTGGGGTGAGCAACCAATCGTCCGTACTCAAATCACAACCACATCAAAAACAAGAAGGGAGCAAACCCCACCATGTTCACCAGAGACCCGTCGCTGGTGGCTCTTTCAATTCACTTGTAATGTTGGCAATACCACATCCGCACCACCGTGCCTCCGAAGAGGCCATTTTCACTGGCCGGGGTTGTTTGTGGCATCGAAGCATGTCATTATTTTTAAAAGCCCCCCAATTTCTTGGTAATGGGACAAATGCAAAAAAAGGGGATTGAAGGAAAGATAAGTGTGTGTGACAGGAGAGGTTTCCTTTCTGGGGTTCAATCGGGGCTGACGGGGTGAGAGAGTCAGACGCAGAAAGTCCCTCCATGAATTCCATAGTAATGGAATCAGTTGTTTTTTATTCTACAATATTATATTCACTTATTTGTGTTTTTCATTAAAACAAAGGCCGTGTGGACGGGTGGAGGGGGCTGGCTGGGGACGTGTCCTACTCATAAAGCAGTGGAATGACAATGTACAGTGGCACTAATACAAGGACATAGTTCATCATGACATTTTTCCCGCAATTCCCAGCTGATTAGGGTCATTATGCGGAAGGCCTGATTTATGTTGTCATTTCCTCTCACCGATCTTGCATCATGAATCTTAATGAATTGGTAAATAAGGGTGAAGATTACACTCCGTGACACCGCCACATTTCTCACCCTCAACGACCGAGATTTATGTCGCAAATTAGAGACTAATAGAGAAAATTGGCTTGCAGGAAGAAAAAAAATGTATTTGTTTTTATGACACACACACAGACACACACACACACACTCACACACACCAGTATGCAAGATGGCTCTCCCAGTAATGCGATTGAGATGTGTCTTGTGGCAAACGTATTTAACGCGTCCCTGCCCTCTAAAACGGCGTTGAGGCGACGAGGAGAGGCGGACGCAGAGAGCGGGAGGAGACTAAAGTTTATAGGCTGTGTGCATTCACCCACCAGCCCCATCTCTCCCCCCTGCCTCCCTCCCCCTCTCCCCCTCCTCACCCATGTGTTGATCAGTATAAATAAACTGCTGTATGACAAACATGTTTACCTTCTCCCGGCAAACATCAGACACATCGGACGCCACGAGGCGCTCGCTCTCCGCCTAATGAAGAGGCCGGCGCCGCCATCAGGCGGGCAGCTGTCGGCGGCGGGCACCGCCGTCCGCGTGGCCGCCGGACGGGAATCAAACGGCGCACAGTCGCCCCTGCCTGTATAGAAGTCACATCGTTTGCGCGTTCTGCGAGGTAGCCGTGTTTCGTTTTTTAATTAGTGATCGGCGGCAGGTGAAGAAAAAACAAACGCCTATATTGAAATAACGACCTGGAGCTTCCCCTTCCGTCTATCCCCACGTCTCCGTCTCAGGATAGAACGGGTGGCACTTTGAAGACGTCTCTGATCGACGTGCCGGCGAGAGCAGGTGGGAGCTGGGCCGTGTGATTAAGGAGCCTCCGACTTCCGCCGTTCGCACGGTGACGCTGTCTTCAGAGGCCCCGGCGGCAGCCCCGTTTGCCCCCCCTGCGCCCAGCAGCACGTCAGCACAAGCATCAGGGACACGACGGGACGGCGCCGTCGTAAACCGCCGCCATTTTTTAAACACCTTTTTTCAGGCAGATCTCTACAAAGAAGCAGCAGGAGGCGGAGGAAGAGGGGGGGGGGGTAAAAAAAAACATCTCCAGTGCTTATTAATACCAACTTCTTAAAGCAGGACTTAAGAGCGATAATGAGAGTCTTTATGTATTACATATTGTGACGTGATTTAGAGACGCAGCTCGACACATCAAAACGGGCTGGCCTTGGTATCGGGGGGTGGTAGGGGGTCGGGGGTTGGGGTGTGTGTTTGGGGGTTGCCATGTGAAAGGGAGTGGAAAATGAAAGCTGAAGCAACGCAGGATGGGGCTTAATTTACTGGCATGTACAGTATGCAAATGAGATTACTCTCAGCTTAACTGCATCATTTATGTCCATAATAACAGCAGCATCATTACAGGGCTCAAATTTAATTACACCATAATTAGCATATCAAAGTGATTGGTTAAAGTTCTAAACAAATGCCCAATTTTGTTAATGAACAGTCACACGTTCTCCATGTTGTTCCGGCCTCTCTTTGGAAACATCCATACAAGTGTTGGAAAAGGGAAAGGAAGAATCTCTCCCCATGTGTGTTTGTGTGTGTATGTGCGTGCACGTGTGTGTGTGTGTGTGTGTGTGTGCATGTTCTACACAGTGTGTTGGTGGAGTTGGGGGGTTGGCCATGGGGTGTATCAAGTACCCATGACAAGGAGAAGAGAAGTGGAAGGGGAGGTGGAAGTGATGAAGGAGGAGGAGGAGGATGAGGACGAAGGCTTTTACCTGGCTGGCTCCACACACTCAGGTTGTGTTTCCCAAACTCTGGGAGATCAAAGATCCCATTTCCCACACTTGCCACTTCAGAAGCTCATCAATAAACACTAATCACCTACCGCACCAGAGAGAGAAAGAGAGGGAGAGAAAGGGAGAGGTGGGGGGGGCTGGAGGCTTAGAGAGATGTACCTAACCCAGGAAACACCTCCCGTACACACTGCGTACACCACACACCACACACACACACACCCTTCCATACAAAAACACACCTACTGTACACACACACACACACACACAGGCACACACTCACAGAAACACACACACCTGGCACATTTCCTTTAAACTTGCTTCTCCACCACCCCTCCCCCCTCCCCACCTCCCCTCTCAGTGGAGGACATCAAGCGCTTCCTCGGGGCCTCCTGACACAAATCATGCACAGCGTATTTACGTGTCCCTTATCCGGAGGCTGCGTGTCCATCCCCCTCTTGTTTGATCCGGCGCTCCGTGCTTATGAGTCGCACCTCAGGATTCATGACCACCACATGACACCCAGGCAACGTTCTGCTGGGGCTGAGCTGATGACACGGCCCGACCAAGCCCCTCACACACACACCACACACACACACACACACACACACACACACACCACACACACACACACACCACACACACACACACACACACACACACACACACACACACCACACACACAGACACACACACACACACACCACCTGTGTATACACACACATACATAGTCATACACACGTCTATACACACGCACACAATATAAATTACACAACACAATAATAGATTCACACACAAACACATGCACTGATACACAGTATTTATGCACTATGTGCTTATACAAACACAAACAAGACCACACACACACTCATATATACACAGCGACACATACACCCCCAATATTCATGCACATATGGTGCATACACACGCAAAACACCTTTATACACACCCTACACAAACCCCTTCCTGCACACGGACACATTCATAGATGATACACGCATTCATACCAAACACACAGGGACACACATCATCATCATCAGCACCCTCCCCCCCCCACAAGCTTTTGTTTCCACAACGGTCAGAAATGCAATCATCCCGTTGTAAAGACAGTTTATTTCTGCCCTCATCCATTGATGAATCCCGGAGAAAGGCCCGCGTGTCCTTGGAAGTACGTCAAAGACGGACCGCCCCGGCCAGCTCCACTCCATCAGCTAATGACCGGGCTCATTACGTCGGGGGGAGCCACCTAATGAAGGCAGCGAGGCCAGTCCCCCACCGCCCTGCCCACCCCATCTCCCCCGCCCCCCCGTGCACTACTCACCTACGAAATGCTAAATATCTCACACTAATTAAAGGGGTGCTAAGTCAATCGCACCTTCACGGCTTGTAGTCTGCAACATAAATTTTATTTTTGTTCACCCCCCTCTCCTACAACACGCTGCACTGAGCTCAGAGATGTGGCCGAGCAACATTCCATTCATTCATATTTAATGCCTGGGCTAGTTACTCCGTTATCTCGCTAGAGCCCCCGCTCAAGCCCGCACCGTCGGTGGGCCAATCGCTTCGCGGCTGTGAGCGGAAGCCGTTTTAGTTTTTGTGTGTTTGTGTGTTTATCCCCGTTTACACAAACAGTGGCTTCATAGCGGTGCTGCAGAGAAAAACACAACACTGACGCAACAAACAAACACACAACCTTGTGTTTCACACACACACACCACACACACACACACACACACACACACACACCACACACACACACACACACAACACACCACCACACACACACACACACACACACACACCACACACACACACACACACACACACACACACACCGTCCTTCAAAGCGAAGAAGGTCGGAGATACGTCAAGAAAGAAGGAAAGAAGAAAGAAACTAGAATGGCAATGGAAATATGCCCTGGTGCCTGCTGCACCTGTAACATTTACCATGTTTACACATCTCGGCTGTAAATATGTTTACAAGAGGAAAGGCTCCCCGGCTGACCTTGGAGCGGGTAAACAAACCCTTCACAAAGTCATGAATGTCAGAGAGTGAGGGGTGCTTCCATCTGGGATTAAAAACAAACCAACAAACGAAAAAAAATAAGAAAATGATTTATGCTTCCATTATTAAATATTAAAACACTGGAGTGCAAACATAGACTGTTCCTTAAACTAGCATTGAGAACATTTCAGCTTGAGCAATGCAAAAAAAAGGATAGCAAAACATAGCTATTATTTTGATTTATGGTCCGCTTAATATTGGGTAGCAAAGGCTGCTTGTTATTTCCATTATGTTACAAAAACATTTACATTCAGCCTGATTATTAACTCAAACAACATTTTGCTCCGCTGCTGTGTTCAATAGGTTTTTCCTCACCAGTCTGTTGATAGTGACACCAGCAGGCAAAGCTCCACAATTGAAACTGAACTCATCAATTAACCAATCAATGATAACTTGAGGACTGCATGTGATCATAACATTAACACAACTTCAAACCTTAAAATAGAAGACGAGGGAATCAGTAGGTAATCAAAAAAAAGCTAACTATATTTCCTATATAGACTTCAAAAAGAAGAAAAAAAACTGATGGCAACTAGTAAACCAACAAAAAGACCAACAGCAAACACGTCTCAAACTCCAAAAATACTACACAAACTCTCTTCTGTAGTACGTCTACAAGAGGGGAAACCTTTTTTTTTTACCTTTTTTGTGTGGTTCTGCCAAAAAAAAACAAGAGATTGAAACGCATGAATTTAAAGGTCAATGTTAAGACACCATCACATGACATTGTTTGATCCCGGCCCAAGTATTTTCCCAAGGATTCGGGGGGTTCAGTGCTGTGTAAATCACCGGCATGACCTTCAGCATTCCTCCCCGCCTCGCCAGCGATAATACTGGGGCAAATATCATAAACGTGAGGATTTGAGGATTGAGGTGCCGGCGCCGCCGCCCTCGGGGCCCATCGGGGTGAACGCGAGCACAAACGAGCATCACCAACCACCCCCCTCCACCACCGGTCAGTGGGCTGACCCCCCGCCCACACCTATAATAATAGCCTATATATTTTGACTTTCCCTCCAAATAGAACCTCGAGATTACACCTCACACCCCCCCCGGGGAAAGGGAGACGAAGGCAGAGGGAGGGAGGGAGGGAGGTGTAAAAGGCTTATCTTAAAAAAAAAAGAAAATCTCTACCTACCAAAGTCAACAGTACACACAGCACCTGGGCCACCAACAGAGCGCCGCAAGGGCCGCGTGTGGACGACGAGAAAACCGGTGGTTTCGCATGGGTGTTCTGTCGTGCGCCTTGACAACTGATGTGTGTGGTGGGGGAACATATCCATGGGGCGTGGTAGGACTTTACCTTTACTTCCTTCTTTCTTTATCAGAAGAAAGAGAGAATTAAGTGATGAGTTGAAAACAGCAGAATAGATAGAATAGGATTTTGTGTTCCTAACCCTGAACCCGAGACTTGCACTCATACACACTTACAGACGCACGCACAGACACGCACACACATATACACACAAGGCCGACCGTAAAGGATTGCCTTACATTTGTTTTTTTATACAAATTAAAATAAAGAAAAATAACATAAAATATATATATAATACAATAACAGGGGGTGGTTAAAGACCAACACAACCCCGGGGTTAAGTGGGTGTGTATGGGGTGTGGGGGTGTCTGGGGTGTGTGAGTGTGTTTCTGTGTGTGTTCGGGGGGGGGGGGGGGGGTGACCTGCAACTGAACCAGGCCTCTGCTAGGCTATAGAGGAGGGGTGGGGACAGAGGTAAGTCCTCCATCTCTCCCCTCTGCCCCCTCCCTTCCTCCCAACCAGCCTCTGATAAATAGCTAATCACAGCAAACAGAGCCATCAATCAACCAGCACACAGCCCACACCGTGCCCGGGACATGGATCAATGAGGAGACACACCGAGACAAATAAGAGAGACACAGAGAGAGGCGCGAAAAAGAGGGAGGAAGGGGAGGAATTAGGAGAAAGACACAGCTAGGGACAAAGTAGTCCCAAAACAATAGAAGATAGCAGTGAGAAGTTATAGAGCTTGAGCCAGAGAGAGAAACAGACACATGGAGCAGCGAGAGACCGGGGGTTAGGAGAGAAGGAGATAAAAGCAAAGATAAACCAGAAAAATAAAACACTGAGACAGGGAGCAGGAGAAAGACCCAGCAGAAAGTGAGGGGGGGGTCTGGGGTACACAGCGAGGACACACACACACACACACCCACACACACACACACACACCACACACACACACACACACACACCACACACACACACACCACACACACACACACACACACCACACACACACACACACACACACCAGAGTGGATCAACAACATGAGCTCACGCAGGAGCGGGGGCCAGAAACGCTGGATGCTCAGGAAGCCGGGGCCCTCTTTATTTGCCGAGCTGTGACATTAGTTTCTTATTGTCTAAGTGGCAGTTTAAAGCGTCTCCTCCCAGCAAGGGCCCCTTTGACAGGGAGCTAACCATATTAGGACGTGCATGGTAAAGTAAACAATAACATGGTTGCAATGAGATGGAAATTTTTCAGCTAATGGTGTTTGTCATTCCTGTTTTCAGTGTACTGAAACAGTGGGGGTGGAATTTTTCTTTCCTACCCCACAAGGGATACTTTGTTTATAAAAACAATGCAGACGCCAAAGGACTAAAGCAGTACAAAAAAACACAACTGTAAATAAATATTGTTTCAAAACCAAAAAAGGCCTACGCCTTTCCTATTCAATGGCATTAAATAAACCGGCATTACCGAGGGAAGGAACTCTGCTCGCTCACTCAGCCAAAGGGGCTTGGTTTTAAACGTTCCCGGGAATCCCATTTCACAGTTAAACAACAGGAGGAAAAGTATGTTTTTGACGTGACTTTTTTGGACTACGGCTTCAAGGGCCCCTCCCTGCAAGCGGCGTCAGCTGGAATAGACTGAACAATCAAAGGGTTCAACGGCGCACGAGTCCGACACAGTGGGACCTCAAAGTGTGTGGAGGTAAGAGGAAGTACATGGAGCACACAGACAACAGATCTAACCACTGAAACCCAGGTGTTTGAAGGCGCAGGGACACACCAAAACCCTTGGGAATCACACATAAAGCAAAAGGTATCAAAGACATCAGATGGTCTCACCCAAATACTCCCTTCATGGTCACAAGTATGCATTTGTCTCTTAAGCCAGGCAGGGTTAATACATGTCAAAGAACCCACGTCTTTCACACGGGGAGGGGATGTCAAAAGGAAATCAGCAAAAAAGTGTGAACTACACATGCACTACCCTGCTTGCAACAGTGTAAATAAGAAGTGACCACAGTTGCAACAAGCAAGTCAATTTACTCCAAGTAAAAAAATAAATAAGAAAACTGTTCAAATCTATGGCACCCTTGAAACACAACCAGCGTCTTGGGCTTCCGTGTTAAAACGTTGACATTCCATCTCCCAACTCTCTTTGTTTGGCTTTCACTTAACTCACTCCCGGCCTCAGTGCAGCCCCTTCTCAACCCGTCTCTTAATCTCACAGCAGCGATGCAAGCTGTTTATTTGCACAGGGCTGAAGGCATTCCATTAGGCGAACCCCACCAGGTGCCTTATCCCCAAATGGGATTTGTTTTCCAAACTAAAAGGAGAGAGAGAGCCAACGTGCTGCTAAAGAGATCTTTACCATGACCACCAAGAGAAGAATGCAAACGTTTTTCATCATCGAATAATAGGCACATTGTGTGAAGTTTTATTTTTTTGTTATGAAAAATGATGTTTATCATTGGCTTACAAACAAAATAATCACCCCAGTTGTATAATATTTGAGTCCAAGCTTATGCTCATGAGATATCCAGGTTTTTTTGGAAGAGTTGTCTTTCATGCCTTGGCTTTAAACTTAAGGTATACTCGGGTTACTCTCAGAGGGAAATCAATCCAACAAATCAATTCCATCCCAACTTTTCACAAACCGAGTCACCCAGTCAAAGCATCGGATGCGAGATCTGGGCGTGAATGGGGGGGGCTAGGAAGAGAGAGGAGAGAGGAGAGAGGAGAGAGGGAGAGAGAGAGAGAGAGAGATTCAACTTTTGTTATTATCTTTCCATCTTGTTGTAAGAAGAAGTCATCATCTGTGCCTTGGAATTTGCTTACTCCTGTCACATCAGTCAATCTCGTGCTAGCAAGCCGACGCGTTAGCCATCTGCGCCTGCTAGCGGGTGGAGATTATCAATGTTGCTGCGCCACTATGCTACGCTACTCAGAGCAAAGTTTGCACATCCATAGCCGCTTCTCAAGCCAACACAATACAGCGTCTGAGCGATGCTGATAGAAAAATAGATTGAAAGCTGGCAAACACACACACACACACACACACACACACACACACACAACCCGGCATCCCTTGAAAAGGGGATATCAAAGTACCTTCAAGATAACACATCTGTGATAGCAAAATCTCTCGATTCCCCTCCCCCCCCCCCCCCATCCTATCCACCCACGTTACAAGAGAGGATTATTCACTTGAAAGTCACCGGAGATGCAAAAGAGGGAATTAGATAGAATAGATGCTCTATTCCGTGACAAAGTGTATTCAGAATAAAGCATCCAGGTACCTGTGCAAAGCAGTTTAGCCCAACAACATCAGAGACCGCCTGTGGCAGTGATGCATTGAGAAATGCTCAAACACCTCTTCTGATATCAATCAGCCAGGATAAGAGGGCTAGGGACCTGGTTAGGGCGCTTGACTCCCAGCGGAAAGGTTCTGGGATTCAAACCTGAATGTCAGAGTCTACCTGTAGGCAGGGACGGGCGGCGGGAACCTCCACCTTCTCCTGAACGCCATGCATCCTGATCGACAGCAAGTGGCTTCGAATGAAGGCTTCTGAAAAAATGACCAAACAGCCAAACAATCGAGCGACTCTACCTCCGCCGTTGTGACTCGTTTTATACTTTAAAAGCCAATGTTTCCAACTCCCTCGACGTCGCCGTCTGTTTGACTCTGCCATGTTTCCTAACTACAGCGGCGAGGCGTCGAGGCGGTAGATTAGGCTACTAGATTAGGGTACTTAAGGCACGTGAAATACACGCCAACTAAACGGCCCCGGTGACAGGAGCGTTTAACTTCCCCCGCCAGAAGTCTCCGCCGCGCGGCAGGCCAGCCGCGGGGACATGTTTTAAGGTTCCCCAACTTGCCGGGAAAACCGATTAGAGCGGCTCTTAAGAGCCCAAGTGTTATAAATGCATGGAAACACAGACCGCCGCAAATGCCACAGAATTAGGGGCTTACCCACGACTAATACTAATACCGCAATTTTCAGCTTGATGCTGATATAAAGAAATGACTTTTTTCTCTCTTTTTTTTTTATGTAAGCAATAATGCAGTCAAGGGAACTATAACA
>NC_079424.1:19290493-19330493 GCF_026213295.1 Gadus chalcogrammus
CATTGAGTCTCTTTAATTTATATTTTTAGTCTGGGTCTAAATTAAACCGATATTCCAATATTCTGTGAATAATAAAATTGTAATAAAATGAGTGTTGCAACTCAGATTTCAGTACAGCCATTTCAAATAGTTCAGCAGTAGAAGGTTTTAAGTCAAATAGTGGACCAGAAATTACTATGTTTACACGTTATATGATCTGATACTTCTGAGATATAAAGGCACAGGATTGCACTCTCAAAATACAATGTCCCAAGATCAAAACAATAATCTTTTCCAAAATGCCTTTTGGATGTCAGATAAACAGAAGATCTGACAAAGACAAAGAAAGACATGCAAGTAGGCCTTCGATTGGAGCATTCAGATGCATACAGAATGTCTTACAATCAAGATGACAAAACATCACTGTTCAAGATGAGGTGAAATGTGGCAGGATGAACGATGTACATGTCGCTGTTGAACTCCCTGGGATATAAAAATTGCCATCTAACTTGTCGTTCAGGAATCGTTCAAGAATTGTAGGCATAGAGCGGAGAAAAGGCCTCTCTGTCTGCAAGTATGCAGTGTTTTGTCAGCCCGTGTGGCAGGTTTGGTTTGGGGTTCATCATAACCTTCATCATAACGGATCCAATTATGCTCTAGCTGGAAAACCTGCTATGGTGTCTGTATGAGAGCAACATGATGGCTGAGTGGGTGAGGTGTGTAGGCAAGTCTGAGGATGGTGCAGCAGAGCAGATGAGAGCAGAGCTGAGGACGAGCTTCGCGCAAACACACAGTCCCCTCGTTGCTTCTGTCACAGCCTGGAGCAGGGAATGGGGAATGGGGAGGGGACAGAAACAACATAAGTTTCAGTGTTCTTAGCACGCACCCCTGGGCACACCTGTTCAGGAATGGAGATGAGCGAGGGCAGTCATCGTGGGTGTACAAGCACACTGCATTAAAAATAAACACATACACACGTATCAAAAATACAATTACATCAATTGTACTTGGATTTTTGATGACCAACACTAGATTCTCTCAGGTTTGACACTAGTGGCATGTATATCTTTACTTAAAGGGACCACGACATTCTATTTCCATCGGCTTTGAAGGTGTGAAGGGAAGTTCAGTGTTATGTGTAATTACAATATAAATTAATTTATCTGAATTGCACCGTTGAGACCGTATCACCCAGATGGAACATTTATTTTGGGACGTACAGTTCAAACTGTGAAACGGTGTGGGTGTGCCAAGTGGACATCAGGCAGAACACCACCAGGGGCTTTGAAGAGGGTTCAACACTCTCCATCTAATTTTCACCCTTTAATAACCAGAGAGAGAGAGAGAGAGAGAAGAAGAGAGAGGAGAGAGATAGAGAGAGAGAGAGAGAGAGAAGAGAGAGAGAGAGAGAGAGAGAGAGGAGAGAAGAGAGAGAGAGAGAGAAGAGAGAGAGTATCGCTTGGAGTTCCCAAATTAATTATTTTGTAATAATGCACTCCTAATGTAAATACTCATTGGACCTCCCCACTAGGACACATTTTATTGGCTAACTTGATGTCAACATGCAAGCTGAGGGTTGGGGTCAGCTTCGGGTGTGGACTATATTGAGCAAACAAATCATCTCAAGGCAGAAGTATAGAGAAAAGCATGCTTTTCTTTGTTAATGCCGGACATAAATTTCCAGTGTTTCGTTTACCAGCCATTATCTAAATCAGCCTCACAAAGCGAAAGCTCAGACAGTTATAATAAATGGCTATCTAAAGCAAGCACTGAAGTCAGTGCTTGCCTCTTATCATAAACAGATAAATAGATAAATAAATAAAGGAAGAATAAGTCACAGTCAACTCTCATTGAACATATGCCATCTACTCCTTTGTGTGACCTTTCTTCCCTTAACTATTTATTTGGTTCTAGTATGAAATGGTTGAAGCGACGATCGCTTTCAAAACTTTACACAAGGCCTCCTCAAAAGTCTGGTGATCAACCTTCTGCTTGGAGTGGGGGAGGTGAACAGCTGGCCACCAGCAGTGGGAGGACAGAGATATATAGCTAATAGAGAAGGCACTGCCTCGGCACTGTGTATTCTGCTGTCCTGGCCGCACACTTCTCTCCTTCCCCAGACGGTGAGTCACAGGATTTATTTGCAACAACAGGTAACACACACACCCACGGCCCACACCCCCCCCCCCCACACCCCCCGCTTTTGTACTGCACGCACACACAAACACAGACATGCAAAGGCACGCACACTGGACACGTGCACATGCACATTAAAAATCACGCAGACCAACACACACACACACACACACACACACACCACACACACACACCACACACCACACACACACCACACACACACACACCACACCACACACACACACAGAGGATACACATGTATTCACACATATACTCAAGTCAACATCGTATGCATATAGTAGATAATGTGTCAGATGTTTGGAACAAAGTGATACCAACAATGTGATATGCTGCTCGGAGTCACAGCTTGGTTTCCCTTTTTTCATATTTATTTTTCAAGTGTTTTTTGTTCTCATGATTCTCATCCCTGGTGACACAACGTAGAAACACAGAGCTGCGGCTAATATTTTAAATGATACGGCATCATTTGTAACAAAATATGTTGCCAGAATAGAGATAGGCTGTTGTGCCAAACACAAAGCTTTGTCTAATGAGAAGTTCTAAACGACATGTATCGTGTTTGGTTACCGCTCAGAATTTCAAGCATTATTTTAGGACTGCGATATTCCTTTCTCAAAATTATTTTGTTTAGAACTGACATACTGACAACACCAACATAAAAACATGAATTGATCCCATTTTATAAAGCGTTTTTCGGCATATTTTAATTCTAAAGATAAATTAGAAGATAATAATATGTGTGTACATTTATTTCCGAGGGTATTAAACTTCTACACTTCCGTTTTTGTAATTGTTGGTTGATAGATTATCAGTTTTTCTGCTTGTCTCACAAAATGTTCAAACAAAGAACGGAAACATGGAAAAGGGAAAGATAGGATAAAACAAAGGACAAACAAAAGAAAAGAAAACAGAAAAAGTCCAAAATGAAAAACATTTATTTTTATTTTTCATACACTTTGCTGAGGATGAGTGCAAATAAGAGAGCTTGTGATAAAAATTTAGCCGCCACTAAACCAGGAATCTATAAGGCATCATTAAATACAAGCTAAGTCCTCAGCTGATACTCAATGCAATACAAGAACTAAGTCAGTCAAAAGGAAAAACAAGAAAGCCTCGAAGCGACCGCAGTTCAACAGGGAAAAATTATCCAAATGAACAACAATAACAGAAATAAGTGACAACCAAAAGCACAACACTATACATGTACATTCAAAATAAAGATGTCAAGCTTCACACAGAATATTTTCTAAATACTGCAAGAAAACATGGTCTACAATATCATACGTACACTTGGCACTGAAGTTAGGTCTTTAAATGGTGTTCCACTCGAATGTGCACAGGTCCTTATGCCTTCACAGGCACCGTCATATTTACACGCTGATAAATACACGGCAACATTCATTTTTCGGATAGAAAGGCGTTGAAAACTTTGAGCAAAGCCTAATGTAGAACTTTATTTGATTTTGCTTCCGTACACGGCCAACAGACAACAGCTCATCAACATTAAAAATCTTCTCATATACCTTTTCATAGACTATAGTGTTAACGGATAACTTTTTTCCCATAATATAACAATCAAATCCTTCATATTCAATGTCATGCACGTAAAAGTTTGAAATAGTACAAATATAAATGATTCCCTTACAATATTGGAATTCCAGCAAATTGAAAAAGACAGGTTTACTCTAAAAATACAGCCGCGGTTTGTTTTCAATGCAGATGTGTGTGTGTGTGTGTGTGTGTGTGTGTGTGTGTGTGTGTGTGTGTGTGTGTGTGTGTGTGTGTGTGTGTGTGTGTGTGTGTGTGTGTGTGTGTGTGTATGCATGTGTATCGTCTTGTGGAAAATGGACTATGTTTCACGATAGGATTGTCTACACTCCTATATCAGTCTCTATGGTTAGAGTGATCAGAAAAGTGTTTTTACATGACCATGGCTTGAAATCCATGTCTATACTCATCTGTCAAACATATGGTTTATGTAAGCTATATAACAATTTATAGAGATACTGTATATCGCAAAAAATAGACACATATCCCAGGATAGTATATAGAATTTATGAAATGTTTTTTTATCGTTTCAGAAAATTAAAGGGGACACTTTAGGTAGGATACAAATGTACCTTGATAATTTCATTTTCTAAACCATAATTAAATTTATGATTTGAATGAATACATCGTCTTTGAGGTTATGTTGGAGCATTTGTCAATCAATGATAAAACTTCAAGTTTAGAATAGGAACAGTTCAACGATGAGCTTCCAGCGGTGTTGTACCAGAAGCCAAAAGAGATGATGGGCATCTCTTGGAAATGCAAGATCAGGCCAAAGCCTCTTTGGATGTAATCCAAAATCCAAGACTTGATTATTTCAACAAAACTAACAGACAATTACAGCAGGGCTTGTTTAAAGCAGCTCTTTTATAGTACAATGGCCTTTATTTACACTATTATGAAGATAACTTTGGACAAAAGAAGGTAGAAAGAGATATTTGTAGATTTAATGTTATGTCTATTAACTATCAGTCGGGTTCGGGGACTATCACTTGACATTCAGTCCCCAGTCGCCCTAAATAATAATAGTTTAGCCCGGATTTAGACAGGTATTTCAGATAACACAACATAGTCATTACATAAGCATACATTAGCTTGTCAGGTCTGTTCCGCTGAAAAACGATATGTCCTTTGCTGCCAATAAAACCGTCTAGTTGTGTTACTTTATACCTGATTTAGGCTCATTGTTATATTAGAAAATTTGTCAAGCCCTCACAGTCAAAGCCATAACTTCATGTGCAAATGACTCATGATTTGTAGATTTGTAGTGTTTAGTGTTTCTGGCTTTTTTTTTTCCTCCAAATCATTAAAACAATTGGTTTGGGTATTGGGTTAGGGTTAGGGTTAGTTATGACGAGTTGATTTCCACAGCTCATTATTCTTGATTTATATAGACACATGAAGGACGGTTGTGATGGAAAACCTATTTGTTCTTATTGAATCATTTAAGCTTTGTTTTCTTCAGGTTGTTTTATCTAGCCCATCTGTTAACTATCGAGTTCCCCTTAGTTGTTAACCTTTTACCTGAGGAAAACCGATCACAAGGAAGAAGTGACCCGCTTATCTATACAATAACTACTATTGTGTTTTTTTGATTTTATTTGCATTTAAAAGTCTCATCTGTCCTAATCCATCATAAGTAATCATAAAGGAAGACATGGTGAGGTCATATTTGCAGGTTTTTCTTTAATTCCTCTGCATCGTTTTAGCTTGACTAGAATGTTTTACTTCATAAGCATGGACAGCGATGTCTTAGCAGTTCGAGCTTTTTGACGATTTAGTGGTGAAAAAAAACAAAGAATTTTGCCAAGCCTTGAGCTTGAACTGAAAGCATGGAGTAGTTTGTCTCAGACTGATTTGGGGTTAGTTGTGCAACACATATCCCTGCCATAGCCCTACCGCAACAACCAAACCGTATAGGACTACCATCAAAACCAAACCAGAAAACCAAACCAAAAACAATATAAAAACACAAATAAGACATGTCTGTTTTTTTATAATATACAGCAAAAATATTGGTTTTCTATTGTTTTTTTTCATTTATTTATCTCTTAAGCCTCCTGTTTGCTGCAATTATCTCTGCAATAATTTCCAGTGGGGGTTCAGTCGGGTCCCCTTCTCTTGGGTTCCCTGTTAGACAACAGATATAGGTTCACTCTGAACTCACAGAGCAGCCAAAGTTATGGCAAGTAGCAAAAGAGTAGGCCAATGTTGGGCTGGTTCCCAAGGCTGTTATCTTAATGCCGACATTCACAAGCCACGATTAAAGCACAGGCCGCTTGGAGGAAGCCTGGGGTATCGCTGTATCTTGACCCCTACCTCGGGAACTGAGAGGAGGTCGTCACATTCAAGGTATAAGTGGGCATTTGTCGCGTTTTGTAGCGTTTGAGACAAACATGCCATTTGGACACAACCGTGCCGTTCGATGAGATGGCACACAGAATTAATGAGGACATTTGGACGAATAAAAACACACAAACGATGGACCACAACAACAGGCATTCCACAAACAACCAAAACAAAACACAACCGAAAATAAGTCCCTCCATTTGTTCTCAGACACAGTGATATGAAGAGTGATAACAAAGAAAACCACCAAACAAGAATACATCAAGAAAATATCATTCATATTAAATCCTCATGAAAGGACAAAGGACACCACCCTACGATTATGATGTGAAAGGTAAAAATGTCCCTAATGCTTTTTGAAACAGGTTGGGCCGTCAGTGTG
Organism: Gadus chalcogrammus; assembly: GCF_026213295.1. Taxonomy (NCBI): domain Eukaryota; kingdom Metazoa; phylum Chordata; class Actinopteri; order Gadiformes; family Gadidae; genus Gadus; species Gadus chalcogrammus. The sequence goes on from NC_079424.1 coordinate 19,296,909, forward strand.
CCCCCACCACACGCATGAATATGCCCGGGGACGGTTCCCCCAGTGGGCGAATGGGTGCCCTCTTTAGGTGGCAGGCTCTACATTTAGGATGCGTGTCGCAGCAGATTGTTTTGTTGTTGTTGTTGTTGTTGTTGTTGTTTTAAGTCTGTGTCCCTATAGCTCATTTGACATACTCAGCTGACTTCCAGAAGTGGCCTGGATGGGATAGACGCCGGTTCCGCTTTGGCAGCTTCTCCAGTAGGTCGACCAGCTTGGAGAAGCTGGGCCGCTCCTCCTGCTGGGACGCCCAGCAGAGGAGCACGATGTCCTGGGAGGGACACAGACACACAGGGCGGTCAAACGCCTTCAGCTGCTTCAGACCCTCAGTCACCATGATCATCGTAAGGAAACGGTGAAATTATACTGACGATAATGATGGCAAGAAGAAGATGAAGAACAAGAATCACGATCAAAATAACAACGCTAATCATAAGAATGATGATGATGATAACTATTATTATAATAAATTAGAATTGTTGCTTTTCTTACCTCTATCTTAAATGTTGATTATGATGATTATTGTGATGAGGACGATGATGATGGCGATGACCATGATTAAGACAAGTTTGTACTTATACTGGTAAAAACAAAATGTTTCTGTCTTGTCCTCAGACTTGCTGACAGAACAATGAAAACTAATGTTTTTCAGTTCATAATTTCACGCGATGGACAGATGAATGGGACTTTATAATGATGTTCCAATTTGGCATCCCAGTCCTCTCACATACAAACAACTTTCAGTGATTGTACAGAGGAAGAGTGAAGAGGTGACAATGCCAGAGCCCTTACTGAGATCTCTTTTCCCATGCCGATCTGGGTGAGGTTGGGCTTCTGGCCGGTGCCGACCTGCCACATGATCACCTCCGCAGGCTGACTCTTGTAAGGCCACTCCCGTGCATGCAGCTCGTACCAAATAGTGCTGCGAAGACGAGGAAAGCAGCGGGTCAGTGCCAGGGACGGCAGTTATAGCACAGCCTTGGAGAGACAGACGTGTATCACTATGATGAGTCTTCACATGTGCATGCGTAAACACACATATGCACGCGCCCAAATGCCTGTACAACATGCGGGCAAATAAACCTGCATGCATTCATGCGCGCGCACACACACACACACACACACACACACACACACACACACACACACCACACACACACACACACACATGCATGCAGACACATGCGCACGAACACTGAAAGACACACGCACATGCAAGAACACACACATGCTGACAAACACACACACACACATAATTCATTGGACGCACAGTCCAATGAATATACAGCATAGTCCCAATTATGTGTTTAACAAGTGCAACAACAATGCAGTTACAAAAGATCAGCTTTACTATAGAGAAAATATACATTATAGTCCCATACATCAAAAGCCATGAAGCTCTTGAACTCTGTTTTAAAATTAACTTAACTGTTAATTATTCCCAAGAATCTATAAATAGAAACAATGATGAGGAAGCCAGACGACGCGGTACCTCCTAACCTTTGCTTCGTTAAAACAGGTCATTCTTCCCCTTGTTGTTTCTTTATGTCAAGGTTGACTGTGATAAAAATAGCTCCTTTTGTCAGGAATGGAAAAAATACAGGGATGACTGTTGATGAATATGTAAAACAGCCCTGGGTGTCACCTCTGGCTAGCGCAAGGGCTAGCGGAGCAGCTGGACATTGTGCACCAGTGCTGCGCTCAGCCCTTCAGAAGGATACGGTGACGAAGAGCTCCATATGGGGGGACCATCTGAACACGCAATTGTGTTAGGAGGCAACAGAGCAGGATCCAGGCCAGCAAATGATTCGTTAATGGCAGCGAAAGGAGGAACACTGGCCTTGGGGCGTTTTCATGAACTCAGGACAGGGCTGAAAATGGGAATCGCGCAGAGACTGGAAAAAAATATATGGATGTCGTCGCAGCATCCATGATGACCCAACACCAGGGTGTAGCCATTTCTGGGATTTTTTTGCCACCAGCAACAGAAGCAATCCATATTTAGCATTGAGAGTGGGATTTGCATGCCCAATCTATGGTCAAACTACATGCTAGTCTCTTCCGTGAACCAACTAAGGACCGTTAGAGGAACTACATGCTAGTCTCTACCATAAGCCAACTAAAGACCGTTCGAGGAACGACATGCTAGTCTCTAGCTGTACAAACTAAAGACCGTTTAAGGAACTACATGCTTGTCTCTACCGTAAACCACCTAAAGGCCGTAAGACGTACTAAATGCTAGTCTCGAACCATCTAAAGGCTATTAGAGGACCAAAATGCTAGTCCCTACAATGGACCACCTAAAGGCCGTGAGAGGAACTACATGCTATTCACTCCTGCGTGAGATTTTCTCAAACAGAAGGTCATGGCTGCCACTTTCAAGAGGCGAAAACTAAACTACAAATCAAATAGATGTGAGGGAGAGCTGTTTCATTCCATTGACCAATAAGATAATTGGTTAGCTCATGTGGCCTACAACCATCATAGATATAGATATACTACAACCACTAGATGAAAACTTTCATATCATGGTAGCGGCTCCGGATCCTAAAGTCAGAACAGATATTAAGTTCTAGGGACCCTTCTATCTATCTCTGGAATCTATCATTTCTGTCCTGCTTTGCAAAGGGGTCTTCCTGCTGCCCTCCTGGACACCATTTCCCTTTTAATGGCTAGCTCTTATGTTCCCCCCCACCTCTGCACCTTTCTCTGCAGTAACTTCATGAAGTGCACAAACATAAAGATCCAGGAGGGATCCTTCAGCCTTTCTGTTCCTCCAGGAGGCAGAGTGTGTAGCGCCTCCCTGTGGTGGGCAGTAAATGCCCACATCTGAGGCAGAGGGGGACCTCTCAGCCAACGGACGCTTACAAACTCACTGATACCACAAAGCCTTCAGGGGGGATGAGGGACAGCACTCACCCAAAAGCAAAGACATCCGACTGTTTAGAAAAGGGCAGCTTGTCTTCCTCTGTGTCGGGCGAGAGCTGACAGATGATTTCCGGGGCCAGGTGACACAACCAACCGCTGGGGATCCTCAGCTTGTCCTCACGTCTGCTGCTCCATGGAGAGAAGGTCAGCGTTAACACACATGAAGGAGCCACCATGTCTTACGGCATAGTTAGATTTTGACTTTTATTTTACTCCAGAGAAGTCTTCATTTCTTCTTTATTACCCCTGCTGTGTCAAATGTTTTTGGTTTCAAACTTGAATTAGGGGATAAAACCCCTTGAGATTCATCAACTTGTTTTGAAGGCTGTCCTCAGGCCCAAAACATGGAAGTCATCAGACATTTACAAAAGGTTTTGTTTGAAATAAGTTTAAGCTCTTCCTGGAGCTCCACTTAGAGCTACAGCGAGAACAAGTGAAGGTTTAATTACAGAAATATATTGACATTGTATTAATATGCAGATTAAAAGCATCCACTTGGCCTTTGTTATTTGCTCTGTATTGTGTTGTGGATTCAAAGAAAAACATCAAGATTCAGTGAAACTCTATTTATATACTGGATTGGGAATGTAATAAGAACCCTAGTTATGGTGATCTAAATTTTCCAACATGTACTGAAGAACCCTAAATATGGCCCAGACCTGGGGTTAATGGTTGTTACATTTATATCTTTCAATTAAACTAAGTGTAGAGACTAGTGGGATTTATGACAGTGAGCCACTCATTTTTACTGTTGTTCCTTTGACATGAGCATGTACGATTTGTACGAACATCTTCTTACCCATGTCTTATAACAAATGTCTTTCAATCCCACTTACACATCTTGACTGTTTTCACACACGGTCAGATGAAGCATTACCTGCCCGCCTGGAGAACACCGGATATGGTAAAGAGTCCAAAGTCAGTGATGACTACTTTGCCGTTGTCGTAAAACACATTTTTGGACTTCATATCTTTGTGTAGGATCCCCTTGGCATGGAGGTAGCCCATTCCCTAGGGAGAAGAACCAACAACAACCTGAAGCTTTGACCTGGACTGAACAGAAGGAATGGATTGAGAAACGCTTTGCTGAAAGACTGTCTTACCTTCACCATCTCCTGGGCTATCTGGCGTGTCTTGTTGAAGTCCAGCACCACCTTGGCATCCCGCACCACCGAATACAGCGTACGGCCTTTACACAGACTGAGAGAGAGAGAGAGAGAGAGAGAGAGAGAGAGAGAGAGAGAGAGAGAGAGAGAGAGAGAGAGAGAGAGAGAGAGAGAGAGAGAGACTGATAAGCAAGTTCCCAATAACCCTTATCAGGACTGCTGGTAAGGATCTTTCTTCAATTGTACCAAGTATCAATGTGTATGGAAATTGCAAAAAGACCTGATCTTAGAATAACCAACTTGTCAAGAAGCCTGTTAATCACATTCCTGCTATGTCCATTTCTATAATTGCTTTTTAAAGTATAAAGTATTTTATCAGTTTGTGACAGTGAATAAGATTATAGAATGATTGGTATAAATGATCATGTTGGTAAGAGCCCAGCTAAGAGTAATTAGGATTTAAGTATAATCGATTACATTTTAAATATTAAATACAACGTGTTTATATTGGCATACCTTGTAATCTGTGTGCATGTGCGTTTGGGTGAGAAGATAATCCTTTGCCCTGAGCATTCCCTTACAAACTAACTCTGTGTGTGCGCGTGCGTGCATGTGTGCGTATGTGGGTGTGTTACTATCATGATGTTATTGACATCTACACCTCTGCACCCCCGCACCCCTGTAGCCCTCCTCAACCACGCAGGCCGTGTCTCTGCCATGCAGGTAACCAACAGAAGACCCCGAGCTCACATGCATATTCATCCCCACTGTCAGAATGACACAGAGCTATTTTTAGAAGTGCGTTCCCCTGGGTTGTTAATGAACTCCCGGAACCCTGAGGTTGCCATGTTTAGGTTCCAAAACAAAACCAAGTGCTAACCTCACGCTCTGCCCTCATGAGATGAACTTCCGAAATGGACGCCGATCAAGTGTGTAGTAAACACCAGGTAGAAATGGAGGGATTTTATTGCGCTCTTCTAATGGAAAGAATATCACCGTGAGCCCCTTATAGAGCGATCCGCCTGCCGACTGGGAAGCAGCTGAGTGATTACATAGCACAGACGAACGCAGTGGCATCTCCACAAACGCGTGGCCTATGCTAAGATAAAGAATAAACAAACTTATTAATTGGTCAATATTTCTACCTGGCAGAGAATTAGGGTAAGTGCCGCTCTTTGGAGTACACTGCTGAAATTGAACGACAGCAACATTGCGTTTCGCAACCGATAAAGGTTATGTTAATCAGAGGAGCCAGAGAAGCAGCACGTTTTTCCTAAGAAGCTTGTGTTCTGTCGTTCCTGGGATTGGTCAACAAGTTCACGTGTTTTAAAGCTCAAACACACCTCACCTCAAACTGGGTAAACTTGTTTGCATTAGTGGCAACAAACCAAGTGAGAACCATTTCGAAATTGAAAATGTGTTAAGGTAATTTTTATATATTTTTACTATTTTTAAGCCTTACTTCATTTCCTTAACGCCATTTATCTGGGTTTCAAAATACTAAACAATGTGTGAAATCAGAAACCATCAAAACACCTGTGTTCTGCTCATAATAATAATAATAAATGTCAAGAAACATATCATCTTATGTTGACCATACGCTCCCGGGCAACGTGTCGTTTCTAATCTGTCCTTGAACAGGTGAGCCGGCGCGTCATCACGTACCTGGTGATGATGGCCAGGTGGGGTGGGCTCATGCAGGCGCCCATGAACAGCACCACGTTCTCGTGCCGCGTGTTGCGGTAGCCCATCACCTCCCGTTTGAAGGCCCGCAGCTGGTCCTCGTTGTCGCGCTCGATGTCGATGAGGCGCAGGGCCACCTCGCCGTGCCAGCGCCCGTGGAACACCTGGCCGAAGCGGCCCTTGCCGATCATCTCGCCGATCTCCAGCTGCTCAAAGGGGATGTCCCACTCCTGCAGGAAGATGCTGGTCTGGCTGGCCTTGCGCGGGAAGTTGCGGGCCGACAGCAGTGACAGGTTCATCTCCTCGAACTCGTCGCCCGAGTCCTCGTCGTTGGCCTCCTCGTTCTGCGGGGGAGGGGCGGGGACAAGAGGAGAAGGGCCCACAGGTCAGGGGTCACGTTTGTTCAGCTTACATCATAGGGCAGACCTTCTGTGGGGTGGTATGATCATCCCCCCCACATCCGGTTAGGACTACTGAGCTCCTTTTATCCTGATATCAGGGATTAAACACACAACCTTCAGGCTGGGAGTCAGAACCTGAGCCACGATACGATCCGGCTGCCTGTCCTGGAGTTGTATAGATAGAACCAGACCTCAAATTCATAGCTAAAATATTTTTTTATGTGAGCCCATTTACTTTTCCTTTATACATGTTTCTAATTGTTCCCCATTCTGCTACATGACGTGGAGCCATTGAAATCAATAGTGTTAAATGAAAAGAAAAGGCTGCATATTCGCACAATTATTTTCAAATAACATTTCGGTAAGAATAACATGGTTAAAAAAACGATTAACTCGCTGTGCTCTCGGCTACAGAAAACAGACTTTTCAGAATAAGAGCTTGAATGCACATTTGTATTCAGAACTACAAATTGAAAAAGGGCTGTGATTTCAGCGGAGACATTATACTGCGTAAACGGAATTGACCTGAATGGCTCACCTATTTAAGAAGGGAAACAGATTGATTTGGTCTCATTGAATTAGGATTATGATGCAGAAGAGCAGTATTAAAACATCCATTCTTAAATTCCTGCTGCAAAATAACTAAAATAGCTAACAAATTTGTGATTTTTTGTAACTGGAACATTATTAATATCATAGAATGATTATTGGCATGATTATCGGAAGCCTTCTTGTTCATTCAACCTTAATTTAGCAAGGTGTGGCTCTGGGGCACTCAGTGCTCCTCAACAGGAGCACATTGATGTGTTTTGTAAGAGGTGTGTGGGGAATCTGGAGCAAACACACGTGAGCTGGCAGACACAAAAGAGAACGCCAGTATCGACGCCCATGATTTTGGCATTTCCTGTTCAACAAACTGTCCCGCTAAAGCTTGAATGTTTGAAACATCTATGACATGTTTATTTAATATTTTAAATAGCAGCGGACTCTTGTGTATGACTGATGAATCTAATTCTTACCTCCATCATTTTGTACAAGTTAATAACAGACATGCGTCATCGTAGATGAAGATAGAATAAAAAGATGGACAACTCACATCTGACGTCGGCTCGACTTCGATCTGAAGTAACGGATTCCCCTCGTTCCTGGAAAAGGGTGGAGGCACACAGACACACCCACACACACACACACACACACACACACACACACACACACACACACACACACACACACACACACACACACACACACACACACACACACACACCCCACCACACACACACACACACACACACAAGCCATGATGCTCCTTTTCTACCAAAGGGGGGCGGGTTTGATCCCCTGGGTTCATTCTGAGATGCCCCCCCCCCCCCTTCCCCCTCGACCGCTTGCCAGATGACGTTCATCAGGTAACACCCCCCAAACCACCACCTCTTGCTGCCATGCTTCTGTGGCGTGCGATGACCGTGTTCAAACAGCCACCACAGAGGGAGTGCGGGGAGAAGGCGTGATGCAGTATGAGATAAGGATTGATGACTCGACGCGGCGTTCAGAGTGCGAGCATCTCTGGCCTAATTAGTGGAGCCCCATGGAGCGCCCGGCTCGCCAACCCAACGGAGGAGACACCATTACGGCCGCAAAGAGCTAACACCTCCACTACCGACGCAGGAATCCATTAGGAGTGAAATGGATGGATAAGCGTCTTTGAGTTTTTGAAAAGCGCTACATAAAACAAATTATTATCATTATTATTTCTATAAAAATATGGTGATTCTTTCTGCTTCTTTTTTGTCGCCTTCTACAAGGGTTGTTGCCACTTTCATACTTTTCTTATAATTCTTTGACATTAATCAGCCATTCGAGTCCTTTATGTCCGTCGACTTGCTATACATACTAAATGGCTTCAGGTGGGCATGGCGGTGGATCGTATAATGTATGATAATATATAATAACATGCAGTAACCTGGGGCCACATTCTTATTGGGGCTTATGGAGATGGTTGGTGCGACAAGGCATAAAAAGTATATTAGCTCAGCTCTCTAACAGCTCTCTTTCTACCACCGATGTTGCCACTGACTAACATTTTAGTATTTGTTTGCATCAATCTACTCCTCACGGAGTGTTTGCTAAGACTGAGGGACTTGTGGAAATACACTCACATTGCAAACTTCACAACCACTGTGGAAGAAGAAGGGAGCTTATACCAACGTTTATTTCTCTATCAATAATGGGCAGATTTCAAATCAGGAGCACGGTAAGACCTTCAAACTGTGATCAACCAGAACCGATCCAGGGAAGTTACTGACGGGTCCCAATGACGTTGATTCTGAGAGACACAACTCTGCAGGTACAGACGAGAAGAGAGGTGCAATAGTATAAAGAAAATAAAAAGGTTATGAATAAAATGACTATTGAGAAGACGATGTTATCATAAACCTTAGTATCTTTTTTGTGCATTAAACATCCCTAATAGATATACACAAACCAAGTGATAAGGGAATCATTAATTAAGGCTGCATTGGATTTATCTGACAAATGCATGACTTACTGATATGCATGCTTTTTTATTTAGGAATGTAATGCTTTTGTAAATGTAATGTTTCAAAGTATGTAGACTCTGACTTCCTTACAGTACATGTTATACAGAGTAATTCACTACCAAGTTTCTATGTGTTGATATTTATTTGTATAAATGAAACAGCCCTTCTATTGCACACAACTCCTTGCGTCGCCTTTGATGGCATGGTAACAAAAAAATAAAAGTGATAACTGCCCTCGCTAGCCTTTAACTTGTCTTGAGACCAACTATTTGAATTCAACAAGGTCAAGGGTTTATTAGTTCCACTAGTTTGGAAGAGTACATAGAGTGCACCTCAAACGGCAAGCCATCAAATGGTTGCCATTGAAATATAAGAGCCTGCAGAGTTGTGTATTTTATTTATGAATTGGGATCGTAACTTTCTACTGCTGGATGATGATTGATATGTTGCATAATGGGGACCCAATAGAGGCTACTCCATCGAGTCAACCCCATTTAATGTGTGGCCCCGCCTCCTGGGACCAACATGTGAAGAAGGATGAATGGATGAGCTCATGAGGACAACAAACCAATAGGAACAGACCACCCAAGCTTGTACAGCAAGTCGTGTGGTGAGTAACCAGTCACTGTAATTAGCTATGTTTAAAGGTCAAATTTCTCAAAAGTTGTGAAACTGATATGTCACTCCGAAAAATCTTCTATATATTATTATTATTATTATTATTATTATCTCATATATTATGGGTAACTTGATTCACATGCTCTAAATATTAGTAAATATCATTCCCGAAGACATTATTGCCTCAAACATGAATCTTTCATGTTTCTGTTCCTGCTTGTATTTAGAAGCAGGGTATTATCTGCTATTAATGAAAGAATTTGAGTCTCTGGACACACAGCGTATTTTATAACAATTGACCATCGGCCGATGAGTGCGGCTCGTCTGACCCGTTTCTGCTCATAGATTGTGATTCTAATCGAGTTAACGTTTGGGTTGAAATGCGTCTTGCACTTCCATATCCTGTCACTGCTTTGTTTTTCCTGTGACCAATGGCATCCTCAAAGAGAGCGAGCGCAAATCCCCTTGGCATCCCAACTGTAGCGTGAACTGAAGCCATGCTAACATTAGCCCTGTTAGTATTCATCATGTCGGCTACGCATACTCAAATTGTCACCCAAATATCTGTGCTCCAATAACTTTATGCCTGCCTCCCTGACTATTATAAAGATAGAGCTATAAAAAGAAAGAGAGAGAGAGAGAAAGAGAAAGAGAGAGAGAGAGAGAGAGAGAGAGAGAGAGAGAGAGAGAGAGAGAGAGAGAAGAGAGAGACAGAGAGAGAGAGAGAGAGGAAGAGAGAGAGAGAGAGAGAGAGAGAGAGAGAAAGAGGTTAGTGTAGTGGGCGGAGGAGAATAGATTGGGGACAAAGGGGCGGAACAAGACAAACAAGACCCCATGAGAGCAGGGTGAAGACGTCAGACGAGGAGACATGTCATCACATTCTATGGAGGCGGCTTCATGTGTCTGCTCACCCGTGCTCAGACAGGACCGGGTGGAGGATGACCTGCGGGGCTCTGCTGGGCGGGGCCTCAAGGGCCACGTCTGAGGAGGGCCCGGTCCAACACAGTCAGAATGATAAGTTGGCGCAGTGCACACACACACACACGGTCGCACGCACCCATACAAACGCAAGCACACACTCACAAAGCTATTTCACATAAGCCATTCAGTCCTTTATTTGCAGCCCGCTTGCTATACATACTTGAAGGGTTCTGAAGGACATCATGATATATAATATAATGTATGATATTATATAATACACAGAGTAGCCTGGGGCTTCCAGGCGAAACTAAGTAACGAGGCATTAAGTGTGTGAAAGTAAAACGAGTGGTGAAAGAAACCAGTTGGAAGCTGTAGCCAGACAAGAGTACACTATGGATTTGTGCTTCATTAGGAAAAATCTCCTCTCTCTCTCTCTCTGTACCACCCTCTATCTCCCTCGGGACGATGTGTGTGTGTGTGTGTGTGTGTGTGTGTGTGTGGTGTGTTGTGGTGTGGTGTGTGTGTGTGTGTGTGTGTGTGTGTGGTGTGTGTGTGTGTGTGTGTGTGTTTGTTGGTGTGTGTGTGTTTGTGTCTGTGTTTCTGTGTGTGTGCCCGATTATGTGTGTGTGTGTGTGTGTGTGTTTAGGTTGGCTGGAGGTTAGAGGGCAGGCAAAGGTCAGAAGAGGTCAAATGTAACAACAGTTATACTCATAATTTTCACCATGGCACGGCCCCAGGGTATTATGGGTAAGGGTAATAGCCAATTAGGATGCACTTACCTGGAAAGATGAACTGCTGCTTGTATTTAAAATAACTGGAGGCTGCAGGAAAGACAGAAAGACGAAAGTTTAATTTGATTTTTTTAACAAAATAAAAATTGTAATTAAAATATAATTTTAAACATAACCATTTCTCAAAAACACGCCATTCCTTTAAAAAAATTAATATGAATTTTAAATGTATGTTTTATTGAGTTCCATAATAAACTACATATTTGTTGGATTCATAACTTTATTTCAAAACTTTATTTGTTAAAATAAAACAGAAGGAATGAAAACATGCCCACGGTTTGGATTGAAGACTATGCTGGGCAGGGTGCCCACACAGATCCTACCTGTCAGGTTGAACTGTTTCTGTTGCCGTGCCGACTGAGGAGAGGGGTGCAGGGGAGAAGGGGGTGTGGCACTACTGGGTAGGGGCGGGGCCGGGGAGGAAGGTGTGGACGAGGTGGTGGAGGAGGGATTGCTGCTGGAATCTGGTTGATAAGGTACTGGAATGTGGTCCTGTCGAGAGATGGAACCAGAAGTATGCTGATGAGAGACATATAGCTGGCATGTGCCTCAACACGTTTGTAAACAACCGCCAATCAAGTACATTTTTGGTAGGGATGAACTGATACCACTTTTTCACTTCCGATACCGCAGTTTTGGGTTTCTGCCGATACTGATATCAGTCCGATACTTTGTTTTACTCTCGAACAAATAATTACAATACTAAAATATATGGAAGCACTTTTGCTCATCCTATTTGCCACCTATGAAAAACAGTGTTTTGATGCTGGCGTAAGCGTCGAAACGCAAGTTTCACAAAATGCTGTACTAATGGATTCCCTAATAAGAGTGCTACTGCTTTTGCTGACATTCACGGCGAATGTGTGCTCATGCTAAATGAGCACACAACATCGACATTTGTTGCTATCCTTTTAGTGATATATATATACACATATTTTTACATTTAATATTTTTCTTTATTGCCATTATTTGATTGTTATACTATCCTACTTTCCTGTCCGGGATTATTTGGCACAATCTCATCTTAACGTAGAATGATGAAACACTATATTAAGAGATGTAGAACAGAACCAAACCCATGTGCCGTTCTTCGGGGTATACTTGATGTGATATGGGCCAGTTTTACAATGTTATTAGTAGTCAATCTTGATCATAAAAATCATTCTTGATACACACTATGCTAATTAACAGTAGTTTCCCGATAGGATTCATAGGTTTCCATGGCAGGTGATGAGATGTTCATGAGAAATGTTATGTCATAAAGTATTATGGAACATAGGAGAAAAAGAGGCCTGCATTGTATGGATATGGATAGTAACGTTCAATAAACAAACTTTCAAAGACACGTACACACGGACTCAAACAACCATTGACAGGTGCCATTGTGACACAGACTCACAGTCCAACAGAAAGATCTCCTACATTACGTCCTTGTTCATTATGAACGCAGGTGTGCATGTATGAAGAAAAACGGACAGACTGACAGAAGCAAAAGAAAGAAGGTCACTGTTTTCTGTAGTTTGCTGTCTTTTGGATGGGAAAACAACCAGCAACCACAACCAGGAAGGAACATGAAAAGGTCTTATGAAATGGAAATGGGAACGGCATTGCGTGAAGACTGGGCGTCGTCTGGCGATGACCTCATGATCTCCAGCCCCTCAGCCTCACCTTGTTGATCTTGTTGGTTTTGGGCAGGGTCTGACTGATGTGCAGGTCCGTGTACCTGAGCGGGTTGTTGATGTCACATGGCACCGATTCTGTCCGTACCAGTCGAGCTGCGGGAAGAAGGGAGAAGGAAGATGGTCATCAGAATAACAAAACAAGGAAACAGAACAAAAAAATATATATGGAACTACCGGTAAACTAAAACGAGGTAAAACAATGGAGCTTCATTGGCGACTTAATTTGACAGCAGTCGACTGCACCCGATTAAATTCTTCATCACCCCAGTCATCGCAGCCTAGTTTGATGAATTGAACATACTGTTCCTGCTGGCACGACACCCATTTTTTACGAGGAAAAACACACGTCATTAAGAGACAATCGCTCTTCCTTTATGAGTGACATCTTTAATTAGAGAGCTGTTACTATTACCTTGAGATGTCCCTTGGTGATCTAATTTTTCCGGAAAATTAAAGCAGGACGAGAAAGAAAAGGAGAGAATTAATTTCAAATCTGATCAACTGATGATTTTCCTGCTAGCACTGTCAGTCACATTTAGAACAATACCTAATTGACTGGATTCATTTGATTGATTACAACTTTTTACAGCTTCATTAAAAAGTGGTTCAGTATAATTGGTCAATTATTCTCTCAAACCAAGCCAAACCACATCGAGGTTGCCAAACTACAGTTGTCGCTGATTCCTGCAGAGCCGCCATGCATTTAGATGTTTCATCCCCCTCTAAATTGTTTCCATCAAAAATACAACCATTTTGGATTAAACTGCCCATTTAATGTGGAACTAGATAGTGTGGAACACAAGAACGCATCGTTACCTTGACCATTACCTTTGAGCGAGTCAGGGCCGCCCCCTGAATGATCAGCAGGTGACAAGGTGGGGCTTCTTTGGTGCATTTGTTGTGGCACTTCAACCTGGACATATTATGATGTTGTGCTGACACGTTAATTACTCTACCAAACAAACCGCCAAATGGAATGGAACCAATATCCTGCATCCAACAAAGCTTTGAATTTGTCAAGCATATGGAATGGATCCAACATTCCATTGGCCTGACAAATTCAATGCTTTTGTTTCCTATAAGGGATCTTTTTATTTTGTATTTATTTTTGACTGATTATTATTATTATTAATGACTCGCTTATTTGTTGAAATCATATATTACGACACTGGTTAAGTGTGGAATTTCAGACAATGTAAGGCACAAACAAAAAACATTAACAACAAGGACAAAGTGGATTATTATAGGGTGGCTATTGAATGTAAAGAAGCTTTAAAACGTACTTGCAGTTTTTACATTTGAGTCCAAACAGCATTCCCTTCCCACAAACGATACATGTCTGTGACATCCAGTACTTGGTGGAAAACCTGTGGCCAAGGACAACAGAACTGCACCATTAGGTTGTAAACATTGCCTTCGGCAAAAGGTAATCGTCATTGACATCATGTTTGTGACATTTCAGAAAGACATTTAACAATTCAGAAAGTATGTTGTGCATAACTGAAGCATTGGAACAACTGTTGACCGAGGTGACCAATATGGTTAGACAGAGGTCAGAAAATGGTTATCAGTCCCTCTTCTGATCACAATGGTGCTGACACACTGATTCGATTCTGCCCCTGTGTGTGTTATTTGCAGTAGCATACGTTATGGTGTTTACGGTCATGCACTGCACCAAACAGCGATAGCCATGAATCTATAATCAAAGCACAGAAATGCACTGCATTTGAAGTACGCAAAGAGAAAGAAAATGTAGCCCAACTTCAGTAAAACAAGCCTCAACATGATATTGTGAGCATCAGTCGTTCATTTGAAATAACGGTAAGGTGTTCCATCGTAGAATTTGTCTCTAAACGGAAAGTTGACAATCTGGATGGCTGTGCTGTTGGGATGACGTCATGTTTAACATCACCCACCTGTGTTTTATTGAGTTTCCAAAGTCTCTCCTGGGAATCTGCGGAGACCAGCGAGGCACTGAGAGCGTGTCTGGGAGAGAGAGGACCCCAGGGTTGAGAGACATGCTCATGATGAATGAATGAGTACCCTTGGTTGGTTACTTCCTGCACACATTTTGCCTGGACAGTAATACGTACCTTACGCAACAACAAAGCAAGTTCTCAGACAAGGCTTCTCTTGCGCTAACGACAGACATTTGGGCGTCTAGAGCTAGACTTACCTTAACTGTTCTTTATAGCATACCAGGAGATAAGCAGCCCAGTCACACTTTGATTACATGTTGATAGACTAATCTTGAAAGTGGAACTATTTTGTTTAAGGCACTGCTGTGACTTTATTTTGCCGATATACCACTGAAGCATTCCTATGTTGAAATTGTGTTTAAATGACTATATATTTGATATGATGAATTCTTAATTTATTCTTCCAGATGCTGCTGCAGCCAACCAAGCTATCCAGGTTGTTAACGTTTAGAATAATACATAGAAAATTTAAAAACCAAAGGATGATGTTTTATTTATTTTGTTGATGAAACTGTAAATAACACCACAAAACTATCGTACGAAACCATTCGATTTCTGAACATGGTGGATGGGTGATTGGATGGAGGGGTCAATGAATACATGGATGATGAGGTGACTGGGTCGGCGGGTGAATGTATGGATCGGTTAATGGATGGCTTGCTGAAGGGATGGTCGGTTGGAGGGATGAGAAATAAAGACAACAATAACTTCCAAACACATGTGGCTGCCCGTGTTCCAATACATTGCATCAATTAGAAACTGTCTTCTTTAAATAAAATGCACGCCTAATGGTTATATACTGCAACGACAACAACAGACATAGATGCTGTGCTATAAAAGGCTTCTGCAACCATCCCATGCTACTCCCTTCTAATACTCACTACCTAGCAAATGTCAAGCTCTCCTGGCCTCACTAACTCATCAATTCAGAGGAGCTCACAGCTTTGATTCAAACAGCTGGTGGAACGACAAATTAGTTCTGCAGGTATTCCAGTGTTTGTGACTCTGTGTGTGTGTGTTGGTTTGTGTTTTTTTGTGTTGAGGAGGAGGGGAAGGAGAAGTGCTGTGGGCACACCATTGTAAAGGGAGTCACACTTCAAAGGGTTTTTGCGTCCACTCGCTCCATTAGAGCGAGCAGCCGACACATTACGCAGCCGTTGCCTCGTCAGTCGGGCTGATAGCGTCCTGCCTACACAGCCCTGCCTATGGGGGCGGCCGGAGGCTATTGTGGACATAGATTGGCATGATTGGGATGTTGAACACAGCCATGGTGAAGCGCTGGGCGATTTAGCCAAACCCTAATGAGCCGACCGAAGAGAGTAGCCAGAAGGGGAGGGATTGGCTGGAATAATTAGCCTTCGCCGCTATATTGTTGCCTCCTTTCATGACAAAATGATTGTGAAATACTTTATTTATTTTATGTCGGTTTCGGTTTAAATTGCAACATCGAAATGAATATGTACAAGACATATTCTGTTCTGCTTGTGAGCGTTTAGTTCGCATTTGTCAACAATAGGGACTACAAGACATTACAAACCACATAGCTATAATAATAAACACACATATATAGTCCACAGACAGAACCTGATTCACAGAGATGGTTTTAAGAGAGGCTGTCTCCATCCCTGTCCAATGCATTTCATCTTCTGAATTGCTTTTTTGACTTCAGGCTTGTAACAAGAGAAAAAGCTCTGTTAGCGCTTTTTGGGGGGATTAGATTTAAGAGAAATGGTTGGCAAAGGTTACTGACACCTGAGCTCTGTAATAACAACATCTCTGTATGCTGCAAGTATTTATTGATAAGCAACATCTTAATTTCACCAGGAAAACATGGCACATGTGCTGGCGATGTGTCATGTGCCTGCATGAAGTTACTTGATTCCATAACTAAACAATGAGGTTTTGGAGGGATTAGTTTCCACATTTGACATTACAAGAAAATCCCCTCCATCACCACCACGTTCTTTACCATCACCACATCCAATACTACCACCTCCACCTCTACCTCCACCACCACCACCACCACCACCACCACCACACACCACCACCACCACCCACCACCACTCCAATACCCCCACCTCCACCCCCACATATTCCTCCATCACTGCCTCCTCCATCAACACCACCATCTCCACTACCTCCACCAACACCACCCAGCCTCTCTCTTCTTCCATCCTCCCTCCGGGGCCAAGTGTATGCCCGCTGGAGCCCAATGCATCGCTCAATTACAGCCAATCAGCACGATAACCCAATAGGAAGGGGGAAGTGACATCATCTGCTTCTTGTCAGCCTCAGAGGCAACAGGCAGCTGATTGGTACTGTCAACGCAGATGCCAGGAATGGGAGTTATCCATTGGGCCGCGGGTGTTTTACTGAGGCTGTGTAACCAGTGTGTTTGAATGGGGCTTTAAAATTACGTACCTAAGTAATTTGTGTGCAGGTATACCAGTGTTAGTGTGTGTGTGTGTGTGTGTGTGTGTGTGTGTGTGTGTGTGTGGTGTGTGTGGTGTGTGGCGCGTGTGTGTGTGTGTGTGTGTGTGTGTGTGTGTGTGTGTGTGTGTGTGTGTGTGTGTGTGTGTGTGTGTGTGTGTGTGTGTGTGTGTGCCACACAATGCACCTACAGCTGAATCAAGGAGGCCCACATTCATATGCCGGGGACGGACGTGAATCAATTATAAAAAGGTATATAAGAATGAATTCTCAACTTTATGTGCTGGACCAACACACCAATTAAAAAACACAGCCTAGGAAGACTTTCACTGACATTTACAACAAAAAAATCACTGACATATACATATAATTCTGATATTAAAAGATTAGAGAAATTAGCATTTAGCAATGAGAAAATATTATATATAGTGTTGAGTGTGCAGATAAGCAGGGTAATTAAGAATAAGCATGGCAGTGGAGGAAAACATTTGAAGACTCAACCTGAGCTAGTTGGCTTCTCCCCGCGTTGCCCTACAGATATTTTACATTATTCAATCCAAAATACCATCATTCTGATTCTCAGTTTTCTTGCTTTTCTGCATTTTAATGTTTAATAGGGGCCCACGGCAATCTAGGGGTACAATTATTTCATATCCGCAGAGAGGGGGAGAGAGGGAGAAAGAGAAAGAGAGACAAAATGTATCATAATGTTGTATTTCTTTTAAAAGGTGTTATTTCTCCGATCTCATAGGAAAGAAATGGCTTTGAGTAGTGTAGCAACCGTTCTCCCTATTCGCTAGTCTCGTACCCGTTCTTCTAAAACAACCGTCAATCTGTTGCCACGGACACCGTGCCTTCACCAGGAAAAGACAATGGCATCAATACAGTAATTAACTGATTATTTACACGTTGCCACTTATCCGGATGATACGGCAACACGGCTAAGCCTGTTGCCAACCGCCGCGATTACAGGAATGTTTATCCTCAGCCCGACAAAAGGAGGGGGAGAGAAAAAAGGAGTGTGTGTGCGTGTAATTACCGAAAACATTACACCAAGTGGCAGAGAGGGGATTCTTCTACCAGAGGAAGTTGTGTCGATAAGTGCGGACATTAGGGAAATGAGTCTCTCGCTCTCTCTCTCTCTCTCTCTCTCTCTCGCTCTGCCTCTCCAGCACATATTAATACACACATTAACTCGGTCCCAGAAGTATGTGCCGCCAAATAATAGGATGCATATCCACAGACAACACAGCAACGGCAATGCTGGAAATTGCATCCCTGGGACATCTTACGCATTTGAATGCCCATGCAAGTGCATTATGGATGTATGGCTTTCATCAGCTCTCGTTGTGAACTTTGCCGCTCGCCTCTACATCTACTATGCTAATAGCATGTCTAATGTATGCTAGCATGTGGGCAACGTGGTTTTATGATTGGACAGATGCCGGGAGAAGTTACCTAATGAAATGTGATCACACAAAACAATGGTGAGTCATATAAGCTGTTCTAGTGTAGACGTGACCGCATTAGTGAATATACCGGCATGCTAGTGTCAGACGCCTTTGGGGTCCTACTGGGGTGAAAAAGTATGTGCACGTCTTTCTGCCAAGTAAGATAGCAGTGCATCAATGGCATCAGTCAACGAGTCAGTCCGTCAGTCAACCAACGAGCGTCAGTCAGTCAGTCAACCAGTCAACCAGTCTGTCAGTCTGTCAGTCAACTAGTCCGTCAGACAACCAGTACGTCAGTCAGTCATATCAATCATGAAAATCCCAGCATGGCGTTTCCAGGTGAGGGTGTTTTCAGTGTGTGTGTGTGGGTGTTTGTGTGTGTGTCTGTGTCTGTGTGTGTGTGTGTGTGTGTGTGTATGCTGCCGTGCGTGCATGCGTGAGAGATACAACAGGAATGGAAAGATAGAAAGGATGGTGAGAGAGAGTGAGTGTTGTGTGTGTGTGGTGTGTGTGTGTGTGTGTGTGTGTGTGTGTGTGTGTGTGTGTGTGTGTGTGTGGGTGTGTGTGTGTGTGTGGGTGTGAGAGTGAGAGATAAAGAAGGGGACAGAGCGAGAGTGCGGTGGGCATAAAGCGCCGTCTTATTTTCTGTGCCATTTGCCGGCTAGTACTTGCACAGCTATCCCATCACATCATGTCAAAGATCGTAAACAAGCAAATAACAACAGAAATGGCAGCCGCACTGCAGTGAGGGAAAAGAGCGAGCGACAGCCACACTGCCTTGCTCCTCCACTCACTCTTTTTTTTTTTTTCCTGGCCTCCTGGTAGGCAAAGGAATACATAATTAAATGTAACTTTCCTCACTCACTGTAAATATCCACGATACACACAAGCACATGATATACAGTGTGAAAAGTACACACACACACACACACTGTTGAGGAATGAAGCGTGTGGACAGATTGATGGCGTGGCGCCACGTCTGGCCCTGGCGATGTATTTATGGCGGCCGTCGTTCACAGGATGTCGAGGTGCCATCACCTTTATTTATGAGGAGGCATCCCCCGCCCCGCGCCATATCATTCTCTAAATGGTATACAGCGTGCGGCCGCCATTTTTCTCACAAAATATAGAGCCACGTCGTGCCTGAACACACCGGAGGGGTGGGGCAGTGAGGGGGCCGGATGGTGTCATTATTAATCATCAATAGGCCCAGCGACGACGGGGCCAACACATGTCAAACAATCAAATATGTCCTCTCTGGGACCTGTAGTAGTCAAGAGGTGTCAGTCTTGGCATATTTACTCCAGTGAAGGTCCCGACTCATCAACAGCAGCAGTTATTTATCATATTTCACTTGCCAAACTCGAAAAAATAAGAACGTCCATGGTATTTATTTACCATTTGCTGCGTTCTTGTGAGGTGATTTATTTTCTTGATGGGAAGTGCTCTGCGATGGACAATTCTGCACACACACACACACACACACACACATGCACAAACGAGGTCATTGGTCTCTCGCTTGTACATTTGACAGGCTTTTCCACGCCACGTTCAGGGGGTGCCACCGAACCCAGAGCAACAGGAATGTAAGGAAACTGTTTTTTTTTTGGTTTCCAGAAATGATGGGTGGAGCGGACTGTAATTCACTTTTTCACGGCCCCAGAGAAAAATGAATACAGGGGTAGTGAGTGATGCATTGTGAACACCCCGATTAGCAGCACTGAACAGCCATAAGCTAACCTGTTTACTGCTAACTGTTCTGGAGTCCTTAAGGAGCGCAGACAGGGTGCTCACAGTTGGTGCATAAAAGCACCCAAGGGAGCGATATCTGTTGGTTGCCGGCGCGATAGTAGCTAATGCGCCTACAGCGGTAATTGCAAAGCAATAGTGTGTTTGTTTCTGTTGCTAAGACTCCCTTCTGAGTCCCACAGTTCCACCGTAGTCCCCACCCACCACCCCCCCAACACCCCACCCTCTGGTGAGGTGATGATGTCAGGAATGAGCGCTAACTGCTACACTCCTCGGAGGAGGGAAAGGAGGAGGGGGTAGAGAAGGAGGAGCCAGAAGAGGAGGGAGCCAGAAGAGGAGGAGCAAGAAGAGAAGGAGGAGGAAGAGAGGAGGAGCCAGAGAGGAGGAGTAAGAAGAGAAGGAGGAGGTAGAGAAGGAGGAGCCAAGGAGGAGGAGTAAGAAGAGAAGGAGGAGGTAGAGAAGGAGTAGCCAGAAGAGGAGGAGTAAGAAGAGAATGAGGGAGGAAGAGAAGGAGGAGCCAGAAGAGGAGCACAAGAGATGGAGGGGTGGAAGAGCAGCAGAGATTAGGGGCAGGAAGGCTGAGGAGTAGAACGAGACGGAGGAGGAGGAGCAAAGAGAGGAGGGCGCCACGGCTCATGAATAAGATATGGCAGCCAGTCTCACTACAGGGCTTTCGCATTAGGCCCGGCGTCAAAGCCAGCGGCACCTCTGTGCCACACATCCACATGCCCGTAAGCGTGTGCAGTGATAAAACAAACCCTGATGCGTGGTGCCACGTTCGACGCACAAGCCAGCTCTGGCACCTCTTCCCGTTATAATGGGGGGTTTTACAGCAACCATGGGTGCCTAGATCTGAGGGGAACGCCGCGACGTGGATTAGGGCTTATGAAACAAATAAGTGTTTTAAGAGGAGCCGGCCCCGGTTTCAATTTCAATAGCTCGTTTAACCCTTATCTGTCCAATTCCTTGGGGCCCATTCTATGTTAATTGATCTACATTGCACTTGCATTGGGGTGTTAACAAGCACAGCCTATAATATTAATTACCCTGAAGTTTTGTGCGTAGTAAAGACTTGGCTGATACATATTAATTCTATGAAGTTTTTAAAGTAGAGCTCTCATTAAAAATGGATAAGCCCTGCACATGAATGTTTTCCCAGGAGAAATTGTGCATCCTTTAGCGCAATCCTTAATAAATTGGGTCAAATGTGCCTGCTCTGAAAGAATGGTTTCTAGTCAAATGAGACATGATGTTCCGCTAAATGTAAACATCGTGAACTGTGATTTTGTGTTGTGTTGTGACAAATACAATGGTTGTTACAACACGCTCTGAGCCCGCAATAATCTGACGTATCCTAGGGCTCCGTCAAATCATGTCTAGAACTGTAAAGATCAAACAAAATGAATATCGTCTGATTTGAGAAATTAACTTAAGTGTGGGGGAGAGAGGGAGAGAGAGAGAGCAGAGAAAGAGAGAGAGTGTGAGTGTGAGTGTGAGTGTGAGTGTGAGTGTGAGGTGAGTGTGAGTGAGTGAGTGAGTGTGAGTGAGTGTAGGTGTGAGTGTGAGTGGAGTGAGTGAGTGTGAGTGTGAGTGTGAGATGAGATGTGAGATGTGAGTGTGAGTGTGAGTGAGTGTGAGTGTGAGTGTGAGTGTGAGTGAGTGTGAGTGTGAGTGTGCACATTTTGCTGTGTCTTGTTTTGAATGTTCATCAGGGAGGGAGGGGCTTAAAAATGCTTCTAGGTTAAATGGAACCTGCAGATGATTTGCTATTTTTGGCCTGTGATTTGTGAATAGAGCTATGACTTGAAACAACAGAGACAAAATATCAAACACACATTATTGACACGTTGTCTCACAATCCTTTCTTTGATTGGCTAACTACAGTACTCTGATCCATCGGTCTAACGTGACCCTCCATGCTGGTTCTATCTGCTACCACCGGTTCCTTCTCCCACTTCTCCTCCCATCGAGCGTGTCTGGAGACTGGAAGTGAAAAGGGGAGTGCAATGGCTGCCAGCCACAGGACAACCGAAGCAGAACATAAATGGCATACATAAGAGGTGGTCCCTTTCTTCTCCAGGCCCAGTCGCTCAGGGAGACACCTGCTTGGGAGTTCAGGGGGCAGCAGTAAGCAGGTAACAACACAGAGGCGGAGGGGGCGTTGAGGTCGTGGGCATGCTGGTGGCACACAATGAGAGTCACTTCACCACTCCTAATGATACCAGCATGCGGGGGGTGGAAATTCATTAACATAAGGGAGGATATCAACCTCGACACCACACAAAAACATTCCTTGGTGCATGTGTACACATCAGCACATACACGCACACTCAGACACAGGCCCAAGCATGGATGCACGCAGACAATGCCAACCGTCGCCGCTGCCTCAGACGGATACTCAAGCGTACCAGCACCGGCATGTCAGGGAGAGAGAGAGAGAGAGAGAGATCTACTCTCTCTCACTTCATCCTTCTTCACAGAAAAGGCAGAGGCCACCTTTGAAAAGGGTGTAAACATCTTTCTGCCTTCTAAAAAATATACTTTGACCTCATCTCCTACAACCTTTGCTGCATGATCGACCTCTTCTAGCTGAGACGTTGTCATTCCCCGCCCACAGCCTATGGTGAGGATATCTACCTCGTCTACCACATGGTTCGAGGGGTGTGTGTGTGTGTGTGTGTGTGTGTGTGTGTGGTGGTGTGTGATGTGTGTGTGTGTGTGTGTGTGTGTGTGTGTAGATGAACAAGTTTGAAGAGCCACTCTAGAAGATGACATCATTGTCAAACCGCTCCTTTGCATGCCCTTGTGGACACCCCACCCTTTCCACCATGCTGCCCACATGAAGCGGGCCAGGGAGAGGGCGTGTGTAAACAGGATGTCAACTCATGGAACATTCAACTCTATATTTAAAACCGTTGTGTGTGTGTGTGTGTGTGTGTGTGGGTGTGTGTGTGTGTGTGGTGGTGTGTGTGGTGTGTGTGTGTGTGTGTGTGTGTGTGTGTGTGTGTGTGTGTGTGTGTGTGTGTGTGTGGTGTGTGGTGTGTGTGTGTGTGTGGTGTTGTGTGGTGCCTCTTCACCTCCTGGGGGGCACGGGCGGTGAAACAAAGCAGTAGACTCAACAAAATGGATGAGTTCACATGTGTGGCACATGTCATTCCGAGATGGGACTGGAAGACAATTTTGGAGTTTTTATCATTTTTTTCTTCTTGTTCTCTTTACCGCACACAAACCGGATGCTACACAGCCTGCAGCAAGAACGCAAAACTTTTTGCAATATCGTATACTTAGGCGAACCACGTATACGTACATTACAGCGAACACTTCCAACGCGCCTCAAACTGAGAGAAGATTGGGCTTTGTTTGGAAACAATCCCCATAACTTTCAGGTTACATATGCTGTTCTTTATTCCTCTGATAACAATTACCCACCCACCCGATTTTTAAACATACCAGCGCATTATTGTTCAATTTTCACCTCCATTCTTGTGATTATTAATCACATCACACATCAATTCCCAGAACCAGCAGAGAAAGCCATCCTGTAATAAAACTGTCACACCGGTGCGCTATAAAGACAGATGTTACCAGTGTGTGATAACATAATTAAACTGTTCTGTGAGAGGGATTCCATGAAATTATTCAAATGTGGACAGAGCACTATCATTTAACAATAAAGCAATTTGGGCAATATGCGGTGTATAACACCGATGTATCCTTCACCCTCACATTTTTTCAATACAGCCTCGCCGCCCAGCTGACAATATCAACAGTTTATGCACAGAAAGTAAAGGTCTTTGGAACCGGAGAACGGTCTGGGTCCCTGAGGCCTGGAGAACCTGAAGGCCTGGGGAACCTGAAGGCCTGTAGAACCTGACGGCCTAGAGAACCTGTAGGCCTGGAGAACCTGAAGGCCTGGAGAACCTGACAGTCTGGAGAACCTGAAGGCCTGGAGAAGCCGAAGGCCTGCAGAACCTGACGGCCTGGAGAACCTGAAGCCCTGGAGAACCTGAAGGCCTGGGGAACCTGAAGGCCTGGAGATCCTACCCCATACCCCCCCTGAATGACGCTACTTTGACTGGAGTCCACATCTTCAGTATCCTCCTCTCTCAGGTTGCTTTGATATTTGCCTAATGAAGCTTTCTCAGAGTAAAGAATGTAATAAATCAGAATCAGAATATAGAAGCGTGCCTTTCTCGTGGTCTTGGTCGACTTCTCGCATTCTTGGAAGATATCCCCTAAGAACGTGCCTTTGGTTGTGTGAGCCATTGAATATGGTATATCTGTGACTCAAATACCCATACATGCATATGCCACAGGATATGCTTCATGCTGTAACATGGGCACAAATGTGCACGCACATACACATGCCACTGCAAGCCCGTCGGGCAGGAAAGTGTTTAGACTGCGATGCACTCAAAAGCGTTTCGACGCAAAGCAGACCGAGAGGAGAGCCGCATCATCTTTAGGAGCTGTGGAGACACACGATGCTTCAGTTTCTGGCTCTGCACGCTGCAAGCCCAGCAACCTACACATGTCCATCCCCCCCCAGAACCCATCATCACACAGAGAGCTGGCGTGGCGTCAACTAGAATGAGTAACCCCCTCCGTCGACTTGAACCGTGAACCCTCCATACCACTCCACTCCCACCCCTAGCGTCCTGGCCAGGAGGGCTTCCCACCTGACCAGACCGAGAGGCTCTACACTGCAACCCTCCCTGCCCTGATGCTGTAGACCTCTGAGACCTCTTGCTCACTGGAGGTTGGAGGAAGACGTCCGAACCACGAGTTCAAAACGAATTGATAACAGCCATCAGCATAGTTCTGCCGGCTTACCGATTTAGGTGTGGACATGAATTGAATACACTCAAACTGTGTTAGTGTTTTATTTTATAGTTTCATTCCAGCTATATCAATGGGTGAAAGAGGAGGCTCATCAGTCTCAAAAATTGAAGTCGCAGATTTGGTGTGGCACCTTGCCGTTGGTCTTTCTTGCATCATCAACTCAAACTATGAGGTCCCCTCCTATTACAACGGCAGCGTCAGGATGGTTTGCCCGTGCCCTAGGCTGGGTGTTCCCCTCCCAGCCAAAAAGATCTTGGTTAGATCCCCAATGTCTTCTCAATGTCTTCAGCAACCCCCTACCGGCTCATTGATGGGATACACCTGAATTCCTGGTCAATCGCTGTGGTTAAAAGCCTCGGCCAATGAACTAAATAGTAAGTATCACCATTAGGGATAGGGATCATTAATATTTATTGATATCGATACCATTTTTCGATACTCCTTAACGATCTGAACCTCTATTGATACCACTATCGAAACAATTTTATTAATTGGTGGAAATACGTCGCGTTTTTCGTGATGAGGAAAATATTTAAGAAATAAATAATTGTATTTTAAATTAAATATGTCCTCATCCTCATCCTCATCGTCATCCGCTTATCCGGGGTCAGGTTCGCGGGGGGAGCAGCTCAAGCAGGGGGGCCCCAGACTTCCCTTTCCCTGGCCACATTGACCAGCTCTGACGGGGGGATCCCGAGGCGTTCCCAGGCCAGTGTTGAGATATAATCTCTCCACCTAGTCCTGGGTCTTCCCCGAGGTCTCCTCCCCACTGGACGTGCCTGAAAACACCTCCCAAGGAAGGCGCCCAGTGGGCATCCTTACCAGATGCCCGAACCACCTCAGCTGACTCCTTTCTAAGTAAAGGAGCAGCGGCTCTAATCCGAGTTCCTCACGGATGGCTGAGCTTCTCACCCTATCCCTAAGGGAGACGCCAGCCACCCTTCTGAGAAAACTCATCTCGGCCGCTTGTACCCGCGATCTCGTCCTTTCGGTCATCACCCAGCCCTCATGACCATAGGTGAGGATAGGAACGAAGATCGACCGGTAGATCGAGAGCTTTGCCTTGCGGCTCAGCTCTCTTTTCGTTACAACGGTGGCGGTAAAGCGAACGCAATACCGCCCCCGCTGCTCCGATTCTCCGGCCAATCTCACGCTCATAGTACCCTCACTCGCGAACAAGACCCGAGGTACTTGAACTCCTTCACTTGGGCTAAAGACTCATTTCCTACCCGGAGTAAGCAATCCACCGGTTTCCTGCTAAGAGTCATGGCCTCAGATTTAGCGGTGCTGATCCTCATCCCAGCCGCTTCACACTCGGCCGCCAGCCCGATCCAGTGAGTGCTGAAGGTCACAGGCCGATGATCCAATGAGGACCACATCATCTGCAAAAAGCAGTGACGAGATCCTCAGACCACCGAACTGCAACCCCTCCCCCCCACGACTACGCCTCGATATCCTGTCCATGTATATCACAAACAGGATTGGTGACAAGGCGCAGCCCTGGCTGAGACCAGCACCCACTGAGAACGAAACTGACTGGCTGCCGAGAACACGAACACAGCTCTTGCTTTGGAGTACAAAGATTGGATGGCCCTGAGGATAGACCCCCTTACCCCCTACTCCCGCAGCACCTCCCACAGTTTCTCCCGGGGGACCCGGTCATAACGCCTTCTCCAGATCCACAAAACACATGTAGACCGGATGGGCATACTCCCAGGCCCCCTCCAGGATCTTGCGAGAGTGAAGAGCTGGGTCCGTAGTTCCACGTCCGGGGCGAAAACCGCATTGTTCCTCTTCAATCTGAGGTTCGACGATCGGCCGAACCCTCCTTTCCAGCACCTTGGAGTAGACTTTACCAGGGAGGCCTGAGAGTGTGATACCCCGGTAATTGGCACACACTCTCTGGTCCCCCTTTTTGAACAGGGGAACCACCACCCCGGTTTGCCACTCCTTTGGCACTGTACCCGACTCCCACGCGATGTTGAATAGGCGTGTCAACCATGACAGCCCCTCAACACCCAGAGCCTTTAGCATTTCTGGCTGGATCTCATCATCCCTGGGGCTTTGCCACTGCGGAGATGTTGACTACCTCAGTGACCTCCACCAGGGAAATTGACGACGAAAACACCATCAACCTCGAGCTCTGCCTCCAACATAGAGGGCGTGTTATTCGGATTCAGGAGTTCCTCAAAGTGTTCCTTCCAACGTCCGACGACCTCCTCAGTTGAGGTCAACAGAGTCCCATCCTTACTGTACACAGCTTGGATGGTTCCCCGTTTCCCCCTCCTGAGGTGCCGGATAGTCTTCCAGAAACACTTTGGTGCCGACCGAAAGTCCTTCTCCATGGCCTCTCCGAACTTCTCCCACACCCGCTGCTTAGCCTCCGACACGGCAGCCGCTGCAGCCCTTCGAGCCTGTCGGTACCCTGCAACCGAGTCAGGAGTCCTCCAGGATATCATATCCCGGAAGGCCTCCTTCTTCAGTCGGAGGCCTGAAGAAATTAAATATGTAATTTTAATAAATATTGACATCAGTAGTTTTAATTATATATACTGAAATGATTAGAGCACACTATACAACTGCATTAGTAATACAGAAACATGAGTAATACAGTATAACTCATGTTTCTCACCAAAAACTAAATTGAACGTTACTCTGTTACATTTGAACGAATCATGATAACCTATCAGTCGTTTTATTGAGCCAACCTAACACATCATGACATCTGAAACTTTATTAACTTTTAAGATAACTAGCTTGTATGCTGCCGATTACAACACAGATTTCACAATTGGATTACTATTTTTAACTGACGGGACTAGCGATAATGTCTGTGTGTGCGATTACCGCTCGTACTTTGAGTGGATGATTAAGACGGGCCGGTCTGTGGTGCGACAGGAGAAGGAGGAGACAGGAGTCTTTTCAACTCAGAGACAGTCAAAGGTACTGCATTTGGTCTTTATATGATGCACAATGCTAATGTGCTTGGCCATTGAGGTTGTGTCCCCCCTTTACAATAAACGACTTTCGCCCTTTTCGCCCGTTCAGCCATCCCCGCGAGCAAAGTTAACTGCCAGGCTTCACTTGTAATACCCGTTTGCTTACAATTCCATTCAAAAACATTGGTGGACACGCTGCAGTGATTGGATTGATTTGATTTAAATGCCGTGACGTGACTCGAGGGACACTATTACGTTACGTTAAAAAAATGATAAATGAACGACGGCACTCGATAGTGGTATCAATAAGCCCAAACGTTAATGATTTTCGGGTTTTGAAAAAAGTGGAACCGGGTCCTTGATAGAAGCGGGTTTGGATCTCCATCCCTAGTCACCACTGTGTGTGTGCATGTGTTGGTTCACAGTGCTTATCTCCTAGCGCCCCCTGATACCCCGACTACAACCACTTGAGCTGGATGGAACCAGTCCAGAAACGACTCATCTGAGGAGCACCTTCATCTACCTTCAGGGGCTCCAGCGAGGGGCCTGGTAAGCTCTGCATTATGCAAATACTAGCTGTGTCAATGCAGTGCTAGCGCTATCTGCTGCCACCACTGTGTGGGTGTGATTATTTATGTGATTGTGTATGTGTGGGCTCTCTCTCCTGCACGCAACCCCCCAAGGTAGAGGGGCAAAACTGAATACATAAAAAGGGAAATTATATGTATTTTCTTTCTTGTATCCCCCTTCTCTATATATACGTTACTGTGCAAAATAATGGCTGCTTTTAAGATATCGTTGGGTTGCCTTCGTCTTAAAAGGCTGAAATCTCAGGAACGGCTTACACTGCGAACTAAAGGGGGTCCTTTTTGAAAAACAGGATATTAATATTTAATATCCCACAGCTGCATGGGTTGCAACCACATTTTGCACCGGAGCGATCAACAGCATGCTTAAACCTGAGCGGTAGTACAAACAGGCTATCGAAATTGATCGTACATCATGAGAAATGGATGTGCACGGACTTGAATGTCCCGGAGACAACAGCTTCAAAAGGGAGCCGCGCACCGACGCAACTCCCTCAACGTCAATCCTGGGCCTCTTGTTTGTTTACACCATTTCAGCTGTTGCCATGGAGGCTCACTTTTTCACACCACTTCCTGTTGCACAAAAAAAAGAAAAGAACGAAAACAAAATAAAACCAAACCCAAAGAAAAAACAAGCCTGCAAGTAATTGCAGAAACACAACCGTTTCATGTTTGTTTGGGTGTTGTTTGCTTTCCATCTGCACTTCCTCTTGAGGACCGACTCGAAAAACAAAGAAAAGAGGTAGTAAAAAAAAAAAAAGAAAAAGGACTTAGTATGAAGTTATAATTCCTTGAAAATAAATAGGCTCTAATTATTTGGAAAAGCATATTCTCATACTGTGTTGGTATTTTTTAAACACGATTGACAGCCAGAAAGCTTATGGTCACAACAACAAAGGCCTGAACATGTGCAACAGCCAGAAGGTCATGAAGCTAAAAACTATAACTCATTCCATAAAACCCATTTTTAATGAAAAACAAAATTGAATTTCAGTGTGTCCTGAGTTAACAACACAAAGAAATAAGTTTGGGTTACTCAAGAGGGTTCTTTGTTTTCCCCTGTAATGTGTTTTGCAGACTGAACCATTGGAAGCGAACCCAGAGCCACCTCTCCGTCGTCGATCATTAAAAAGGAGTATTTGACTTACTAATAGAGATGCTTAAACCAAGCTTATGGTCCACTTCCCCTAAATCTGACGAGTCTACAAGATAAATTCCCCTGTCAGCGTCGAGATGATCAAACAGATTACAATTATTTCATCCCCCGTCTTTATTAATGAGCACTGTCTTTCATAGTTATGTTCCCTAATAAGAATAAATGATATGTCATGGCCAGGTTTGTTGTTCCCAGGGACTCTGGGAGAGCGCTAATGCATCTGCACCTTGAGTCTGGGGAAAACTCTTGATTGATTTTCGTCTATTTTCTAAGCTTTTTTAAGCTTCAAATAATAGAAAAAATGGAAAGCGGCATCTTCATCTCTTTTTACTGAGAACAAAGGACACAAAAGAAGCTTTTGGTGTCACTAGTAAGATTTGTGTTAGTGTCAGCGGCACAAATAAAACTTTGAAGAAGCCACTGTGAAATGCCACCGCACCAAAAGAAGAGAAAAAAAACGTAAAGAGTTATCAAGTAATTGAGCGAAGATCTTAATGCCCTGGGGACAATTAACATGGTTCACGGTGCATGAGTGAAAATCCTGGGTTAGTCTAATGGGAGAATAAAAAGAGACTGCCAGCCTGCTAGCCAGAAACACACCCTTTGGTAAGTAGCCTATCAAAGCACAGTGCTGAGAGAGAGAGAGAGAGAGAGAGAGAGAGAGAGAGAGAGAGAGAGAGAGAGAGAGAGAGAGAGAGAGAGAGAGAGAGAGAGAGAGAGAGAGAGAGAGAGAGAGAGAGAGAGAAACAGAAAAGACACACCTCTTCCTTCATCTCTAGCCACGCGTCATTTATCACACAGAACAATTAATACGCCTCACTTCCGTTTCTACTGCAACCGCAGAAATTAAACCCCCTCGGATTTGTTAGGGAGGGCATAAAAATAAGACGCAGCGGCTATTTACCATGTTGGGAAGTACCAGCGACACACCAAACCGTGTTTACCAGGATTTAAGAAGAAAGGAAAAGCCACAATGTGTTTGTTTCCCCCACTTCTGTTTGAAGCCACAGAGATCCTGGAGAACAACCAGGAAGCCCCAAGGTGCACAACTGCCTCCCACCTTCAGGGAAGGTGCTCCCTTGTTGGTTTGGCTTGTTTGTCGTCCCTTTGCCCCCCTGGCTTCATTGGGTGCAGAAATATCTTTCGGTAAGGATGTCTACCTGTGGTCAATCCTTGAGCAAGAAAAGGTCTCCTAGATGACTAAAATCAAACGCAAATAGTCAACTGCACGGCCATGACGCTGCCCCTGGCAGCCACTCCTCCCCACCCCTCTCCCACTCCCACCCCTCTCTCTCCCGGTGTCTCTCGCCCGCATCACATTCATCAGCTCTCTAAACCCCTGGTGTCTCTGCGGAACGAATCAGAACGCGCCCCTGGCGAGGAACTGAAGGGAAAAGTCAACAGGAATTAGGTTTCAGCGTAACTGTTTACTCAACTGTGGCCTGCAGTTATTGAAATTGTATCCACGGTTATGTGTGTGACTACCGCCGTAATGAATTCAGCATGGCCCGCGATTCCCCCAACTGACAAGAGGGTGCGTTCTGGGAGCTGGAAGTGTGGGGGGGGGGCTGGGGGTTTGGAGGCACGAGGGAGACAAGAGGAGGGCCTGTTAGGTACACTGAAGTGAGGGCCCAAAGGTGCTAGTAATGACACGGACAATCGGGATGGATGAAGAACACACTTATTCTATGATCTTGTTTCCATTCTGTCAAGCTCTGTTCTGCCCGTGTGCACGGAAAATGTGCACGTGTTTGTTGAGACCCCGGCAGGCCACCGTACATGGCATGAAGTAAACCAATGCAAGCTCAAATTGAAAGCCATTCTGTCTCCCCACTGTCTCCCCACTGTCCCCCTCTCATCTTGTTCACTAGTTGTCTCTCTCTCCCTCTCATCTTGTTCACTAGTGGTCTCTCTCCCCCTCTCATCTTGTTCACTAGTGGTCTCTCTCCCCCTCTCATCTTGTTCACTAGTTGTCTCTCTCCCCCTCTCATCTTGGTCACTAGTTGTCTCTCTCCCCCTCTCATCTTGTTCACTAGTTGTCTCTCTCCCCCTCTCATCTTGTTCACTAGTTGTCTCTCTCCCCCTCTCATCTTGTTCACTAGTGGTCTCTCTCTCCCTCTCATCTTGTTCACTAGTTGTCTCTCTCCCCCTCTCATCTTGTTCACTAGTTGTCTCTCTCCCCCTCTCATCTTGTTCACTAGTTGTCTCTCTCCCCCTCTCATCTTGTTCACTAGTGGTCTCTCTCCCCCTCTCATCTTGTTCACTAGTGGTCTCTCTCCCCCTCTCATCTTGTTCACTAGTGGTCTCTCTCCCCCTCTCATCTTGTTCACTAGTTGTCTCTCTCCCCCTCTCATCTTGTTCACTAGTGGTCTCTCTCCCCCTCTCATCTTGTTCACTAGTTGTCTCTCTCCCCCTCTCATCTTGTTCACTAGTGGTCTCTCTCCCCCTCTCATCTTGTTCACTAGTTGTCTCTCTCCCCCTCTCATCTTGGTCACTAGTTGTCTCCACTTTGCTACCGAACAGGAAAGCAGACAGAGAAAAGAACAAACACAGGGAACCAACTAAACAGGCTGCAACCCGGGCAACTGTTATACCGCCATATATAGTATCTATGGAGTGTATATATATATACAGTTAGTACAGGAAAAACAAAACAAGCGTGACTATAGTGTGATTCCCGTTCCAGTGCCTCTCCCATGCAGAGTGGTGACAGATGCTGGCTGACAGTGGCGCGCCGGTCGGGCAGCGTGCGCGGCAGCGCAGAAGTGCCTGGGTTTCGTCACCAAACGACTCCTGACAACAAGCCTCATCCACTCAGGGCCGGGATCAGGATGGGGGGGACGGGGGGGGGGGGGGGGGGACGACACACGACTCATGCACACCATCGCCTCGTTGCGACGCTGTTGATCTTTTCAAAGCGCGTCCCCCTTCTAAAAGCAGCGTCATGTGTCACGCGTGGCGCTCACACCAACAGAAAGAGCCTGTCTGTTTGTCTCAACTCTGCCCCCCGGCCCCCCCCCCCCCCCTGCCCCCCCTCCCGATTGGGAATGTTTTGTTTCCCCGTCATGTCGATGTCGGCCACGCGTCTCGCTGCCTCCGCTGTGCGGCCGTGGCATTAGCCGCGAGGCGTGAGGCCTCGCGGCTAATGCCACGACCGGTGACGTCCCGCTAAGGTGACAGAGTCAACACCAGCCCCCCCCCTCACACACACACAGAAGAAACAACTGTCTCGGTAATCCTGTGGCACCCACACACTTAAAACGTGTCCGACGCCGCTCGGGTGAATAGTGTGTGGCGAGGGGGCTGCAGAAGCCTCACGCCACGATAACCACGAGCGGGGAAACCAAACACACGATCACAAGGAGAGCACTCCAATGAAATATTCAGAAATACCCCGCAATATACATAAATAATAATAATAATGTGTTTATGTACTGGATGTTCTACTTGGAGGGGGGGGATTAAATATTAAGTGGCACTTTGCAAAGAGTGTGTTGGGGGGGAGGGGGTGGCATTAATGAGGAGTGGAGGTGATGGGGGCGACGTGTGTGTGTGTGTGTGTGTGTGTGTGTGTGTGTGTGTGTGTGTGTGTGTGTGTGTGTGTGTGTGTGTGTGTGTGTGTGTGTGTGTGTGTGTGTGTGTGTGTGTCTACCTGGTGCTGCTGGAGGTGCAGGATGTCCGCCGCGCTCACCTCCCCCGTCGGCGTGGCGCTCTTGGGCGGGCCTTCCCTGGCTCCGCCCTCTGTT
>NC_079424.1:19335493-19412993 GCF_026213295.1 Gadus chalcogrammus
TACGGGAAGGTTGCTGCCTTGCCCGCGGGCTCCTGCCTCAGAG
The DNA here is from genome assembly GCF_026213295.1 of Gadus chalcogrammus. Taxonomy (NCBI): domain Eukaryota; kingdom Metazoa; phylum Chordata; class Actinopteri; order Gadiformes; family Gadidae; genus Gadus; species Gadus chalcogrammus. Next base: position 19,335,537 of record NC_079424.1, read on the forward strand.
ATCCCGGCCTATCCCAGTGTACGGGGCTAAATACGAGTTCAATAAATAACGACCCGACGGACAAAACTAATCTGTGACTGCACTTAGAGCCGTGTCGAGCAGGTGTCACTGCTAAACCGAGCACATCACACGACACTGCGGGCACCCTTCACCTGCAGACGCACACAAACACACACTACCACGGGAACACAAACACAGACACAGAAACACACACACAATCCCCAAACTACCCTCAGCACAATCTGTGGATTTTCTTACACAACACCTCCCACTGTCCAGACCCGCCCCCCCCCCAGCTCCTCTCTAGACCTTGTAAGGGGCTGAGCGCAGCGACTAACAAGGCAAACAAAAGCGGCTATTTGTTTAATAAGTGATTGCTGCCATGGCTACGGTAAACAGGGAGAGCCGTGTGTGTGTTTATGAACAAACACATCTCCGCCGCACGGCAGCCATTTCATATTAACCAGGTGGAATGATCGCAAACATCTCCGTGGTGACAAGCTGAGGGAGGGTAAGGGGAAGCAGGCAACCATTGTAAACAAGGCCTCTGGGGGGGGAGAGAGAGAGAGAGAGAGAGAGAGAGAGAGAGAGAGAGAGAGAGAGAGGAGAGAGAGAGAGAGAGAGAGAGAGAGAGAGAGAGAGAGAGAGAGAGAGAGAGAGAGAGAGAGAGAGAGAGAGAGAGAGAGAGAGAGAGAGAGAGAGAGAGAGAGAGAGAGAGAGAGAGAGAGAGGCCCCTGGAGGCTGGGCAGCATCAAGGTGGATGCAGATGCAGCTCTGCGGTACACAGAGAGGCAGCAGGACTAGAGGTAAACAAACAGTCACTCTTCTGACATTTGAAGACGCATTAGTGCTGGCGCTTTGCAGCTGCCGGCCCCAACACCGCTGACTGTGAACAAGACAATGTTGGGTGGCAGGGGGGCTTGGGAACATTGTGTGCGTGTGTGTGCGCACATGTGTGACCACGTGTGTGCATGGTGGGGATCCTTCGGGTCTCCTCTGGAAACACAAGGAGTCCCGATGCGAGCTCCGACAGCAGCGGCGTGGTTGCGTGGTGTTTGTGTTGCGGGTGCCGTATCGCGGGGAGGAAACGTGTAAAGCCATGTTAAACATTGACCTCCCCCAATTATTCACTAAACCGGGGGGGGACAGCCACAAAGGGACCTCAGAGGGGCCTCCCGGACACTGCGCACGGCCACACCTGCACTACCGGGTTGGGAGTCAATAAAACAATATCCTGCTGCAACAAAATAAAAGCGTGGGGCTTCAAACAGAAAAAGAAAAGAAAGAAAAGTTTCTAGCGTCTGTTGCCGCAGAAAAAAACTAACATTTGGGGCTCAGACATCTTCCGAGTTTCGACATTAAAACCAACTTAGATTCGAGGACGCGAGGTTTATCACACGCAATTCCATATGCTACATTAAATGAGTCTCTGGTAGGCAGGCGGGTAGTGATTACAAAACAACAGGGCGGCGGCGGCGGAGGGTTTAGTGCGGGGAGCTCTGGAGCGCCATGTCACCTTGAGCATTAATTTTTCATATGCACTACAACTTGCCATCTGCCGAGCAGAAGTCAGCCAGTGCTGCAGAGGCTTCGCAACGAGAATTTTTTTTTTTTTTTCCGTCCTTCTTCCGTCTTGATAGTATAGTATCTTGATAATCGTTTAATTTTCAGGGGCTTGCTAAAAAAAACTCAAAACTAAAGGATTATCCCAGTGTGGGATGGAGGCATATTCCAAGAAATCTTCAAGGGAACTTAGTATTTATTTATGTCACTGTAATAAGAATATTACACAATTACAAACCGCTTGCTGTACCAAAATAAGAGGGAAAAGAGGTATCAAATACCACATTAACTCAAGTGTGATGATTGAATATCAAGGCTATTATACCGCTGTAATACCCCCCAACCAGGATCAAAGTCAATACAGGGCCCTGTGGTCCGCTACCTAGCTGAACCCAAAATCTCCAGTGGCGAAGCTTAACAGGTCCATCATATTTTGGGGGGAAAAAACACAAATGCAGTTTATTCGCGTCAAGGCCCTTTTTTTCTTTTTCGAGCAGGGCCTGCTGTGCTCAGACGATTACGTAATGCGCCAAAGTAAGGCAGGCCACGGTATTTTTAGTACATCGAGGGCCGATGGAGACTGGAGTAAATAGAAAAGTGTAATGAGTCTGAATCTGGTGGCGGAGGGACAAAATATAATTCTGGGGTGATGAGCTACATTTAGTAGCCTCACGTTCCACCGCGAATCCTTCATTTGACTTTGACGGCTCGCCTCGCATGTGGCTGCTGCCCATGAGTACCCCGGCAAGAGGACGTCCATCTGGAGACAAGGGGGCCTCCTTTCTTTTCCCCCTGACCAAGGGCCCAGAGTTGTGTGGGAAAAAGGAGGCCTCAAGCTCATCTTACCAATTAGACCTGTCAAACAAGGACGGCCCAAGAAAAACACACACTTCAATCACCCTGCATCCACAGGGAGCGGCAAAAGCACTTATTGTTTTAACATGACTTAAAGTGTGTCACGTATTTTTAATCATTTCATTTTTTTTTACTAGAATTCAAAGTATGGGTCATCCCCATGGGTACGGTGATGTGAACTCGCGACGAGGAAATGTGTCAGGGATGCATTTCCGACGAATTGACAAGGTTAGTCTGCATTTAATTGTCTCATTAATACTGTTGGCCTGAACGAACCGAGGACAGTGGCGGTGGAGCTGCGGTCTTTCAGAGGGGTTGCCACGTCAACCAATCGCATTCCAGCGGGCATTTGATCAAACTCTGCCCCGGGTGGCTTCGTCTTTTTGTGTGTCAAAAATGGGGAGAAGGTTTTGTCGTGTTTCACCAAAATAACTCGGTTGACTTACAATAAGCGACCTCGCACCAAGAAAGTTAAGTTACTTTTCAGGCACTTAAGAGATATTTGTTTTGAGTTCCCCTTTTTCAAAACACAGATGTTATTGTACCAAAATAACCCGAGGGTTCTGTTTAATCCTGGTTATTCAAGACAATTTGCGCGAAGAGCATTCAATGTTTCCCGGCAGGGGAAAACATATGGCAGTAGTAGTTCCCTCCAGCTTCTGCTTTTTTTTGGTTTTGTCACCCAGAGAATAAGTTAAGCTATTGATTTTCCGGACACAATCATTAACCTTAGCGTACAAATAATGTCAGTTTAGCCTCATGGCTAGAACTGTGGTCAAGAGGATTTGACCATGTAGTGTATGCATTTAGAAAACAATATTTGTGATCACTCATTTTCTAGAGAAACAAAGTGAAGTATTTTGGAAATGTGTCTTTATTCTGATAGGAACTCGATTAGATCCCATTTGGAAGACATCCAAATGGAGAAAACTAAATGGAGGACATTGCGGATGCCACTGCCCTTCCAGTACACAACAACCACGAAATCGCCATGGCAGTCTCCTCAAATCCTGCTGGGGTGAGCAACCAATCGTCCGTACTCAAATCACAACCACATCAAAAACAAGAAGGGAGCAAACCCCACCATGTTCACCAGAGACCCGTCGCTGGTGGCTCTTTTCAATTCACTTGTAATGTTGGCAATACCACATCCGCACCACCGTGCCTCCGAAGAGGCCATTTTCACTGCCGGGGTTGTTTGTGGCATCGAAGCATGTCATTATTTTTAAAAGCCCCCCAATTTCTTGGTAATGGGACAAAGCAAAAAAAGGGGATTGAAGGAAAGATAAGTGTGTGTGACAGGAGAGGTTTCCTTTCTGGGGTTCAATCGGGGCTGACGGGGTGAGAGAGTCAGACGCAGAAAGTCCCTCCATGAATTCCATAGTAATGGAATCAGTTGTTTTTTATTCTACAATATTATATTCACTTATTTGTGTTTTTCATTAAAACAAAGGCCGTGTGGACGGGTGGAGGGGGCTGGCTGGGGACGTGTCCTACTCATAAAGCAGTGGAATGACAATGTACAGTGGCACTAATACAAGGACATAGTTCATCATGACATTTTCCGCAATTCCCAGCTGATTAGGGTCATTATGCGGAAGGCCTGATTTATGTTGTCATTTCCTCTCACCGATCTTGCATCAATGAATCTTAATGAATTGGTAAATAAGGGTGAAGATTACACTCCGTGACACCGCCACATTTCTCACCCTCAACGACCGAGATTTATGTCGCAAATTAGAGACTAATAGAGAAAATTGGCTTGCAGGAAGAAAAAAAATGTATTTGTTTTTATGACACACACACAGACACACACACACACACTCACACACACCAGTATGCAAGATGGCTCTCCCAGTAATGCGATTGAGATGTGTCTTGTGGCAAACGTATTTAACGCGTCCCTGCCCTCTAAAACGGCGTTGAGGCGACGAGGAGAGGCGGACGCAGAGAGCGGGAGGAGACTAAAGTTTATAGGCTGTGTGCATTCACCACCAGCCCCATCTCTCCCCCCTGCCTCCCTCCCCCTCTCCCCCTCCTCACCCATGTGTTTGATCAGTATAAATAAACTGCTGTATGACAAACATGTTTACCTTCTCCCGGCAAACATCAGACACATCGGACGCCACGAGGCGCTCGCTCTCCGCCTAATGAAGAGGCCGGCGCCGCCATCAGGCGGGCAGCTGTCGGCGGCGGGCACCGCCGTCCGCGTGGCCGCCGGACGGGAATCAAACGGCGCACGTCGCCCCTGCCTGTATAGAAGTCACATCGTTTGCGCGTTCTGCGAGGTAGCCGTGTTTCGTTTTTTAATTAGTGATCGGCGGCAGGTGAAGAAAAAACAAACGCCTATATTGAAATAACGACCTGGAGCTTCCCCTTCCGTCTATCCCCACGTCTCCGTCTCAGGATAGAACGGGTGGCACTTTGAAGACGTCTCTGATCGACGTGCCGGCGAGAGCAGGTGGGAGCTGGGCCGTGTGATTAAGGAGCCTCCGACTCCGCCGTTCGCACGGTGACGCTGTCTTCAGAGGCCCCGGCGGCAGCCCCGTTTGCCCCCCCTGCGCCCAGCAGCACGTCAGCACAAGCATCAGGGACACGACGGGACGGCGCCGTCGTAAACCGCCGCCATTTTTTTAAACACCTTTTTTCAGGCAGATCTCTACAAAGAAGCAGCAGGAGGCGGAGGAAGAGGGGGGGGGGTAAAAAAAACATCTCCAGTGCTTATTAATACCAACTTCTTAAAGCAGGACTTAAGAGCGATAATGAGAGTCTTTATGTATTACATATTGTGACGTGATTTAGAGGACGCAGCTCGACACATCAAACGGGCTGGCCTTGGTATCGGGGGTGGTAGGGGGTCGGGGGTAGGGGTGTGTGTTTGGGGGTTGCCATGTGAAAGGGAGTGGAAAATGAAAGCTGAAGCAACGCAGGATGGGGCTTAATTTACTGGCATGTACAGTATGCAAATGAGATTACTCTCAGCTTAACTGCATCATTTATGTCCATAATAACAGCAGCATCATTACAGGGCTCAAATTTAATTACACCATAATTAGCATATCAAAGTGATTGGTTAAAGTTCTAAACAAATGCCCAATTTTGTTAATGAACAGTCACACGTTCTCCATGTTGTTCGGCCTCTCTTTGGAAACATCCATAACAAGTGTTTGGAAAAGGGAAGGAAGATCTCTCCCCATGTGTGTTTGTGTGTGTATGTGCGTGCACGTGTGTGTGTGTGTGTGTGTGTGTGCATGTTCTACACAGTGTGTTGGTGGAGTTGGGGGGTTGGCCATGGGGTGTATCAAGTACCCATGACAAGGAGAAGAGAAGTGGAAGGGGAGGTGGAAGTGATGAAGGAGGAGGAGGAGGATGAGGACGAAGGCTTTTACCTGGCTGGCTCCACACACTCAGGTTGTGTTTCCCAAACTCTGGGAGATCAAAGATCCCATTTCCCACACTTGCCACTTCAGAAGCTCATCAATAAAACACTAATCACCTACCGCACCAGAGAGAGAAAGAGAGGGAGAGAAAGGGAGAGGTGGGGGGGCTGGAGGCTTAGAGAGATGTACCTAACCCAGGAAACACCTCCCGTACACACTGCGTACACACACACACACACACACACACACCTTCCATACAAAAACACACCTACTGTACACACACACACACACACACAGGCACACACTCACAGAAACACACACACCTGGCACATTTCCTTTTAAACTTGCTTCTCACCACCCCTCCCCCCTCCCCACCTCCCCTCTCAGTGGAGGACATCAAGCGCTTCCTCGGGGCCTCCTGACACAAATCATGCACAGCGTATTTACGTGTCCTTATCCGGAGGCTGCGTGTCATCCCCCTCTTGTTTGATCCGGCGCTCCGTGCTTTATGAGTCTCACTCAGGATTCATGACCACCACATGACACCCAGGCAACGTTCTGCTGGGGCTGAGCTGATGACACGGCCCGACCAAGCCCCTCACACACACACACACACACACACACACACACACACACACACACACACACACACACACACACACACACACACACACACACACACACACACACACACACACACACACACACACACACACACACACACACCTGTGTATACACACACATACATAGTCATACACACGTCTATACACACGCACACAAATATAAATTACACACACAATAATAGATTCACACACAAACACATGCACTGATACACAGTATTTATGCACATATGGTGCTTATACAAACACAAACAAGACACACACACACTCATATATACACAGCGACACATACACCCCCAATATTCATGCACATATGGTGCATACACACTCAAACACCTTTATACACACACCTACACAAACCCCTTCCTGCACACGGACACATTCATAGATGAATACACGCATTCATACAAACACACAGGGACACACATCATCATCATCATCACCCTCCCCCCCCCCACAAGCTTTTGTTTCCACACGGTCAGAAATGCAATCATCCCGTTGTAAAGACAGTTTATTTCTGCCCTCATCCATTGAGGAATCCCGGAGAAAGGCCCGGCGTGTTCCTTGGAAGTACGTCAAAGACGGACCGCCCCGGCCAGCTCCACTCCATCAGCTAATGACCGGGCTCATTACGGTCGGGGGGAGCCACCTAATGAAGGCAGCGAGGCCAGTCCCCCACCGCCCGGCCCACCCCATCTCCCCCGCCCCCCCCGTGCACTACGCCCCTACGAAATGCTAATATCTCAACACTAATTAAAGGGGTGCTAAGTCCAATCGCACCTTCACGGCTTGTAGTCTGCAACATAAATTTTATTTTTGTTCACCCCCCTCTCCTACAACACGCTGCACTGAGCTCAGAGATGTGGCCGAGCAACATTCCATTCATTCATATTTAATGCCTGGGCTAGTTACTCCGTTATCTCGCTAGAGCCCCCGCTCAAGCCCGCACCGTCGGTGGGCAAATCGCTTCGCGGCGTGAGCGGGAAGCCGTTTTAGTTTTTGTGTGTTTGTGTGTTTATCCCGTTTACACAAACAGTGGCTTCATAGCGGTGCTGCAGGAGAAAACACACACTGACGCAACAAACAAACACACAACCTTGTGTTTCACACACACACACACACACACACACACACACACACACACACACACACACACACACACACACACACACACACACACACACACACACACACACACACACACACACACACACACACACACACGTCCTTCAAAGCGAAGAAGGTCGGAGATACGTCAAGAAAAGAAGGAAAGAAGAAAGAAACTAGAATAGGCAATGGAAATATGCCCTGGTGCCTGCTGCACCTGTATACATTTACCATGTTTACACATCTCGGCTGTAAATATGTTTACAAGAGAAAGGCTCCCCGGCTGACCTTGGAGCGGGTAAACAAACCCTTCACAAAGTCCATGAATGTCAGAGAGTGAGGGGTGCTTCATCTTGGATTAAAAACAAACCAAACAAACGAAAAAATAAGAAAATGATTTATGCTTCCATTATTAAATATTAAAACACTGGAGTGCAAACATAGACTGTTCCTTAAACTACATTGAGAACATTTTCAGCTTGAGCAATGCAAAAAAAGGATAGCAAAACATAGCTATTATTTTTGATTTATGGTCCGCTTAATATATGGGTACAAAGGCTGCTTTGTTATTTCCATTATGTTACAAAAACATTTAACATTCAGCCTGATTATTAACTCAAACAACATTTTGCTCCGCTGCTGTGTTCAATAGGTTTTCCTCAACCAGTCTGTTGATAGTGACACCATCAGGCAAAGCTCCACAATTAAACTGAACTCATCAATTAAACAATCAATGATAAACTTGAGGACTTCATGTGATCATAACATTAACACAACTTCAAACCTTAAATATGAAGACGAGGGAATCAGGTAGGTAATCAAAAAAAAGCTAACTATATTTCCTATATAACTTCAAAAAGAAAAACTGATGGCAACTAGTAAACCAACAAAAAGACCAACAGCAAACACGTCTCAAACTCCAAAAATACTCACAAACTCTCTTCTGTAGTACGTCTACAAGAGGGGAAACCTTTTTTTTTTACCTTTTTTGTGTGGTTCTGCCAAAACGAAAGAGATTGAAACGCATGAATTTAAAGGTCAATGTTAAGACCACATCACATGACATGTGTTTGATCCCGGCCCAAGTATTTTCCCAAGGATTCGGGGGGTTCAGTGCTGTGTAAATCACCGGCAATGACCTTCAGCATTCCTCCCCGCCTCGCCAGCGATAATACTGGGCAAATATCATAAACGTGAGGATTTTAGGATTGAGGTGCCGGCGCCGCCGCCCTCGGCCATCGGGGGTGACGGCGAGCCACGAGCAGCACGCAACCACCCCCTCCACCACCGGTCAAGTGGTCTGACCCCCCGCCCACCCTAATAGCCTATATATTGACTTTCCCTCCAGAATAGAACCTCGAGATTACACCTCACCCCGGGGGAGGGAGCGAAGGCAGGAGGGAGGGAGGGAGGGAGGTTAAGGCTTATCTTAAAAAGAAAATCTCTACCAAAGTCACAGTACACAGCACTGGGCCACAACAGAGCGACCGCAGAAGGGCCGCGGTGGTGACGACGAGCCGGTGGTTTTCGCAGGGGTTTCTGTCGTGCGCTTGGACAACTGGATGTGTGTGTGGTGGGGGAACTTATCCATGGGGCGTTGTGTAGGATCTTTACTTCCGTCTTTCTTTCAGAAGAAAGAGAGAAGGAAGTGATGAGTTGAACAGCAGGAATAGATAGGAATAGGATTTTGGTTCCTAACCCTGAACCCAGACTTGCACTCATACACACTTACAGACGCACGCACAGACACGCACACACATATACACACAAGGCCGACCGTAAAGGATTGCCTTACATTTGTTTTTTTATACAAATTAAAATAAAGAAAAATAACATAAAATATATATATATAATACAATAACAGGGGGTGGTTAAAGACCAACACAACCCCGGGGTTAAGTGGGTGTGTATGGGGTGTGGGGGTGTCTGGGGTGTGTGAGTGTGTTTCTGTGTGTGTTCGGGGGGGGGGGGGGGGGGGTGACCTGCAACTGAACCAGGCCTCTGCTAGGCTATAGAGGAGGGGGTGGGGACAGAGGTAAGTCCTCCATCTCTCCCCTCTGCCCCCTCCCTTCCTCCCAACCAGCCTCTGATAAATAGCTAATCACAGCAAACAGAGCCATCAATCAACCAGCACACAGCCCACACCGTGCCCGGGACATGGATCAATGAGGAGACACACCGAGACAAATAAGAGAGACACAGAGAGAGGCGCGAAAAAGAGGGAGGAAGGGGAGGAATTAGGAGAAAGACACAGCTAGGGACAAAGTAGTCCCAAAACAATAGAAGATAGCAGTGAGAGAGTTATAGAGCTTGAGCCAGAGAGAGAAACAGACACATGGAGCAGCGAGAGACCGGGGGTTAGGAGAGAAGGAGATAAAAGCAAAGATAAAACCAGAAAAATAAAACACTGAGACAGGGAGCAGGAGAAAGACCCAGCAGAAAGTGAGGGGGGGGTCTGGGGTACACAGCGAGGACACACACACACACACACACACACACACACACACACACACACACACACACACACACACACACACACACACACACACACACACACACACACACACACACACACACACACACACACACACACACACACACACCAGAGTGGATCAACAACATGAGCTCACGCAGGAGCGGGGGCCAGAAACGCTGGATGCTCAGGAAGCCGGGGCCCTCTTTATTTGCCGAGCTGTGACATTAGTTTCTTATTGTCTAAGTGGCAGTTTAAAGCGTCTCCTCCCAGCAAGGGCCCCTTTGACAGGGAGCTAACCATATTAGGACGTGCATGGTAAAGTAAACAATAACATGGTTGCAATGAGATGGAAATTTTTCAGCTAATGGTGTTTGTCATTCCTGTTTTCAGTGTACTGAAACAGTGGGGGTGGAATTTTTCTTTCCTACCCCACAAGGGATACTTTGTTTATAAAAACAATGCAGACGCCAAAGGACTAAAGCAGTACAAAAAAAACACAACTGTAAATAAATATTGTTTCAAAACCAAAAAAGGCCTACGCCTTTCCTATTCAATGGCATTAAATAAACCGGCATTACCGAGGGAAGGAACTCTGCTCGCTCACTCAGCCAAAGGGGCTTGGTTTTAAACGTTCCCGGGAATCCCATTTCACAGTTAAACAACAGGAGGAAAAGTATGTTTTTGACGTGACTTTTTTGGACTACGGCTTCAAGGGCCCCTCCCTGCAAGCGGCGTCAGCTGGAATAGACTGAACAATCAAAGGGTTCAACGGCGCACGAGTCCGACACAGTGGGACCTCAAAGTGTGTGGAGGTAAGAGGAAGTACATGGAGCACACAGACAACAGATCTAACCACTGAAACCCAGGTGTTTGAAGGCGCAGGGACACACCAAAACCCTTGGGAATCACACATAAAGCAAAAGGTATCAAAGACATCAGATGGTCTCACCCAAATACTCCCTTCATGGTCACAAGTATGCATTTGTCTCTTAAGCCAGGCAGGGTTAATACATGTCAAAGAACCCACGTCTTTCACACGGGGAGGGGATGTCAAAAGGAAATCAGCAAAAAAGTGTGAACTACACATGCACTACCCTGCTTGCAACAGTGTAAATAAGAAGTGACCACAGTTGCAACAAGCAAGTCAATTTACTCCAAGTAAAAAAAATAAATAAGAAAACTGTTCAAATCTATGGCACCCTTGAAACACAACCAGCGTCTTGGGCTTCCGTGTTAAAACGTTGACATTCCATCTCCCAACTCTCTTTGTTTGGCTTTCACTTAACTCACTCCCGGCCTCAGTGCAGCCCCTTCTCAACCCGTCTCTTAATCTCACAGCAGCGATGCAAGCTGTTTATTTGCACAGGGCTGAAGGCATTCCATTAGGCGAACCCCACCAGGTGCCTTATCCCCAAATGGGATTTGTTTTCCAAACTAAAAGGAGAGAGAGAGCCAACGTGCTGCTAAAGAGATCTTTACCATGACCACCAAGAGAAGAATGCAAACGTTTTTCATCATCGAATAATAAGGCACATTGTGTGAAGTTTTATTTTTTTGTTATGAAAAATGATGTTTATCATTGGCTTACAAACAAAATAATCACCCCAGTTGTATAATATTTGAGTCCAAGCTTATGCTCATGAGATATCCAGGTTTTTTTGGAAGAGTTGTCTTTCATGCCTTGGCTTTAAACTTAAGGTATACTCGGGTTACTCTCAGAGGGAAATCAATCCAACAAATCAATTCCATCCCAACTTTTCACAAACCGAGTCACCCAGTCAAAGCATCGGATGCGAGATCTGGGCGTGAATGGGGGGGGCTAGGAGAGAGAGAGGAGAGAGGAGAGAGGAGAGAGGAGAGAGAGAGAGAGAGAGAGATTCAACTTTTGTTATTATCTTTCCATCTTGTTGTAAGAAGAAGTCATCATCTGTGCCTTGGAATTTGCTTACTCCTGTCACATCAGTCAATCTCGTGCTAGCAAGCCGACGCGTTAGCCATCTGCGCCTGCTAGCGGGTGGAGATTATCAATGTTGCTGCGCCACTATGCTACGCTACTCAGAGCAAAGTTTGCACATCCATAGCCGCTTCTCAAGCCAACACAATACAGCGTCTGAGCGATGCTGATAGAAAAATAGATTGAAAGCTGGCAAACACACACACACACACACACACACACACACACACAACCCGGCATCCCTTGAAAAGGGGATATCAAAGTACCTTCAAGATAACACATCTGTGATAGCAAAATCTCTCGATTCCCCTCCCCCCCCCCCCCCATCCTATCCACCCACGTTACAAGAGAGGATTATTCACTTGAAAGTCACCGGAGATGCAAAAGAGAGGGAATTAGATAGAATAGATGCTCTATTCCGTGACAAAGTGTATTCAGAATAAAGCATCCAGGTACCTGTGCAAAGCAGTTTAGCCCAACAACAACATCAGAGACCGCCTGTGGCAGTGATGCATTGAGAAATGCTCAAACACCTCTTCTGATATCAATCAGCCAGGATAAGAGGGCTAGGGACCTGGTTAGGGCGCTTGACTCCCAGCGGAAAGGTTCTGGGATTCAAACCTGAATGTCAGAGTCTACCTGTAGGCAGGGACGGGCGGCGGGAACCTCCACCTTCTCCTGAACGCCATGCATCCTGATCGACAGCAAGTGGCTTCGAATGAAGGCTTCTGAAAAAATGACCAAACAGCCAAACAATCGAGCGACTCTACCTCCGCCGTTGTGACTCGTTTTATACTTTAAAAGCCAATGTTTCCAACTCCCTCGACGTCGCCGTCTGTTTGACTCTGCCATGTTTCCTAACTACAGCGGCGAGGCGTCGAGGCGGTAGATTAGGCTACTAGATTAGGGTACTTAAGGCACGTGAAATACACGCCAACTAAACGGCCCCGGTGACAGGAGCGTTTAACTTCCCCCGCCAGAAGTCTCCGCCGCGCGGCAGGCCAGCCGCGGGGACATGTTTATAAGGTTCCCCAACTTGCCGGGAAAACCGATTAGAGCGGCTCTTAAGAGCCCAAGTGTTATAAATGCATGGAAACACAGACCGCCGCAAATGCCACAGAATTAGGGGCTTACCCACGACTAATACTAATACCGCAATTTTCAGCTTGATGCTGATATAAAGAAATGACTTTTTTCTCTCTTTTTTTTTTTATGTAAGCAATAAATGCAGTCAAGGGAACTATAACGCGGGCCCCGTCGTGTCCCAAACCTGCATAAATCGGCGGACAACCTTTATTTGGCTTCGGCTGAAGTGTAAATTCACTTGTTTATTCATAGCACTTCCAGGAAGAGTGGATTTAAACAATGCAATTTCACCGGACCTCAGAGCAGAGAGCGACGCTCCGTGTGATTCGTGGAGCATGGGGATGAGATACGGTACGCTGTTTGCGAGGCATGCTTCGCCCTCCCATTATACACATGCATTACATTTCAAATGAAGTCCCTTGCTTGTGAACCGTAGAATGTAAAAGCTTATCGAAAAAAACTCATGATCGCATTTTGTCTCACGCTACTGTAGTGACTTTCTTTCTCAGCCTCTCAGAGTTCAATTCAGCGGTTATAATCTGGTCGAACAGAGAATAAATAACAAACAGAACCAGATCCCTAGAGGTGGGACTGGGAAGAGTCGAACCATACGATGGTAATTGTTCCATCTGGCAGTGAGCTGCCACTGTCAAAGGAAACCTCTCCATCGGTCTCCTGTTTTGAAACTACTAGTCAGTGCGAGGACGCTTAATCCAAAAGGACTAACATTGATATGAAGTAGGTAGGGGGCATCTTGCTTAAGGAGGCCAGCACATCTACTGTGGAATTTGGGGTTGAAACCCAGCACCTTTCCTTGTACACGCTAACCACGAGAACTGTCCTGCTAATAAGAGCTGGCTGAACAAGCTGCACCCAAAGGGAGTACAGCACAAATACACAAAAACACAATTCACATTCTCCGCCTCGTCCCTCGACACATCATCCAAACACACACACACAAACCGATAATCAGCCATCTTTAGCGCTGGAGGAGCGGAGTTCTTTCTCTGTTTAACTCGATTGCAACGTTAAGAACCGCCTCTCGATCCAGAGGCGTGCTAAACCGATAAGCCTCCGCAGGGATTTCTGCATGAGTGATGCAATCAAAATCGCATTGCGGAGTCATGTCAATAATTAGGCTGATTTCAGCACATTATCATTAATCACACAATCATTTTGGAGTTGAATGGCTGATCTTGCATCTGGAGATGGCAGCTGTGCGCTGGAGATTTGTTTCAGGTTTTTTTTGACAGGACTATTCCAAGCAACCAACTCAAACAGATAAACGCTGCCATATTTTTGTCCATCCTCCCCCACCTTTCAATTCTCTTTTCTCTGCGGACAGGGTTGATTGGCAGAAGTGAAGCGAGGGGAAGTGCAGCCTGTGTACCCAGGCTGGGGAGGAGAGGAAGCTTTGTCCTCCAGTAGGGGGGGAAGAGGCGCACGCACACCGCCTCCAACCAAGGCTGGCTCCCTGCTAATGAAGAGAGCCTCTGGTCTGAGTCCCGTCTATACAGAGGGCCGGCCCGACTGTACCCACACCTTACAGACTGGGGGGGGGGGGGGTTGCAGAGTCTGGGATCGTGGCTACAGGGCCAGTCCGGATAAAACGGAGAGATAAAGGTGGAAGAGAAAATAGTGAGAGATTGCGATAAACAAGGCGATAAAGAGAAAGAAAGATGGAAAAGGGGGGGACAGACTAAATGGAGATCAAGTTAAAAAAGCATTGAGAAAGAGTAAGTTGAAGGCAGAAAATAAACACAGAAAAGAGTGAATGAGAGAAAAAGAGCTGCTGCTTAAAAGCGAGAAAGAGATAACACTTTAACATAAGATAACCTAAGATGCTTCTGCCTACATCTACCATATTTGATAAAAGGGGACACAGGGGTGTCTAGGGCAGTCAGCCTCATGCATTCCCACAGACCAACTATCAACAGTGCACTGTACAAAGTCACACGAAGCATATATGGTAAGAATACTCTAGTACTGCCTACATTAAGAAACTCAATTTTTAGACGTCGATGATAACCTCATTGTTATATTCAAACAAACATTTTCTCAAACGGTCAATAATGTACTACACAAACGTTTGCACACACACACTTTCCCACACACAGCAAAGACACCACATTAGGTTAAATATTAAATTCATTCAATACAGCATTAAGGGACTGAAGCCCAGTAAATAGCAGTGTGTGTTTACCTTCTGCAAGGACTTGCTTATTTCGAGTAATCTTCGATTCCATTGGTGTTGCTACAGATTGCCTGCCCTGTGGACATGAAACAGAGAATTAGTCGGTGTTATGAAATAATTACCAGCACAGAACAACAAATAGAGGGCCAAAATAACAACAATACATTAGCACCCACAAAACTATTGACAGAGATGGTGGGAAGGAGAAAAAAATCGTCGCCAAGATTTTGCTGCATCTGAATTAAAAAAATAACTAAAAGGCCAACAGTGCCCTGAACAGCAAACAGTTCTGTGAACGCACTCCAAGTTCAAAGATTCCTCACGTCCTTGCTAACGTGTGTCTCGGTAGAGCGCTTCTGACCAGCAGAACTCTCTCTCTGATTCCTTCAGCGTGCTGAGAGAAATCATCTGCATAGGAAGTGTAACCTCACTTCACCTTGGCTTAACCTACAATCCATGCTATCACCTACTACTAGTAGTAGTTTTACTACAACAACTGTCTACTACTGTCTGAGGTGTGCACAGTCCGGTTTATTTCCATGTCCGTCGGTCCGATAGCCGCTGACTACACCTCGTAGCACCAGATTAAACGCGAGGACAATGGACCTTGTCTGATGTGAGTAGACGGTTTATTTGCAAGACAAAGAAGTCCCCAAAAAACCTTCAGTCTGCTGCTTGGTGATTACAGTGGAAACCGGTATGAGAATCTGGGAGCCTTTTACAGGCCCCACCTGGTGGTGGAGCAGTGCTAGGATGGGGCCCTCGAGCGCACGCACGCACGCACGCACGCACGCACACACACACACACACACACACACACACACACACACACACACACACACACACACACACACACACACACACACACACACACACACACACACACACACACACACACACACACACACACACACACACACCCCATCAGCTCCCAGCCAAAAACCACCATCGTCCCAACTTGCTGCACACCCCTCCCCTCTCCGTTCCTCCACAGCCCTGCTCAGCATGCACCGGGCACCCCACGACAAGCACCCAACCCCGGTAAGGAAGAGGGAGAGGAGGAAAGGGAAGGAGGGAAGGAGGTGAGGGAAGGAGGGGAGTGCAGGGTTATGCACACATAAGAGGGGGGGGGGGGGGAAAGAAGCAAAATCGTATTTTTATGGTAAACTGAAAAGAGACTATGGGGGCAATATCCCAGGTGAATTTGAATAAAAGCATTAAAGCATATCCAAATATGAACTCTCCTCCCCAGCCCCACCTTGCTGTTGCTTTTTTCACCGTTTACATTTGGCAGTCAAAACTGTGGTCGACAAGCGTTTGTAAATGTTTTAAATGTTGTCTCCGGAGCGGAGATAAAAAACCAAGGCACGCCGGCCAAATTGCGGCCTTAATTATGTGTTATATGGCCTCATTGAAAGCATGAGTCAACATTCATACATCGGGCTGAACCCGGCAGCGGGCTCCACAACCAGCCAAAAAACGGACCGGGTCCTAACACCACATCCCCGCCCCTTTATCCTCCCCAAACACCCCCTCTCTCCCCCCTAACCCCCCTACCCGACACCCACGATTCATACACTCCAATTAACATATCATCAATGGCTTCATAAATCAATAGCGAGGGGGTGACAAATGACAGATATTTCCCGTTTTTCAAACTACTAAACATCATTAATCCCCATCCCTGAATAAGCCTCAGGAGCCAAATGAGTTTACCCAGAGCATAACATCCATTTAGATGCACCTTCCATCATCGTAACGACGGGGAGAGAGAAAAGAATCCCCCATCAAGTGGGAGTGAAAACACGGCAACTTTGAGCCGTGCGGCAGCTGGGAGCCGCCCCCCCCCCGCACAACAAACACAACGCGCGTCTTGTAACGCCTAAACAGATAATTGTCTCCATTTCACAACGGCACAAGGCGGTGTAATATCGCAATTTGGAACAGCGGGGGGGACGGGGGGGGGAACAGGTGGAAATAAACAACCCCACGCTGGCTCCACACAGCTGGGAGGACGGCGCCCGTCAGGAACCCCCCCATGGAGACTTTTTACTGGGCGGCGGGGGGCGGCCGACTCTTATTTGAGTTAATTACCCACCTAGGTGGTTCAGGCGGGCAACCGGTGAGAGGGGGGGGGGGCCCGACGCTGAGAAACGTGAAAAGACTAGAGTATTTTTTTTGTGTTTCTCCAAAAGGAAATGTTTTTCAGAAAGACAAAATAAACATGAAGGCGTAGATTTACACCAAATCTGTTGGCTAGGGGGTCGAGTCGGTGAACAGCAACACCAACAACTAGCACCCCCAGAGACAGAGTCAAAGCGCGGTGGGTCATGTTGGTGTCTTTGCCGGACCTAATATTAGACAAAGCATGACATCCTTCGTTTTGGGAAACACAGATGGCTTTGGAACTCTGTGAAAAAGATGCAAATATCCTATTTTAGAGAAAAAATGAACAATCCCCGTATCTCTTTTTTCTCGGAGCGATGGCTACAAGTGCAGTGAGGGGTGAACATTAGTGTTTTGTTGTGCACCAAAAAAAAAACGGAAATCGCATTTTCATTTTTGTGCGCACACGCACACACACACACACACACACACACACACACACACACACACCAAGCCAGTGAAGTACACTCCCCAGCGGTTGTAAGGAGGTCAACCCACCACAATGCACTCTTAAGACCCGGGCTGTGCTGTAGCCGATGTTGGCTTTGTGGCAAGATCACATGTTTCAAAATATGAATTAATAGCCCTCCACTGAAACGCACCCAATCCCAACAACAGGCCCCACAGAACACTCTGGACAGCACTTCAGTGCTTCTAATGGACACTCTCTCACTCTCTCTCTACTCTTTCTCTCCGCACTCTCGGCTCGACATTGGCAGGGACCGTAAAAAAAGGGAAGAGAAAAAAAAAAAGTTCCATGAATATTTACCAAGCGGCCGGGTAAAGTTATTCCATTAATTACTCTTGAGCATGCTTATAACTCTATCTGCGGCTAGTCCTGTGGTGTCGCGCTAATGAACTTCCACACATCATTACCATATTAATTAATGCTCAATTCAATGGCAGTCAATAGGACGCTGCCAGAGCTGTCTGCCAGAGCTTTGCAGCCTGTCCAGAAGAGCTTCCATCCCCCTTCAGTCGAAAGAAAACGACTAACCCACCAAGGCCTGAGCGCGTTGACGGTATCGTTCTATCAAGCCACCGAGCCAGTGTATTTTTAAAACAGAACAATAGCCTGCGCCGGTTCACCGGTTCCCCAACCCCGCCCGGCCCTCCGTCCTCTGGCTGCTTTCTGCGTCTGGCGGTTGACGCCTCTTTTTATGAGGTTAGTGTAAATAAAAAGAGGGCGTAGGAGAGGGCCCGGGACCAGTGGAGCAGGCGCTGTCTGTGCACGGAGAGCTGTTGGTGTTTGTTTTGAGGGAGTGCTTTGGCCCGATTGTCCGAGTCACTGTCTGTGCAACGAAACAGTAAAAAAATCAAAAGTGTGACTCACTTCTCCTCAAACGCAGCTCCTTACTGTAAGAGGGCCATGTCTGATTCCCCCGCTTTACTTTTTATTGCTCAACTCTCGTTTTTATGGAGGCGGCCTTTTATTGGCCAAATAAAAGCATAACTCTGTCTCTGTTTTGAAACAAATATATATTCATGAATAGTTGTTTTTCTTTACGATGTGAATGGCAGGATTTTCTGGCAGTGCATCACTAGTACACACCCATGCAGACTCTAAACAACAGCCCTTTCTGACACGCAAACAGGCTTTCAACCCCCCCTCCCCCCCCCCCCCCCCTGACCGTTTAAAATCAAACTCATGGACGGCCCGTTTGCGACGCGCCTTATCCTTTTCTTCTTCTCCGCGTTTCTTGGTAAACTGAAAAGGCAGCAGTGCAGTCTGGTGAGTGTCAGAGCTGTCTGATCCCCCCCACCCCCCTACCCTCCCCTGGCCCTGCCCTCTTGTTTTGCTGAGCTAACAACAAGACACACACACACACACACACACACACACACACACACACACACACACACACAGGGCTTACCAAGGAAGTGGAATTTCACCCCCAGCCCAAAACAAACAAGGCGGAGCATTTCTTTGCACTATTTAAACGGTAACAGAGCGTTCTGAATACATTGCATTCCCCACCGCTCCATCTCCTTTGTCAATAGAGATTTTAATCTATTGATCCGTGGGACAAACAATTCGAGGAGGGAACCGGGGGGTTCGATGCTTACACAACGCTGTGCCGCTCTCGCTGAGGAAGAGCCGACGGACCAAGTGCGGCCTCCCAGCCCTGCATCGCCCCGTCTCCACGGAAACAGACGTCATGACCGTTTATATCTTATGCGTAACATTTTTGACACAAGCAGTCCAAAAAACCTATTTTTGGTGCTTATTATGGTGTTGCTTCGGTGATGTTTGTTTCATTTAAGGCAGGAAGTGTCAGCTCTTCCCGGCCATCTCTCTCTCTCTCTCTCTCTCTCTCTCTCTCTCTCTCTCTCTCTCTCTCTCTCTCTCTCTCTCTCTCTCTCTCTCTCTCTCTCTCTCTCTCTCTCTCTCTCTCTCTCTCTCTCTCTCTCTCTCTCTCTCTCTCTCTCTCTCTCTCTCTCTCTCTCTCTCTCTCTCTCTCTCTCTCTCTCTCTCTCTCTCTCATACGCCGGCCCCTTGCCAGAAGCTTTTTGCGATGAATATCAATAATGGGCAGATTCCATTCCTCTGGACAAAGAGTGATTTAGATGAGGAGAGGCTGTGTCAGGTGGGAGCCCGTTCTGTTAGTGTTATGGCTCCCACCACACTGAGGCGAAGGGGACGCAAATCACATTCTATGTCCTGTGATAGAGATGGATGCATGACTAAGCATCTGAAGGGTTCTGATTTGGGGGCCACGTTACCAGTGTTGTGTCAGACCCTAATGCATGGCAATTGACTCTGACTGGTCGGCCACAGACATTAAGGTTTGCTCATCAATTTTCCATGCATTCAAAAAGACAAAACCATGCACACTGGAAGTTCTGAAATTGAGTAATGCTTATGGCGAACGTCCCATGTTTTGATTCAATTATAGATTTGAAATATTTTTGATGCATGAATCATTTCTAAGAAAGTCCACAGACATGTCACTCGGATGGGTGTGGTCATCAGCGAAGACTATGTAATAAGACATAAGTGAATGGTAAGAATAAACTATTGAAGGCAAAGTCCACATTAGAGAAATATCTAAGCAAAGCAATCAGCCACGTTGTCAGAGCTCAGTCACAGCTTTGGACCCTTGGCATTGCGTTCATGTGTTCCCACCGTCTGGCTCAATTCCCCTGCTTTAGGGGTTACATACCATCAGACACTATTCCAAGCTACGTACTCTTGTCCTAACCATACAGTATAACATGTTTGCGTTTTCCAGTGTTAGCTCTTCCACCTGACCCTATATATTACGACCCAGACCTGTTTACGACACGAGTAACCTACAGCTGTTTACGCTCCAGTTCTAGGAAAGGCATTCCAAGAGACGTCAAAAAAAAAGTCTAAATGGAGCAATGCTAAACACAACTGTACGTAGCTGCAATAGTAAGTACTTAGACATTAGTTCATGCATACTAAAACATATACACACACAACCGTATGCATAAACTCTGAAGCGCTGCAGCAATGTAGGCTACACCTCAGGAGATCTCACCCACGTAAAGCCAAGCAAACACATGGCCATCATACCCTCTTTAAAGGGCTCCTCTGGTCCCCTCCGTCAGGATTAGCTCTAATGAGAGAGTAGCATTTCATCAGTCCAGCGAACATGCCAGCCGATTGATCAGCCCTGGGGTGTACGTGTGTGTGTTTGCTTAGCACGTTAAGATTGACCTTCCCTTCATCAATCAGGGAGAAAAACCTTAAGAAAAGCGGTGTGAGCTCCAAGTAAAATACAAAGAAATCAGGTGAAACCTTACGCCACTCGGTGGTAGCCATGCTAGCGCCATAGCTTCTGATCCTTACACCGCCACAAATATCAGTTACCTATGGCACACACAAATACACCAACATGTACACACGCAAGGGTAGGATTAGTTGTGACCGATCTAACGTATGGATGGGGGCAGTGAGGGGGGTCTGAGGGGGAGGGAGGGCACCCCAATACAGTATTCTTCCACCCTCACCGCTGGACGGTGGGACCGTCGTTGTGGTAGGGGGGGGGGAGAGAGGGCAGGAAGGGGAGAGAAAGAGGGAGAGAGGGAGAAAATATGGACTGGGGCCCATTCCCCTACACACAGGGGGAGGAGGTTGTGTCCGTGAGTGCGTGTGAGTGTTGTGGGGGAGGTACTGGAGGTGTGTGTTAAAAAGAAAAAGTCCTTTTCCTTTTTTTAACACAAGCGTATATACAGTATGTAAGGCAGAGAGCAACCCCCCCCCACCCCCAATAAACACAAGCACTTGTCACAAGGACGCCTGCTGGCAAAGGGCTGGCGGCGCCTGCAGAGAGAAGCATACCTGTCCCCTTTTAATTAGCCAGGAGCACAGCGGATGAACGCCAGCACGGTCACATGGAGCCCGACCAGAGACAGAAGAGGAAACGAAAACTCTTGTTCTTTTTCTCCTGACTTGGAAAATAATTTTACTTTTGAAACTGGGTGTAAACAGCCCCCCGATTACTTCACATATTATTTTTTTTGTTATGCATTTGTTTTGCTTTTCTTGCCAAACCATCTCTTCACCTATTTTTTTTATTTCAACCATGAAATAAACATATTCCATTTTATTCTCTCTCTTCTTCCTATCTAATTAAGCAGCATTATAGATTTTGACACGACAACCGTTAATTAAAAATGCTTAACTCTAATTAAAATTAAAATGTAATATCTATCTTAATTAATTAAAGTAGGTCATTTTTTTTGTGTGTGTGGGCTTTTATTAAATTATGTCCAGCCAAATAATATAGTTCCACAACACCTTGTGAGGCTCTCATCCATTTGTACGTGAAAGCGCCTCATGAACACACACACACACACACACACACACACACACACACACACACACACACACACACACACACACACACACACACACACACACACACACACACACACACACACACACACACACACACACGGTGATGTTGTACAACAGTCAAAGTGTAACCCCTTTTGCCCACTGCATCCATCAACAGACGAAACCCATTTACTTTAAATGGGGCGAAGCCGCAATGCATTGTGGATCCATCCGTTGCGTTGGATCCGTCAGCTCCGTCAAGAAAGTTGAACAATTTTCAACTTTTCAGGCAGCGACGGATCCGTCATCCAATCAGATCGCGTATGCTCGGGCTTGGCTGACGTATGCCTCTCAAAGACTACTCCCCCCTCCGTCAGCCACGCCTTCCGCCCTCCGCTGACGTACGGTGCAGTGGGTAGACGGCGTACGGGTCAGACGTAAAATATTTTGATTTTGGTGCATGAGAAACAAAAGGACTGAAATACACAGGTGTAGCTAATTAACAATCACAAATTCAAGGGTGCATATATATTCCGACAATTAGATCAAAAAAGGGAAGGCTCAATCATGGAGTAGAAAGGCTTCAAGGGAGAGAAAGAAAGAAAGAAAGAAAGAAAGAAAGAAAGAAAGAAAGAAAGAAAGAAAGAAAGAAAGAAAGAAAGAAAGAAAGAAAGAAAGAAAGAAAGAAAGAAAGAAAGAAAGAAAGAAAGAAAGAAAGAAAGAAAGAAAGAAAGAAAGAAAGAAAGAAAGAAAAAAAAAAAAGGGGGGGGGGCGGGGAGGTGGGGGGTTAGACAGAAATGAGACCTCAGAAAATAAACAGGGTGTAAGGTTTCAAAGGCTAAAGATGGGGGGTGGGTCTGGTGGGGGGGTGCACAGGCATTCCATTGTTCAAGGCCAATTATCAGTGGAAAATAATAACAACAGATGGATGCAGAGCGGGCAGACGTGAGCCGGGCAAACCTGGCTCTGGCTAACACATGATGGGGGGGGGGGGGGGGGGGGGGGGTCTCTAGAGCCAATGAGCCACAAACACACACACACACACACACACACACACACACAAACAAACAAACAAACACAGTGGCCAGATGTGGGCTTCCACAAGGACACTTTAATTCCGCCTCGCTCTCTCTACCAGGGATTGTGCTGATCAAACCTCCCTCCAGCGGGCCCGGTGGTGCTGGAGCCGGCCCAGGCGTTAGCCGCGGCGGACGCTAACGCGCGTGCATACTTTGTCCTTGTGGCCGCTGGAGGGGCTCCACAGGGAGATGTGAAAGACGTGCAGGGTAGCCGTTGAGCGACTTGTGAACTGTGACTGTGGCAAGGCTACCGCTACCAGTTTGACCTCTGACCTTTGCCCACGGGTTGTCTGATTCAGCGCACGGCTTAGATGGCCTATTGCTATGCCAAACCTTGTGACTAGGAGGGACACAATACGCAGTGTTTATATTGGTTGACATCATGTTGCTATACAAAAGGCTAGGGCTGCAATGTTCTGATCATATTACAAATAAACGTTGCCTTTTTGGTCTTTTGGAATTTGCAGCAAATAGTTAATGGATGTTGATGCGCTCATAATAAATATGTTGGGTTAAAATATCCCAATTGATCGTGTCACTCTTGCCTCACTCTGAGAGAGCAAGAGAGAGCGAGAGTGAGAAAGAGAGATAGTAAGAGAGCAAGGTAGTGGGGAGATAGAGTAAGAAAGAGAGAGAGAGAGATCTCTCACATAATCTCAAGTGCAGACTGACAGGCGAGGGGGGAGGGGGTGTGTGGGAGTTGGGGGGGGGGGGGGGGCTGTTGGAGGTCTTCAGTCTTAAAACAAACCCTGGCTTTCCACCCCGCACGCCCGGGTGTCAAAGGGTGGCTGATGTCTGGATAGAAAAACAAAAGATCTGCCCTTTCTTTTGCACAAGAAAAGAGAAGTTTTTGTTTCATTAACTAGCCAGACTAAAGCGTAATTATATCCCTATAGACCCTCATCACCAACAGCAGATAGATAAAAGAACAAGACAAAAAAGGCGGGTTCTCCTTCAGTTGGTTTTTCATCTCTCTCTCTCTCTCTCTCTCTCTCTCTCTCTCTCTCTCTCTCTCTCTCTCTCTCTCTCTCTCTCTCTCTCTCTCTCTCTCTCTCTCTCTCTCTCTCTCTCTCTCTCTCTCTCTCTCTCTCTCTCTCTCTCTCTCTCTCTCTCTCTCTCTCTCTCTCATCACAAAGGACTTGCGTTCCAATGTAATATCCTGTTTTTTTTAATGCCCATTATGAAGTGTTCACATCTCTATTGGGATTGTCCTTCTAGACCTAAATAAAAGTGTTCTCTTGAATGGGGCCGGGTGTGTGGTGAGGGGGAGTCAGGGGGGTTCACCGAGGTCGACATTGGGTCTTTATCTGTCCGCTCTGCCCGGCTTCAGTGACGGGAAGCACCAAGGACGCGAGAACAAGCCTGCCAATCGCTGCCATCTGACACGCGGCCACCGCCGGCAGATTGAGCTGCGCCACGGCATCAGGGTGAGCACAAACAGACAATTTGCTAATTGCGTCCCAAAAAAAAAGAGATAGAAAAAATAAACTGTGAAGAGGCAGAGATTTGCTGGGATGTGCGTGCAATGCATCGTACCCCAAATGGAGGAGCCCTCCAGGGCTCCGAGGGAAGATGGAATTCCACCAGGGGGACGTTCAAAAAAAAAAACACAAACTCGGAGCCGGGATTTAATTATCTTATGAAAAATAATTGCCATTAGCCAATCTCGTCTGAAGGGGCTGAGGACTTTCTTTTTTTTTTCCGCTAGCGAGGAGATGGAGGGAAAAAAATGAAAGTCTTTATTTTTGACGTTGAGGAGACAAAGGGTTGTTCTACAGCAGGAAGCGGCAGGCCATCAGCCATTTCTGGTGACACTGGAGGTCCAGTTAATTAGACTATTGTCATTTTAATCAGGACAGTACGGCAGCCAGAGTTTCAAGTGGACCTTAAACAACTGAGGGATATGAGCCTTGGCCGTTTATGTATGCGCCGTATATAGAAATGCGCTTAGAAAGGTGTGTGTGTGGGCACATATATGTGTGACTGCAGTTGCATGCGTGTGTGTGCGTGTGTGTGTGTGTGTGTGTTCGTGTTCGTGTTTGTGTGTGCATGGATTTGCACGTGCATGTGTGTTTTTTGTGTGTGCCAGTGTGTCTATTCGCAAGCATGGTTGCGTATTTGTGTGTTTCCAGGTTCCATGTACTGTATGTTCACGTGCTCACACACACACACACACACACACACACACACACACACACACACACACACACACACACACACACACACACACACACACACACACACACACACACACACACACACACAGAGTGTGTGTTGCGTGGATCATTAACGAGCCGCAGACACACGGAGGATACCAAGGCGCTGGGGGGATCACCAGGGGAGACGCTTGCCTTTGCTCTGCGCACGTCTCTGTTCATTTGTAAATAATTTAAATATCAAATATTTGAAATAATTTGCTTCTCCCTGGCTATCAGATTGTTGAATAGGGAGTCTTTCATGTGTTCTTTATTATCCTCTTTTCCCCGGCATTAGCATTAAAATATAATTCATGTAACCCGGCTTTTTTAGTTCCCTTTTTTCCAAGGTGTGTTCCATTGTGCTACAATAATGGTTTGTTCCTTCTAATTTGCATATTTTATGTATACAATAGGAGGACTAACATAAGATGTGGCTGCTGTTAAGACAGGGGCTTTACGCAACTTAAGCAAGAGCAACTGACCAAGTACCGGCTTCAACACTGTTGACAGACAAAATGGTCGCCCAATTAATGACATTTTTTTCCCCTTTTTAAAAAAAGAAATTTGCAGATGCACCACACAGCTCCGCACGACCAGGAGTTTACAGGGAGGGGAGGAGCCTGCACTACCACAACCCTCCCCCCCCCCCCCCCCTCTCCCCAGCGCCCCGTTGTGGGTCGCGTCCTGGCTGCAGCTCGGGCCGTTTGACATAGAGTTAGCCACGAAGGTAACCTGCAGACAAACGATCGCCTGACCGCCCCCACCCTCCCCACCCTCCCCCCCGCACCCCCGCCCAGCAGCCTATTGACATGGGTGTCAGCCCCGGGCCAGGACGGGCCAATGACATCGGCCGACCGTGCGGTACCACAGGGGGGGGGGGGAGAAAGGCCCGGGAGGGGTTCAGAGGTGGGGGGCAGCGGCGGTGGGAGGTCCGCCCTGCGATGCGGTAATGCACGCCTCAGTGTTCACCGTTTGTGGCGGTATTAATAGTTTTCCGTTAGCGGCGGCATGTTTCTTAACACGCCTGCCATCAATATTTCACACGGTGGGAATATTCATCGGAAATCGGATATTATCGTTCCTCAATAATGCAGAAAAATATCAATAATTCAATATAAAGAATGTTTGAGAAGATTTGGAGGAGGAGGCGGAGCCGAGCAGAAACATTAAATAACTAAACGAGGAAATTAGGATGGAGGAGTAATCATTCGGTGGGAGTAAGTTCGTTATGTCGGTTGGGAGCTCCCGACAGAGATTGCTGAGCGAATGCATTTAGAAAAGGCTTGCCTGGCGTCAGCTTGCACAAATGAACATAGGTCACCACAGACACACACACACACACACACACACACAAGCAAACAAATGCACGCAACCCACACACACAAACAACGAGAGCGTTAAAGAGCAATGAAGAGAGAAGAAAATTAAAGAAAGGAATAAAAAGATGGTGAGAGATAGCGAGAGGGAAAGATAAGAGAGGATACATTAAGATGGATCTGAGATGAATCTAGCAGAAATACATGAACTGTGAAGCTCCAAAAGTTCTCCCTGGTTTCCTCCATGAAGGATTTACCAGGGATTACATGGAGAAAACCAATAGTCCATCTGTATGGGACAAGAGAAGCTGAGTGCTGGCTCACTAGCTGGGTCGTAGGCTTACTGTTGGCCTATTATTTACTATTTTTCCATTGAGTTATTAAGAAGATGCTTTTATCCAAAATAAATGATACTGAAATCAGATGCACGCCATTAAGGGGTAGCTAGGGGATAGGTATACTGGTAGAGTTCAGGTAGAATGTGGACGTAGGGTTCAAATTAAGCCTAAATCTGGGAGTCGAACACCCTTACCAACAGACTATCCTCGCCGGTAACACAACAAACTGATGCTGTTCCAACACAGGTTGAAACCCCCTTCAGGATGGATACAATCGGATCTCTAAATCCTGAAGAAACATTATGGGAGTAACAAGCCCAAATCATGTGTTGGCTGGTTTTCGTTTAAAAGTTCAAACCTTCAAGCAAACCTTTTGCTTGACAAACCGGCTAATGTATGCTTTACTCACACTCTGCCCCAGCCTCATTCCTTATTAATGGCAGAGATATTTTAGGCAGAAGTATGGATGAGATCAATGAATGCACTATTAATCACAACGAGTTTTAACATGGCTAAATTTAAGCAAAGAGCGAAAGACATTCCCAGCTCATCTTTTTGTGTTGAATTAAAAACGGCAAACGGCCCTTAATTGCGATGGCGGTTGAAAGTGTCTATTTAAGTCAGGGACTGTGGGCACTGTTTTAAACAGTGAGAGATAGTGAAGGGGCCCTCCTCCCTCGGTTTTAGCTTTCTACCTCTTACTTGTCTATCCCTCTGTCCTACATTACTGTCTGCTGTATAATGAAGAAAGTGATAGAGAGACAGAGAGAGGGAGGGAGAGAGAGAGAGAGAGAGCCTATGAACAAAGCACTTTGGACAAATGTTCAGCACTTATTTGGGAAGCACATGAACATAAAGTTGATGCAAATGTGTGGCCCATTTAACGTTGTGCCTAACAAGCTTTTGGGGTTGGGAGGGAGACAAATATATAAAACATGCTCTACACTTACATAATGAACCACATTGATGTAGTGCTGAAATTGCATAATACACGCTGTGAACATTGTTTTTTCTCTTGTTTTGGAATGCAATCACCTTTTTTTGTGGCAGGCAGAGAGAGAGAGAGACGGATAACAAATAGATGGAGATACAAAGGTCACAACGCTTGGAGACAGAGACAGAAAAGCTTTGTTTGTGTGTCAATATCCTGCACACTCTCTCCATCTCTATCTCACCTGCCGTCACTCTCTCTCTCTTCCTGGTTCCATCGCCACATCATAACTGCGACGGGTCGTTCGGGAGGATTGTAGGCAAATACAGAGAGGCCATTACACATTAGGATTGTTTGGCGTTGGTATTTGAATATTGAAATGGCATGTTTTAGATCTGGCTATATTTCCCCCCCATTTTCATTTACATACAGTGTGACACACACACACACACACACACACACACACACACACACACACACACACACACACACACACACACACACACACACACACACACACACACACACACACACACACACACACACACACACAGTGAGTTGGGACAGTGCGGGTTTGGCACTTAACATTTGCATCATTTTCTAAACAATAAAAATTGAACTATTATCCTTCCCCCTCCCTTCCATTCTGCCAGCCTCCACACCTGGCAGGCGTGCAGGTGACCCGTGTGTGATAACTGTGTGCTGCCCCGCGTCGCCACCGCACCGCTCCATGTGTCTATCACCCACGTCCAGGCTACTTAACCAAATTGGCGGCGCTGATAAAACCTTATTTACATAGCAGTGTTGCTGGCTGTGATTACTATCAGTTTAACACCCCCCCCACCACCACCACACATGCACACACTGTTACAAACATACTCACAAACTATTACAAACACACACACACACACACACACACACACACACACACACACACACACACACACACACACACACACACACACACACACACACACACACACACACACACACACACACACACACTGTAACACACAAACACACCGTGACAAACACACACTATTCGGAACACTCACACACACATACACGTACAGTAACACACACACACTATCATAAATGAACCCGCACACACCATTACAAAGAGACAACAACTATTACAAACACATGCACACACACTTTAACACATACGCTATTCCAACCACCCACTATTACAGGCACACACACACACAGACACATTCTTATGCACACAGTTTTACACACACAGACACACACGAACACGCGGTAATGGAAAGTTAGAGTATAACTTGGTGGTGCAAAATAGCTCAATTACTCCCCGTGAACGTACACAGCGCGGTGCGGGCTGTCAGAGTGGTAAACAGATGCGGGGTGACAGCCTAGGGTACATAATCAGTCAAGCAGCTGTCGTCGTGCCTTCATTCATTCACTTGTTCAGATGATGGATTCCCATTCCCCCCCCCCCCCCCCCCCCGTACGCATACACACACACACACGCACGCACGCACGCACACAAGCCCGTGCTATTTCCTTATGGGAGGCCGGTGGCAAGGCGCAGGATTAAAGCGCAAAGGATATATCGTTAACCTAGTCCTCCCTCCCTCCACTGTACGGCTCACAGTAGGCTAACAGTAGGCTATCAGTAGGCTAACAGTAGGCTAACAGTAGGCTAACAATAGCCGCCATGATCGACTGCATCTGTGCTGTCAAAGCCAGTACACTGAGTTTGCATAAAGTCAACCTGGGACCGGGTGTGAGTGCGAGAGTGTGTGTTGCAAGGGGCCCCCCCATTATTCCCTCAAACCCTCCCCTGCGCGAAACCAACCCAGACTCACACACCGACACGTCCGCTCTGAATGAGTCGGTGCTGCGACGTAACCGCGGTATTGGAGGAGCCACGCTGGCGGCTCCCTCGCTGGGGCAGAGCGTGAGAGAAGTAGAGAAATTGAAAAAACAACCTGAGAGAGACACATCGGATCACTCTGAGTGATGTCACCACGTGTCACCTTGTTGCATTTGGTCTCGGCGTGCGCCACACGTTTGATGAGCACGGCTTGGTATCGCCGTCGACGTAGCCCCCCCTCCCCCCGTCTCCCCTAGGCTGTTGTCTCGTCGGGAAAGCTTTACCCCACTGTTCAGACAGTTGATCTGAGGCCAACTGAACAACCCCCCCCCCCCCCCCATCTCTTGTCTCATCACAACCCCCCCCCCCCCGCCCCCCGTGTCCGACGATAGCCCGACGGCATCTGCGCGCACACCCTGGCGCTCCCGCTGGATCTGAGGTCGTGTGACACATCTGTTGCCTGTCGCCGCGATTCTTTCAGCAGCACATCGGGGTCGGTGAGCGCAGAGAGGGAGGGGGCTGCGAGGGCCTTCTCCTGTTCCCCGCGCGACAGCGGAGAACCGCTGGTTCCACGCCCGAGAAACGGAGAACAGTGGCGGGAGTCGCAGGACGTGTGGAGAACATGTAGGCCGTGTCGGGCTGGTTAGAGCCAGAGTCAGGGGCCCAGGGTTATCAAGGGGCCGCTGTGGCCCTGTGTAGTGTGGTATGTATCCTGTGTGCATGTTCTATCACCTGCTGTTTTTCCCTGTTTTAAAAGATGCATGAACTTCAGAAAAGCGCCCGTGGGGAATATTCAAGTCCAGAAAGAAGCGACGCGGTTATTGTGCGCTCGGATTATGAGAAACTATAAAAGGAAATATGTATGGATGCTGCTCCCCATCGCTCTCCCTCCCGCTCTCTCGCCCGCACGCTCTCCCTCTCTCTCGCTCCCTTTTAAGAACTCCCATCACTGTCCGGTAGTGATTGAAAATCAATTACTCCCTTCTTCTCTTGTCTAATTGAGAAAATAGAGCTACGGCCATAATTGAAAATAATGCCTATCAAGGGCGCATTCCTCACAATGTGGCTTTCTTTTATGGGGCTTCTAAAGTGCTTTTTTCTTTTTCTCCTCGCCAGAGCTTTCTACGAAAGAGGATATTCTCCCGGAATCCTAGCATTGTCATCTTGAATGTAGTGAGTGATGAGTGCCGCTAATTGGATACGGCCGACCCATCCCTCTGTCAGGAGCACGTGCCGCGTCAGCGGGAAGAATTAACTAAAAAGGGAAGCACCCCAATGACAACGTTTCTCCAGGACGCCGGGCGCCAGGCGAGCCCAAGGAGCAGAAGGGTACATTAGCAGGACGATTAGAGGACGGAGGCCGAGATGCACTCAGGAGGGCTTCCTTTTCGACGCCCTTGTCTTTCCGATCAATATTCAAAAGTGGCGGATAATTAGGCGTTTAGGATTCATTTACATGCAAAGTAACGCACGGCGGCCATCCATTACGGCCAGGGACCCAGGCTCTGTCAGGGAAGAGATTTATGAGTGTGTTCTTCAGACTTCTAGGAGGATTATTGAACACGTTACTAACCGTGAGAATCAACACATCATATAACGATCTAATATACTATATTCAAAAAAACGACACAAACTGTGACTTAATTTCTCTAAGCATCACCCCCCCTCCTCCCACACCACCCCACCTTCCAGATAGTTATGTAAATACAAATTCCCCCTTCGGGAGATCTTCGTTGTTTTATCTGCTCATTTCCATAGCTAACTGACAAAAACAAATATTTTCCACTTGCTGCTTTACATGACGGTAGGGCCGGAGGAGATGAGTCACGACATGTGAGACGGCACAACACGCAGCGCGAGGTCATGCAGCGTGAGGTCGCGCGGCGCGAGGTCACACTGCCGTGCGCCCACCCTCAGATCTGTGGGCAGGGCTGTCTAGTGGTCGGGGGCTTTGACTCCCTGGAAACAGAAATAATATGGGGCTCAAGTCCTAATGTCGACAGGGTGCCCCGAAGGCACCTCTTTGAGGTGTGTGTGTGTGTGTGTGTGTGTGTGTGTGTGTGTGTGTGTGTGTGTGTGTGTGTGAGACTTAGGCCGTGTCCCCAGTACACCCATAAACGCAGAAGAAAGACATGGGTTTCCGAATGTATCCGCATGCATTAACATTGACTTTGCAAATGGTGGCAAACATGGTGGTGTAACAACCACTTCCCTAAACAAAATAATAACCAATAACAAACTTGTAAAATTTTCCTCAAATTTTCGATCCTGTATGCAAGTATTTGTCTGGATTTTCACAATGAGGTGGAGATGGGGGGGACGGGGAGTGCCTGTACCTCACAGGCCGCTGATGGGGTGGGGAAGTCTAGGCGGAAAAACATGTTCTAAACATGGAAAAGTATCTCTAAAGGGGAACACTTCCGCACCAAGTTGAGTACTAATGATTCAGAATGTAGTACACATGGTGTATTCCATACTCATCACTACAGAACACACTCCCAACACGCACTATGGAAACGCGGAAGAAACCAAACACAAAAAATATGAACTATACAGTTTTTACCGTACAGAAAATATATCTTCCGCAAGGTCAACTGGGACGAGGAGATCGAGCGGGGGCTTTGAGGTGAAGTCGCGGCAGCGTGAAGGTCGGTGGTGCGCCCGCGTGTTTACACCACACGCCGGGCTTTGAAATTGTTTTGCTGTGTGGCGTCTGCCCCGGGTCATTGTTTGTTTTGGACATGTTTACACACCACACAGAGGAACGACTTCTACCGTCCTAAGGTGAGGCGACCGCCACCGGAGTGCGACCCGCTGTAGCCCGTCTCCGAGCTTTGAACCCAGAATAAAACAAACTTCCATTGTTACACAGCCCGCCGTAAAGTGCTGGAGCGTGGAGGGGGAGGTGGGGGAAAGGAGAAAAAAATGTTTCAGCTATTGACGCTATCGCGGTCAACATGTTCAGCATTCACATTCTGTGGCACATATGCAAACCTGCGTGCGAAAATGGCTTTGGGAAGCCTTTGAAGCCACCGGTTACTATGCAAAATGGGGCTGCACTGTTTGCATCGTTTATAGACGATTAGCAGCTCACTTTGGAGAGTATTTTCATGTCCTGTCCTGCTCTGTCGCCTGGACCAAAACACCTCAACTTTGAGAGGACAACAAAAAAAATAAATAAAGATTTGCAATTCCTACAATGGTTGAAAACCGTCCAACCACAACAGAAAAAGGTGGTGGCTACGTGTGAAGCGCCTAGCAACACGCATGTTGCCACGGCGACGGCGTGTGGGAAGTGTGTTGATGTTCTCTGGGAGGGAAGTGGTCGCCAGTTACTTACTTTTGATCTGCGGCGCCAGAGGATGTCCTCGCTGGAGGCTCCTGGAGGAGGGAGGGGGGGAGAAGAGAGAGAGAGAGAGAGAGAGACAGAGAGACAGAGAGACAGAGAGAGAGAGAGAGAGAGAGAAGTAGGCCAGAGGAGGGAGGGGAGAGAAAGAAAAATGACAGGAAAATTATTTAAATGTTACATGAATAAACAAATAATGAAATAAATAAATAAGTAAACAAATGCAAAATAATAGATACAAATTTTAAAAGCCAGTTGTTATTCATATACATTCTTTTGATAAATGCCGTCATAGTGGACCTGTCGGTGTGAGGTTTTGGTTTGGATGGCTTTATTTACGCTAACGGGGCATTCCGCAATACAACTTGATTATCCTGAGTGCTTTAGTGCCTGTGTGTGTGTGAGCACGCGCACGTGTTCCTCAGGAGAGATTGGGGTCATTTCCAAAAGGTAGCTTAGGGTTCAGAAGACCTCATTCAGTGAGTTTATTCAACAACTCCCCAGCCCCCTTGCATCCACTCGATTCCCCGTTGAGCATAGTTGGATACATTTAGCATCGCAAACCACAATTCCCCTGATTAAACAAATAAGACACGTTCAGAAAGCTGTAATTGAGCACAAATTGATTTGCGCATTATGCGCTATTTAAACACTGTTCGTCCTTAACCTTTAGATCAAGTGACTGTTAATTATGGGCCCCTGAAGACGAATCCCGACGGGAAAATAAAAATAGCTTCAAATTTACAGTACGCTATCAAAACAGCGGAGAAACTATTAAAATACAATTAAGTCAACATGGACGTTAATGTAACCAGACCGAGCGCCCAACCTCTGGGTAAGGACTTGTTAAGCAGGTTGAACCTCACAGCACAACGGTAAGTGCCTCATAACCTCTGCTTGGCCAGCGCTGAGCTGACCCCCGTGACCCCCTCACCTCGGCCTGCTTCCCTCCGCGGAGGAAACTAATGTTCAAATGTGTTTCCTGAACGGGACCAGAGGTGGAAGGGTCCATCCTGCCTCTAGAACCAGCACCAGCACCACCACCACCACCACCACCCCCACCACCTCCACCACCACCAGCACTGACAGGGCTGGCTGCTTTTCTGCAGAGGCAGCAGTGCTCCCCGAGAGGGAGACCGTCTGCCAAGCCAAACAGGGCTCGCTCGCCCCCCCCTGTAGCGCGGGGCCGACGGGACGCCAGGCCTAGCACCACTCCGGGGCTTCCTGAGGGCTCCATGCAGCTGGAGGGACTTGAATAAAGGTAACGACAATGTCAGCGCTACTGTAAACTTTGAGGGCCGCTCCTGTCAGCAGGACGTTCCCAATCAAAGCAAGAGCGCGGCGCCGCCTGGAAACACAATGCATTGTTGTGTTTCGCAAAAGTTCCTTTTTTTTTTTTTTGCTCCCTTCTCTTTGCGTTCTTTCTCTCTCCGTCGACCCCCCCCGACATCCACACAAACTTCCTCTGAATCACAAAGAGAGCGAGCGCACGAGGCGTAGGGTAACCACTGCTCCCTGATCTCACCAAACAAACTGGCAGGGGACTCCGAGTGACATTCAGCTCTGGGGTTTTAAAAATACCAGCAATTTGAAAATGATTAGAGTCTTATTTTATTGTTGCGGGCCCTGACACAAGAGAGGAAAACCAGAACAATCATGTCTCCCGTCGTTTTTTTTTTTTTCTTATTTCTGCTGGATTTAGAAACACTAATTAGTTTTGCTCTCATAAAGCCAACCTGAAAACGACCAATTAGAGACGGGAAAATGAGACGTGCGCTTTGGAAACAAGAGCTTGTCATTCCCAGTTTGTCAGTCCCACATGCGCAACTTTTACTGTCGTGACTTTCACGCTCTCCCGAGAGCGGCCGCACGTTACCTATAAAACTCGCAGTCGGCCCCGGCCCCACATCGCAGCTGTCCAATTTAAAAGCGGGGCGTACTTTGCTTTGGGAGCAACGTATCCACACAGCCACGCGCTCACACCCGACAGCTTTGCTGTGCAGATGCCTGAACCACCGGGGTTAAGGGGGAGTGTTATAGCCCATAGGCTGACCACAGCACCAGCTGGTCCCGACCACAGACCAACCAGGGCCAAGCAGTTAGCCCCTCACAGGTGCCTGACTTCCATGAATTTCCTCTTTCAAGGGTACTGAAACAACTCCCCCCCCCCCCCCCTCCCTGCAAGCAGTAAGCGTTTTCAGCTAACGCCGGGGTGCCCGTGCCTGGCCCGTACCCCACCTTTACCGCTACGCCGCATTCCCTGCCAAGTGGTGCGCTTTCGTGGGGGGGTGCTTTTCCTGTTTAGAGTGTCGTAATAAATTAATGATAAACTCGTGGAAATTGTCTGCCGGAATTTTTAACGCTTATTCCCCGAGCGAATGGCAGCGAGTATTTCATCACTGTCGGTGCCAAGACGGATGAGCTGTCAGCGCCTTCCCCTGTTTGGGCGCCCAGCTTCTGGCCCGGGAAGTGGCTGAAAAAGGCCAGGGCAACAATTTTCAGGCCCGCGCCTTTTTCTAACCAGGAGCAATTCTCTGATGCCAGGTCGCTGCCAACGTCCTTGCAGCCAATGGCAGAGGCCAATAAGTTCATATTAGCCGCCGAGTGTAACTGTGCTGAACATCTGCTCATGAATGCGAGCGCTGCCCACTAACTCCGTGCCGGTGGAAGTCCGCTGATGAAAAATTCAACGCTCTCCTCGCTGGCACGCTTGTTTTTTGCTCTATTCTCCTGAGCCCCCCCCCCCCCACCCCCCACCTCAGAATTATATTAAGAGAATAGCACGGGCCGAGTGTATCTGAGAGAACAGCTGGCCCAGGGAAGGGATCGGCAGCTCAGTGAGAGCTCAGGGACTTCGCACGCCGGATCGGCCTTCTCCTACTGCCGTTTGTCCTTGGAAGTCAAACCCACGGCGCCGAGCGTCCAGGTAATAATAAGAAAGCAGAGGCTACATTTAGCTGATTGCACCCCCCCCCCCCCCCCTCGCCCGCCCGCCCGCCAGCGTGCGCCGCGGCAGCAGGAAGCGCCGGGCCAACGCCGGCACGGGGCCCGACGTGGAGGAGGTGGATCAGGAAGACGGAGGGCCGATTGTTACAATAAGTAGCCCCCCTGGGGGGAAACCCTGTTCAGAACACCTTTCCTTTTGTTTGCCTTGTTTGGCTCATTAGCCTGCTAACTAGTAGGAATCTGTCCCCATCACCGCAATATGGTGCGGGTCAGAAGCAGGCTGTTGGCCGACGGCAGCGTGCACAAAGGCCGTGAGAGGGAGAGACGCAAGAGGAGGACAGTGTTTAAAGTTGGACCCTGGTAGGAGTTGGCTGGTGGTGACTCGCCTTCCCCAGATGGTGAAATACATTTTCAGTTAAAATTATGTCAAGCTCAAAAGGGAAGTGATAACTCCAAAAAGTTGGAAGAATAAAGGATTACTTAACTCTCTGTAATTTCACTTCTGTTATTCTGTAAAACACAATTCAACAGATTTTGTTCCAAAAACAGGTTCTCCGTCGCAACGTTAATGTTGTCTCTGGACATTGTCTGACTGTGCGCCATTGGGAAAAGGTTCCTGACACAAATCTATATGAAAAGAAAATCACTGACACGTGGTTAAGGTGGCTGGTTTCACTGTTATTGCACCGGTAAAATACAAGTTAAATACAAGCCTTTCTGAAGCCACAAGAGGAAGCTGGCAGTTAAAATTCAAGACTTCCTGCCATTTACACAATGCTGTTGATTATGTGGAAATCATAACATAACAACCATGCATCAGGCCAGGGATCCACCTTTTGAATGCATCAGAAACACCAATACACACACACACACACACACACACACACTCAATGGCTAAAGAGAAGCTCATTTAGTTTGGTGACAAATTACAGCACTTTGTCTCCCTGACAAGATCCCTCCTTCGTCAAACATGCAACTTCACATGGAGAAAGGAAATCACGCATTACCACACTGACAAACAATTACAAGCATGTCATTAGCAGCAACCCTGGGCCTGGAACCCAATGTTACACAATGTTACACAGCGTGCCAACCGCCACACACACACACACACACACACACACACACACACACACACACACACACACACACACACACACACACACACACACACACACACACACACACACACACACACACACACACACACACACACACAGGAAGCAGATGATCAGAGTTGACAAATCAATCATAACGACAACAGGATTTTTTTTTTTAACTGGTGACTCCAAAATATTTAGGGCAGAGTAACATGTGACATAGTTCTTTGTTCAAACTAACAAATAATCAAATCAATTTCAACAATGAAAAACATGGCAGTGTGTGAATTGATTGATGATTCATAACTTGGGTTAGAGAGCGAGAGGGAGAAGGAAGAGAGAGAAAGAGAGAGAGAGTGAAAAGTGAACTGCCGTAGATTTATTAAAAGTCTGCGCTATGATTTTTTCCCCCATTAAAAGAGACTCTGATCAGATAGATAGCATTAGTATCTCTTTTAATACATCTCTCGGTGTCAGGCGGCAAATGAAAAAGCTGCCCTGTGTAAATATGACTGCTTACTTCTTACACAAGCATTGTTGACACCTCGTGTAATTCCACTGGGACAGCACCATGGGGGTAATATAATGCTCTTAATGAGAATGCTCTCCCCGCTCCAGACCCTGCCGAGATAGCCATAATGCATGACTTCTCTTTTTAATAAAATAATTGTTACAGTTATTAAAGATGAATCTCATCACAGCCAAGATGACAAAATAATTCATTACCAGAACGGGGGGTTGGGGTGGCGGGAGAGAGAGGGTATGGGGGGGGGGGGGGGGGGGGGGGGGGCTTTAAATAGCTGCAAATTATAATTCCCTTCCCCAATACGGCCTGCCTCTTCCCCACCCCCCCACCCCCCCTCAGCCCCTTGAAAATATGCCTTCAGATAAGTGGATTTGTGGGGGTTTATTTCAAATAAATATCACATACACACAGTCGTTAAAAGCCGTCCGCTACAAACACTGCAGTCCACAACCAAGGGTTGATCAACAATGTACACCGGGTCCTCCATCGCTCTGCCGTGTTGCTACAGCCCTCGTGGTGGTCTCAATAGGTAGGGATCACACTATGTATTTACCACCCTGTAGCAACAGAACAGCGCCGGCGGCTGCTGCTGCCCTCCGTGTGTCTGCGTCGGGTGGATAGCAGGCTAATCTGCCGACAGCATATCTACGTGCAAAACAGATACCCCTCTACGCTCAGCCTATTCCCTAGTCGCCGTATACACCCATCACACCAACCACCCACTCAAACCACCACCTACTCATCCTCCTCCCTTCCCCACCCACATCGCCACCCCACCCTATACCTAGCGACCCGCCACAACCCCACACACACACACACGCACACCCCAAACCCTCTACCTACTAATCCTTCTCTACCCCCCCCCCCCCCCACCCC
This sequence comes from Gadus chalcogrammus, assembly GCF_026213295.1. NCBI lineage: Eukaryota > Metazoa > Chordata > Actinopteri > Gadiformes > Gadidae > Gadus > Gadus chalcogrammus. Next base: position 19,374,238 of record NC_079424.1, read on the forward strand.
CCACGAGTCCACCCAACCCCACTTCACCCCACCCCCCCCCCCCTCTAACCACACCCCTCCCCCGCCCACCTCTTCCACTCTCAGTTCACAGCTCACTCTCTCTCTCCATCTCGCCCTGTTCTCAGGATTTATTTACGCATTCAAAAAGAGATAATTTACGGTGATGGCATTGAAACTTCCCAGCATGCCTTTTAACCTGTCGTTTTTCACTCTCTCTCGCTCGCCCGCTCGCTCTCTCTCCGTGGCAGCAGGATGTCGAGAGGAAATTCTTTATTAAGGTCCTGCCGACGTGAAGAGCCGTGGCGATTTACTGGTGCATTACTGTCTAAAAGGCAAAGTTATTTAGACCAATAAAGGGGCTAATATATTGTTCGGAGTGGAATTACACAGAAGTTATCTCGGCCTTAATAACATCACTGCAACCCCTGATGTTGTTTAGATCAATAACGCCCATTAAAGTGCAGACCTCAAGCGCAGATAAGGCTGAACCGCACGGCGCAGAAAAATACTGCTGTCTGGCCGTGAAGAGAGCAGAGTACACAGAGATCTTTCCCCTGACAAACAAAAGTGGCCATAAAAAAAACAACACAGTAAAGTAAATACAGTACAACGTCCTATGGCAGGAAGCGTGGTGGTGGTGGAGGGAGAAGGCACCGTCTGATAGACACATACTGCTGACACTGTGGCTCTGCAGACATACAGCAGGGGAGGGAGATAGAGAGGGAGAAACCCTGAGAGAGGGACAGAGAGAGACAGACCGATGTATACCATCAGAGAGACATAGCAAGACGTAGACAGAGCGAAAGAAAGAGAAGGAGGGAGAGACACAAAGAGAAAGAAGTCTAATGGCTACCGACTAGCAACGTGAATGCAGTTGGTGCCTAGCCGTGTCCCTGTCGCGGGGGTCCCTGTCCCGGGGGTCCCAGTCACCTTCTGTGGTAGGAATACGGGTGGCAGTGTGGAGTCAGCTCGTGACGTGGGCATTGATTCAACATGCATTGACGTGACGCAAGTACTTTCCAGCCAATGACGCCTGAGAATCACAAAGAACAAGCGGATACTTTGCATAGTTTCCTTCCACCTGACCCCATATAAACCACGGCACAAGCAACTGTGCGACCCCCACCTCAAAAAAACTTTCCCCCTTTCGTCTCTGACACTGGGGGGGGGAAGAGAGAGAGAGAGAGAGAGAGAGAGAGAGAGAGAGAGAGAGAGAGAGAGAGAGAGAGAGAGAGAGAGAGAGAGAGAGAGAGAGAGAGAGAGAGAGACATTTATTCGCCTAACCGCTGCTAATGGAACACGCTGATTTCCAATCCGTGCTGCAGACGGCGGTGAGGAGTGACTTCAGGTAAACTATTAAAGCACAACGTGATAAAGACGTCTCAACGAGCCGTCGCTTCAGCACTGCCCTGAGAGGATGGCAGACGAGAAAAACTATTCTCTGCAGTGTCCACCAGGTGATGCACTGCCTCATGCACACAGCAGCTGTCTGTCATCCACACACACACACACACATACACACACACACCAGCTTCAGGTGAGATGACCACAGATTAGCCACTCCCCCAAGGCCCCGGCTCCCAGTTACTATGACAACAGCGCAGGCTCATCGTCTCAGAAATCTATTTTTGTATACGTGCGTGTGTGCGTGCGTGCATTCATGCATGGCCTCGCGTGTGTGTACATGTACACATCTAACAGTGTGCCTGGCCATCACACCCCCTTGTTAATTGCGGCAGAGGAAGACATAGCATCTGTAACCGCGGTAACAACTGTTTTGAGGCCATCCCCATGCAGGGCTCTATTGATTTGGTTTTCGTTGAGGCTATTAATTTATCTGACGTTTAGTTAGGCTGAGCTCCCCCGTGCCTCAGAGGGTAGGGTTAAGGTACTGGGTTTGAACCCCAATGTCCACGGCCTACTGATAAACTACGGTCCCACCTGGATACTTTACCCTTGAGCAAGACGCCCTGGATTTCTTACCGACGTCTTTATTCACCATCAGTTGCTTTGGATAAACCCATCTTCTTAGGGGCCGTGTAGTGGATGGCCAACGACACAACAAGCTCGTATGGTTATAAAAAAGGGGGAAGGTATGGGATGGATTTAGATTTTTTGCGCGCTTATCCTGAAAAATGCCTCTTAAGTAGGCATTTTTCATCTGCAACGGTCACCTTCCCCTAATCCTTTATTGTTTATCGCCAATGTGCCTCCCAAAAATGTGTCAGTAGAATTCTTCGGTGCACACGACATCACAGGGGAGAACCAGCGAGCAAGAGGCAGCGGGGGGGAGTGAACAATGACACAGAATCTTGGATCCACATTAGCCCCCCTCTGAGAAACGACTGAATGCTTCAGTCAAGTAAAAGGACAATGCCATGCCACAGGCTTCCCCGACAGAAGCCTCATGGGATTGGGTGCAAAATGACCAATTAGTTAAAAAGCACATGCATAAATAAATATGCATATTTGCATCATAAAAAACGCATGTCCATAATTGCATTGCAGTGCTTTTTGACTTGACGACTCTCCTTCAACCCCACACACACACACACACACACACACACACACACACACACACACACACACACACACACACACACACACACACACACACACACACACACACACACACACACACACACACACACACACACACACACACAGGTGGGGGGGATGACCGTGAATAGCACCTCGGCACAAATTATACTTCCAGACCATGTGATGTCCCCCCACAATAAATAAACAGAAGCGAAGGTAAGACAAAAAAAAAACGGGGAGATGAGAAGAAAGAGAGAAAAAAGGGAAGTGAGGTAAATGCGTGTGCAGGAGAGAGAGCAGCCCAGCGCTGCCGCCAGCTCAAAGGGAAAGCATAAATAAAGTCTGGCACCGCTTTTACCTTCTTCAATTATCCTCCTTTTGACATGCGAGCTGAGCACAGTGTAATTAACATCGCCAGAGATAATGGGGTCGCTAGTCGCTGATCAATCTCGCACATATATTATCTGCCTTTTTAACCAAGCCACCGGCCTGTTATTCTAGGGAAGGGGAACACTCTGCTGCAGATTCTCTCTCCCTCTCTCTCTCCTCTCCTTTTAAATAAAACTCTCAGAATAGGCTTAATGACTCATCCCATTAGCTTCACCATCCAACACATCAATTAAGCAAAAGGCTGGCATAAGGAGCCTTTGTGGTGGCGTCTGTATCAAAGTAAATATTAGGTGCACTCCTCATCCACTCCCATTAGTGCGGAATCTGACTCTTCAACAAAAACACAAACATTGCACTTCTTGCCATCCTGCCTGCATTCATCAAACCTAGGCTTGCTCTCATTGTCACTGCCTTGAAACTCAGCAAACCTTGATATGAGGCTTATGGATGAAAGAGGCATTCCCCCCCCCACCCCCCATGACCACTTACTACCAAATTCCTGGGAGGGATTAGCATCCCGATCACATGCCGTTTAGGTTTTCCAAAAGTAATCTGCCCTCCCGTGTAGCCCAAGCGTCCTGTGATCTCCCAACACCCCATTCATTAGTAGTCAACAACCGCATAGAATACGAGGGGGATGGGGGGACAGACCAGTCAGATCCCCCTCTCTTCTATCTCTCGCTTCTCTTTCTACTGCGGAAGCAAACCTTAACCCTCGAGAAGCGGCAGAGAGGGGTTTAGCAGGACAACGGGGGAATGTGTTGTGGGGGGCTGCAAGGGCCGTCTGTGTTTACAGGACGTTATGCACAACTCTATTGTCCTATTATTTTGCATTATGACCCAAATGCAACCCCTTTAGAGGTGTGATATACAACCAACCAATCACCACGAGACCAAGAGAGGTGAGGGGCCGGCTGACGGGAACCACCGCCACAGAAGGTGGAGGAAAGGCCAACATCTGACCGGGCTGGGACGGCTATAGGATTACAGGTGATATAATGACAGCTGGGAGAGGGGGTAGATGGTCACGTCCCCAGCCAGAATCCCAGATCAGACGGAGGGAAGTGGGCAGAAGGGGAACTATGAATGACCGCGTCGCACCAACCACTGTGGGTCATGTTGCAGTCATCAAATCAATCAGAGAATTCCTTTAAAATCCCTAATAGGTTTAAGTAGCAGTACTTCCTGTCTGAATTAGGGATCTGTGAGGAAGGTATTAGCCTTTTGCTACTTGCAGCAGAATGCTAAGTCCAATGTGAGAAAATAATAGGGGTGGGAAAAATAATCGATTCTTCGATGCATCGCGATTCTCGCTAGAACGATTCTGTCTCGATGCAGATAAATTAATAATCGGAATTATTAATTTCGCCTGCTGCAACATTCTGATCGCCAGAGAGGGATAATTTTTGTCATTTCAAAAATTATTGAATTTATCTTCAGTGTGTATTGGCCAATCTGATTTGTCTTGACACGATTGCGAATCAGCCTACGCATAGCATGCGCGCAAACTCACAGCCAGACACAAGAACTCCTTCTAATTCAAGAGCTGCTTTTCCTTTAATGATATAGAAAAGAAAGATTAGAAAGAAAATAAAACTGAAACCTATTTTTTGCATGCTTCCATATTGTGTTATAATGCAAGCTGCATTGATATTGCATTGTTCATAGAAAGTCATATTTGTGACAAAAACTCTCTCTTATGAAATATTAGATAAGTTAATTCATCTGTTGATGTCTTTAATGATCATCACAAACGTAGGAAGTGATTAGCAAACTCTGAGTAGCAAACCCAGATGTATATATATATTTTTGAAAATCACGCATGGAAATGTACATAAAAAAAATTGTTGCATCAAGATGCATCAAGATGCATCGATAATCGCTTCAGAATCGAAACGTTGACCTCATAATCGGAATCGAATCGTGAGGTGCCAAGAGATTCCCACCCCTAGAAAATAATATGTCTGTCTCGCCAGGCCAGACGTTATGACCCTACACTTCCATACACCATGATAACAAAAAGACAATGGGAAAAAGACTGCTCCGAAGTCAATGGACACACCCTCACAACATATTTCCATGTCAAAAGTAAAATGGCTTATTTGCTTTGGGCACAGCATGGTAGACAAGAGCAGTACGGTGTCAACAATACAACAGAGACCTGGGACGGACAGCCAATGTCCATGCTAGTGCTATAGTAATTCTTAAGGTCAAACATGACCAAAGCATGATTGTACTTAATGTGTGACTAAAAGAATGAGAAGCCAGCAGAAAACTTTTGGGTGCGTCGCACAAAAACAACATAGTGGAAATGTTTTACAACCAACAAGGTTTGGCCTCAACAGATGTGTGTTTTTCTTTCTGTTAAACACTCTGGAGTTTAAAAGTGGCTGTCCACATTGCCGGAAAAAAAGTAAAAAGACGAAATGCCTCTTAAAACTATGAGATGGACTAGCAATGAAGCCAATGCGCCCTGTTTTCTCTTTCTCTCCACTCCTTTATCACGTACACAGAGGTCCATGGCGATATGAGAATGAAGTGCCTGTGCAGTGACAGCGCTGCGATCAGACAGTAAAGGCTGAAAAAACCGGCATGGGGATGTTATTAAAGAAGCCGTATTTCCTGCATGTCTTCTACTGGGTGGCGGGAGGAGAAACGCCGTACAAGTAATGCACCGTTAAAAAGCCGCCGCTTACCGTAATGGAAAGAGCATATTGTAGGGTGACAACAAAGGTAATTGCAAGGCAGGTACTGCATACGCTGTAATTATTGGGATTTACGCACCTCAAATACCCCTTCTCTGCATCTCCACCAACCCCCAACCCTCCTCACTTTACAAGGAGAAATTCCTGGCAAGGGAACGAACACACACACACATTTTCCTTTTGTTGTCCTCCCAACATATAAACAGTCCGTGTCACCCTGCGGTCCAAATGCGGTCCCCTCCCAGTTCCCCCTGACCTCTTCTGACCCAGGCCCGCCTACCAGGGCCCGGCAGGAAGGCCTGCTGAGTGAGCCCTCTAGCTGGCCCACACTGGAATCAGCCAGATTCTCACACACACACACACACACACCAAGGCCATGGGCAGCCAATCGCCGCCTTCAACTTCCTCCACCCAGTAACCTTACTGCTGCCACTTCCACCACCACCAACACCACCACCACTACTAGTTCGACCCACCACCACCACCACCACCACCACCACCACCACCACCATCATGACTACCACCACCACCAGTGTCACCACCACCGACAACAACAGCAACAAGAAAGATTGCACAATACGAGAAGTTCAAACGTGGTGAAATGTGATGTGTTGACAAGTTGGAAAGAGTGCCGTGACCGGGGCTGAGGTGGGGGGGGGGGGGTGGTTTGTGTGTGTACATGTGCGTGTGGGAGGAAGGTGGGCTGGAGGTGTGGGAGGCGCAGGGGAGGGAGGAGGGACGGGGTCGGGTGTGTGGGGGGGGTACACATCCTGCGTGAAACCGCTTCCTGAGACAAAGCATGGCCGTTGTGTCTCTGACGGTAAATAAATACTCACTCCTCCACGCCGCTTCCGTCAACTGTCGGCGTCCACCTCTCCCAATCGCCTTCAAGTCCCAACAGGAAGGTGCAGGGAGGCCAGGGAGATACCCGCTTTGATTTGCTCCTCGATGCGGTCGCTGGCCCCCCCGGTCGCAACACCCTCCCTCCTCATACTCATAAAGTATGAGTAAAGTATGAGCCCCCCCCCGCGGGCGAACGCCATGCCGATCGGCCAGAACAGGACTCCGTCACCTTTATTTAACCGCTGTTTCCACACCCCACCGCCCCGTACAAGCCGGGGGGGAATCACCAGTGGGTGCTGCCCCCCCCCCCCCCCCCCCCCCGGTCGGTGGTCTGTGTACCAAAGGGACGTGAGGCAGCCACCTCCCAAGACGCCAGGCGCCGCAGCAGTACCTCCGCTGAGGAACACTGCAACTGTGCTACCTGCGGATGCTTACACCCCCAACCCCCCCCATTCCCCTACCGCCTCCCCCCCCCCCCCACCACCACCACGCATTATCACAGGAGACGCAGCCAGGCAACGGAGCATGTCGGAGGCAACAGCTGAGACATGACGAGCTCAGAGTCCACAAATTGCTCTCTGTTGTCAGGCTCTGCTCAGACAGGGCCGGTGCGTGACGGGTGCATTATGTGTGCGGAGCGTTCATTCCACGCGTGGTCGCTTTGCCCGCTAGTGCGAATCCCGCGTCGTGTGGAACTGTACACACAATCACAGGGATCTGGGGGGGGGAGAATAGAAACATAACTAAGAAGCAAATGAAAGCCTGTTTGTCGAGGTTAATTCCTCCTGGTCTTCTTCTTTGTTTTGTGAGTGTCCGTTTTGACGATAGGTTGGAGCTCCCCCCCCCCACCCCGGCCTGGATCCTCGACGGCCGTCTTGATCTGCTCTGTTTCGCCCCCCTTGTTACGCAGAGTGGGATCTCATTTATTCGCACCGCTCCTTTGCTAGTTCTCGTGTTGTTTCAATGTCTTTCCACTGATTTGAGAGCCCCCCCCGCTTCTGAATTTTAATTTTACTTAATGCAAAATTCTAAAGTCGGCCCAAATTTGTTTTCCATTCGTCATTTCTTCCAAAAGACATCTTCTCAGAAATTATTAATAACATTCGCATGTGCGGGGGATTCAAAACAAAAAACAAAAAGGGGGAATTCTAAACTGTGATAAGTAATTAGTGAACCAAAAAATATTCTAATACGTTTTATTTTGATCAGTAGCACTTTCCCCCTTGTGCCACAGGCGTCACTTCTTTGTGATAGTATCACACCATCCGTTCTCTCAGATGACGGTTTGAAAAACCTCCTTATGAAGAACACATGTCCTCATGAGGATTCTATGGCCTTTTGGGGACTATCTTGTACTTATCTGGTACTTTTGAGGATTGTCCTCATGGGAGAATGTAAATGAAGATGAACCCACAACATTGCGACGGGACCTGGTTCAGACACACTGGGTGTTAAAGTGTTTGCCTGAGGAGAAGGCTCACTGACCAGACACGTACTCAGAAGACTAACTTCTCACCGTGCAGGTCTCATCCTGCCCAGGGGAAGTGTGGAAGTGAGTGGGACTTGGTGTTAGTGGGGATGAGAATGTCTCTGTGTATGTTTGTGTGTTCATCAATGAGTTTCATTGTGTATTGGTATATGTTTTAGTGTATGTGTTTATGTTGTAGTCTAATGTGTATATGTTTTAGTGTGTGTGTATGATTGCGAGTTTGATGTCATTGTGCTAGTTTGTGTGGGGGTCAATTTATTTGTTTTCCGTGAGATTGTACTATTTTGTGTGTGCTGTGTACGCCAATTTGTTTGTTTATCTGTGTTTGCATGCATGCGTGTGTGGTATCCTCTGAACCTCTGTTTGGTCATTTCCTGTACAAAGACACAACAAGCACGCAAAGAATAACACAAAACACACTCTTCCGCCTGTCACCCACAAAAAGGGTGTTCTCCGCACGAGCGACTAACCCAGCATCATTTTAAAATTAAAACAATTCTCTCTCCCTCCCTCTCTCTGGCCCATTACCACCTGCCATGCAGTAAGGACCGGGCCAGGCCTCTTGTCTCTGTATGTACCTTGAGGCCAGCACAAAGGGGAAATGCAAAGATGACCCCTTTTATTTGCTCGGACCAAACTCCCTTCGAGCCGTATACAGAAATACATGATGAATCGCCAACGCACAACGCACAACACACAACACACAACACACAACACACAACCCGCGTACAAAATAACTGGGTCGGGGTACCTTATGTGACCCAGCCGCAGGGGGACACAAGTTCATGCTGAAAATCGAATGTTACTAATTTTTGATAGTGTGCCCATTTTTTTTCTATCCTTCGCTCTGCCTCTCTTGCCATCCCCTCCTTCTCTCTCCTTCTCCGTCATCCTTATCCCTTTCCATTTCTGTCGGTCTTTTTCCATCTTTCTTCTGCCCATCGCTCACATCAGCACACCGACGCATCAGCACCTCAAGAATTCAGTCAGACAGATAGATGGCGACCCCTAAGGAAGACACCGGCCCCTCACCACCCCCCCCCCCCCCCCCCGCGCCGTCTCCAGCACCACGAGGTTGTGAGCGGACTGAGGGATGAGGGTGAGCACGCGGGAGGGGGGGGACTTCCTGTCCCTCCCTGCGTGCACCCGGCGGCGAGTTGGACGACGGAGGGCGCCAGATAGGAACTGCCCTTCCCAGAGGTCAAGGGGAAGTGTTCGCTTGGTGCGCTGTTTTTTTCCTCTCGGTCCGGCTCCACTGGCTCGAGCCCGAATGCGGCAGCAGTTTTATGTTTATGAGCCCTCCTGATGGGGATACATATATCCATTAGATGTGAGTCAAGGGGAAGGCGGAGGGCGGAGCGGGTGGGGGGGGCACCCGTAACCCTCTGGTATTACCCCGTGACCAAGTGCACCATCAGCACAGAGCGGCGGAAAAAGAAACCGCCTTTTATGGCGACAGATTCACAGGGCCGGACGGCGAGCCACACAGCGCAGAAATGAGGCGTTAAGTATAGAGGCAGGTCAACTGAGACCGGCCCCAACAGCACAGCCCCCCGTCCACCGTCTCTCTCTCCCTCCCTCCCTCCCTCCCTCTCGTTCTGCTCACCTACAGCGGAAATCATTAAGGACACGTTAACTTCACAGTCACCGACGTGAGGACTTCGCTACTTCAAATTAAATTCTTGAACAATATCTGCGAGAATGTTTTGTTCACAATCGTTGTAATTACTTTGAAAAAAAAACAGAGCGTCAAAGCGTAGAAAATAAACACAGCCTGGCGTGTGTTTGAGGCCGTGCGGTGTAAGGCGTGTAAGGAGCCCGCTGGGCGCGTCTCATCAGGGGGTCTCCCGCCTGGCACCGCTACTGGGAGCCGGGCGGGAGGCAGGCCGTCTCGTCCTCACAGGGGGGAGGTTAAAATTGCGAGAAGATTTCCATTACCTCCCGTCACAAATGTCACGTCCTCTTCTGATCATGGAGGCTTGGTGGGGGGGGGGGGGTTCTCAGACACTCTCAGAGGGGAATTTAAGGAAGGGGGGGGACAGGGGTGCTACAGAGAGGCACGTCAGTGCTAAAGACACTAAACACTGCGCAGTCACGTAGCCTAGTGCACCTTCTCAGGCATGGCAGTGAGTTGTTTCCCCCCCCTTCATGTGGCCATATGAAGAAAACAAATGGCCGTATGATAACTTATCCGATCATAAACATGACCTGGTTCCCGTCTTTGCAACCCTTAGCAAGATAATCAAGTGTTTTGTATTATGTGTGATTGGTTGAAAACCACTCACAGAAATACACTTTGAAGGAGATTGCTTTGTGCGTCTGATTCATCTCCACATTTTTCATATTTGCAATAAAAGTTCATCATTATCAATGGATTAATGAATTAATGGTAAAAGCGATAAAAAGCACATTGGCTTAATCTCTGGGGATGTACTTAAAGCTAATTATGGCCTGATGCAAATGAGCCTAATGAGTTGGATCTCGGAGACTCCTGGCGTCAGCTGGCAGAGGGAGATTAAGATCAGAGAACATCGGATATGACAGAATGCCTGCGCGCCACGTAGGATGGGTTTCGAGACTCTCAATCAAAGCATCTGTACGTTTCAATCTGCCATTTTCTAGGCAGAACCCCACGGCTTTAATGCCAAGTATTGATTTCTAACCATCGGAAAATACACTGGTTTGTTGCTGTTGTGGTATATCATGTTGTGCGTCTAATTTTAGCTCATTGGAAGATGACTATCTATGGCCGTCACTAGAGTGTCGCCTCGATTAGAGAGAAATAGTGGTAGCTCGTTCATGCGTCATTTTGTTCTTGCCGTTGGTGCAGGCGAGATCTACATTGTCGTTTGTAGGCGACAACTCACCATTCACAATTTTGAACAAACACTCCAAATAGTGGTTAACAAAAAATGGTGTTCATAACTGACAACATGTTCATGACTGACAACCTAATATACATACCACTGTTCACTGGTGCAGGGCGGACGGGCGTTCCATTCCTCCAATCAGAGTTCAGCTCACAGTCTTGGAGGACTGGAACATGGAGGGGGTTGGGTGATTAAAGACAGCACTTTCGGCCCTAAAATAAAGAAAGAGCAAGAACGGGGGAGGTGGGGGGGGGGGGGGGGAGAGAGGAGGCAGGAAGGGGAAAGATTCTGTGATTACAAACAGGAAGTGAAAAGTTGGGGAAAGTCCCTTGGCGGGACTCGTGAAGCCACACGTACAACGGTGACATCATCGGCGAGGAAAGTAAACGTGATTTTGTCGAGCCGCAAGACTCCAACACACAGATAATGACACACAGATTCCCTAAGCATCCCCTCTTTAGGCAGATAGCAGTCATTTCACAGTTTCTCCCATGCATCACACATCTTGGCAGATGAGGTGAACACCACAGCATGGTACAACACCGCAAACAGCACCGTCACCGAATCAAATACACCAGGGACCAGACTAGCCTTCAGACTACCAGTAAATGACCTGCGTGAAGCCGTCTGGGATTTCAACTGAGCCGACAGTCCTTTCAATTGGTAGCCATGACACGCCAAAAGGCCAACAGAGACATTGTTTATTAAAAAAACCTGCTGCACGGCGGAAAATAGAACTATGATGTCGAGGCAAATAAACAAGTGGAAATGTACTAATGGTTTCCAGATATGTCTCGGGGACCGTGCAGAACGACAATCAAAGGGCAGCATGAACAGTTGCTTGTTGTGTGCCTTGCCTGTCATGGTTCCATTATACGTGTGTGTGTGTGTGTGTGTGTGTGTGTGTGTGTGTGTGTGTGTGTGTGTGTGTGTGTGTGTGTGTGTGTGTGTGTGTGTGTGTGTGTGTGTGTGTGTGTGTGTGTGTGTGTGTGTGCATAGGCATGCCAGTGCATGCGTGTGGCTTCCTGTCCGACCATATATGATGTGTGTGCCGCTTTGTTGCCACTATAATGTGGCTTTGTGTCTCCGAACAACGTTGCGTAACCATCGCGGCCCCGGTGTTTAATTGGCCGACTCCAGGAGGGGAAGGCATGTCAAACGATCAAGTCTACAAACTCTGCTTGCTTCTGTGTAGCGGTGTAGGACCAACACCACTACCCTGTGTCTCTACCCTCCCCCCCTTCCCCCCATGACCACCACCACCACCACCACCACCACCCCCACCCGCCCCCGCCACCCCTCAAAACCAGACACAACAAACCACGGGCCTTCCATCTCCGCCCCGGCTCATAATTCAGCCGTGTGGAATTCGACTGCCCCCCGTTAGAGGAGCAGTTGTTTCCACAGGCCGACACCACATTCCTGGGCTGTCCGTCGGCCCTCGGCGGACCCCTCAGCCGGCCCCTCAGATAAGGCCCTTCTGATTACGTGCCCTGCATGCTGCACGTTACTCCCGGAACACATTGATCCCAAAAGACGGCATCACCCCGGCGCATGGATGCCTGCCTTCATCCCTGTTGTGTCTCTCACTCCAGAGAGGTGTACCTCTCACTCCGGGACGTCCCGCGGAGGAGCCCTCATGATTTGGAGATCCGGGACGTCTAATTGGGTTTGACGTACCAGCCATTATTTACAATGTAGTTATTTAGCAGGGACTTTTATCCAAATGGTATGCGTGTTGGCGGTAGGAGTTAGGGCGTCCTGCTCAAGGACGCCGACAGTTAGTTTGTGGATCTTGGGGTTTGAACCCAGAATCTATCCTACCAACCCCACTTTTGATTAGGATCATTCAATTCAATTCAAAGTGTTTATTGTCATATGCACAAATGAGACGTTCTCAGCTGTGCAATGAAATTCTTCCTATGTTTCCACAGACTGAATGCCAAGATTTTTTATCAGATAGATAGATGGAAGAAATAATACATTTAAGTAAAAAAAAAAGGGTTTGGATTATTTTGTGTCGTATGACTTAAAGCTGCAGTGTGTAGGATCAGGGTCATCTTGTGGATGAAGACAGAACCCAACTGATTCAACCCCTCCCTCTCCAACACGTAGGAGGAGCCACAGTGATTGCTATCTATCAAGGAACTAGACATTTCTGTTAATTATATTTAGTTATCAAGTCTGTAAAACTATGGGTTATAACCTACGTGTAAGATAGCAACTATGATTGTAAAATTATCAGTGCTGTGCTACTATAGGAACAATGGGGAATAAAGAAACTATGTATATAATCCTTCTTATTTCTACATTAAGGGATCATTATATAGGAATGAAAACCCAATTAAAACATAATCATGAATATTATATCCCTTTTCTGCCAAGCCCGCTCCGGTAGATGTGCCAAAATTCTACACCTTAAAAAAAATGAAGTTGAATAAGCTCACAGTGTGTTTAAGACGTAACCCGGTTCTCTGCTTTTCATGATTCTTTATTGCAAATTTGCATGGCCCAAGATTTAAGTGGTACTTAAGTTAAATCCCATCCATGAAACAAAAATATAAACAAGCAAACACTTTGAGGTATATTGCTGAGTTAAACATTCGTACATTAAGTTAATACCCTGCACCTCTCCCAGTACAGCCTTCCTTTCATTCTGTGGCCGTGCGCATGGCAGCGTCCCAACACCATGCAACTTAAGAAAACATGTGGTTGTAATCGCTCCACAGTTTCTTACACTCCAATTACAAACCCTGTCAAATTTCAAAGAAAACTCCCACACCGGGCCACTTTAAAAGAGATGTGTGCTAATTGGCACTTATTTATGTGTCAAAATTCCAGACAATTCAGACAGGTGTGTATAAAGATGTTTGCGAGTGCTGCTTAGTCTCCGGTGTCACCGAGAGCCACAGAGCCCTGTGCGACGCCTTGTTTAGACCACGGCGGGGATATAGTGAGTATGAACCTTATTTCCCTAGCGCTGCACAGAGAGAATACACAATATCACTCACTTTGACACTTTGCATAAAAGCCGCTGCCCCATATGTTGTGGTTCGTCCTTGGTAACAATATCTGTGGGGTGAGGGGTGAGGCTCTGTGTGTGTTGGGGGGGGGGGGGGGGGGGGGGATGATAAAAGCAAAAGGCGATAATACTCTGCTGTCCAACTCCAGGAAATATGACGGGTCAAACAGAGAGAGAGGGACAACAAGTCACGGCGGTACGCCAGGGTAATCTCCATAGGAGATAGCCATTCCTCTTCCTCCAGGGGGAACCTCAGTGGGTCTCCGGGGCACCCCTTCAATGGAGGAGGCCCCCCCTTCCCCCCGCTCCCCCTACCCCGACACAACTCAGTTTGCGTCAAGCCAACGAGGGAGCGACCATTCAGAGCGAAGGCCTCTGAGGAGGGCGAGGGGACGAGGGAGGAAGGACCGGGAATGGCTCTGGATCAATGGCCCGACCCATTAAGCCGGGCCACTCTACCGGGGAGATCGGCTAATAAAGGGGGCCGGACCCAGCAGCACCACCTCTCGCTGACCCGTTCTGCTGGGTACAATTAGAAGAGAGTGGTCCTTCGGCGGCGACGCCCACTTGACCCAGCCAAAGGACCGAGGGGATCCACATGATTTAAACCCCTCCCCGACGCCGTGGCGACAAGGTTAGAGGGTCAGCGCAGACATTAACAGGTCAGTGTAGGGCCCACTTGGGAACAATTACTCCCAGTCACAGCTAAATGGACAGTTGATTGAACACGACGGAGGCAGGACACACTTGCCACAGATAACAATCCCCAGAGCCATTTAGGATAAAAAGCCCATGCGATACGGCCCTCTTTATGGCCAAAATTCATCTTCCGTTTTCCCTTTTAGAAGAATGCTAGAGTGTGATAGAGAGAGACATTTTCCCAGGCAGGAGATGAGCCTCTCCTAGCATTACCATTTTCCGGCAATACTAATAGCTGCTTACGACACGGGAACAATTACAAGGTGACTGCTAGGAGAAGGCGCCGCAGAGTGCGTGTACAGTGATGTGTGGATAAATGTGTGGATAACCCACTCACATATACACGCGTATTGTCTAGTTAGCGCGAGACAGAATCGAACAATTCATATTTCATAAAAGAAACAGGTAATTATTCCGTTCCGAGTAAGACACAGCAAGGACAACGCATGGGGAAAATAAATGAATGTTCTTGTCAGCCATAAAACACAGCACCCCCATGGGTCAGTCCACTTCAATTACCACCAGGGCTGTTGTGTTGCATTCTTTTTCCTTTCTTACCTCACCTTTAACCTACTGACAGTTTGACCCCAGCCTCCCCACCACCACCACCTCCACCACCTCCCCCACAATGACTACGACTTCAGTCAACATCTGGTGCCCGGCCGTACGCGGAGACGCACACGCCGTCAGGAGATCCGTGTCACAACTCAACAACAAATAGTTAAAGCATGTCCTCATCCCCAGGCAGGGCCCCCCGGCATCTCGGCCGGAGGAGGAGGCCGGAGGCCGAGAGAAAAAAAAGGTTAAGAGCCCAACAGATGGTTGGGGATGGGAACCGAAGCCGAACTCCGCTACGAGGCATCGGCGTGCAGAGACGGCCGTCGTTGTCCTGCACGCTTTCCGACCACAAACACACCTCCTTATCGATCCACGCACACATTGTCCCCTGATTTGCATAAGCTGTGTTTTGTTTGTGGTTTTATTTATCACACACACACACACACACACACACACACACACACACACACACACACACACACACACACACACACACACACACACACACACACACACACACACACACACACACACACACTCTCTCCCTTTCTCCTCTTCCTGGCCGTTGTTTATTTATTTTTTCTCCTTTTTCTGTGTTGCAGAAATGTGTTCCACATTGCCGGGGCGCTTTGCAGCGGTGGCGGCGGCTGCAGCTGTTGGCTGTTAGTAGCCCAGGGATGACACAGTTCACCAGTTCTCAAGGAGGAGAGAGCCAGCCCACAGAACTGCACAGCTGCAGCCCAAGAGGAGAGAGAGGCTCGGGAAGCCCGCTAAGAGAGGAGAGGGTGGGGAGGGAGAGAGAGGAGAGAGGAGGAGAGGAGAGAGAGGAGGGCAAGAGAGGAGAGGGAGAGAGGGGAAGAGGAGCGAGAGCAGAGCAGAGAGGATGAGAGGATAGGAGAGGAGGGCGGAGAGGGGCGGGTGGAGAGGGGTTCTGAAAGGCCGGCCCAATGCTGAGGGTTGGGGACTGGAGGAGAGGTAGAAAAGGAGAGGGGAAGAGGAGACAGAAAGGAGAAGAGGAGAGGAGAGAGGGAAGGTATAGAAAGAGGAGCGAGGGCGGGAGAAAGTGGAAGGGAGGGAAGAGGGAGGAGGGAGGGATGGGAGGAGATAAGGGAAGAAGGAAAAGAGAGGGAGGAGCGGTAAAGGAGAAGAGGATAATCTGTGTTCTTCAAAACCAGCGGCTACTTTAGGAGATGATAGCAATAATAATAATAATAAGATAAGGAAATTACTTCATAGCGACGAATTCTGCCAGGCGGGGGGGGGTTGCTCTTCAGTTACTCTGCCCGACGAAGAGGGGACCCACAGCAGGCAGTAAACCCGGCTTTAACAGAGGGGACGGCTACGAGTTGCCGTATGGATTGTTTTCGGCTCCATCCCGCTCTCCAAATGCCCCCCCCCATGCCCCCCCCCCCATGCACTCCTCATTAACTCCAGTCTTGTCCAGTTCATCAGAGCCCGAGGGGGACATCGCGAGGGTGGAGGACCACAACGTCACTAGCCCCCTCGAGTCGCACAGAGCCTGCATGTGGAGCAACAGGCTCCCGGCCAAGCCGCCGGGCTGACCTATGGGGAGGGTGGAGAGGGAGGGGGGGAGGGCGGCTTTAGGTTATTACCCGTCACCGCTGTGTAAGCGAGTGGGCACCGTGTGAGTACCATCTGGGTACCACTTACTTAAGGGCTGGCAGAGGTCCCGCCGGCGAGCAGTGACGGCCTGGCAACGGGAAGAAAGTGGGAACAAAATTGCATCATTTACTTAACATTTGCCTTTGTCGCTTTTTAAACCCCCCCCCCCATGACTAAATCATTTGGTTATGCCGCCTGTGAGATGCGAGGCGGCGGCTCGCCGACGCACTTCAGAGCCGCAGTCAACCGCCATCGATAAAATAAAAACAGGGAGTGATGAAAGACGGGAGAGGACTCCATTAACGAGGCGCCCCCGCCAGCCTCACGTGTCCGTTCACGTCAGGAGGAGTGCGGTTCCCAGCGCGTAATGTACAGCGCGCCGCCAATAAACAGACAATAAACACATTGTAATTAGAACGCCAACTAATTACGTACGCCACAAGGGGACGGCCGCGGCGCGTGCTAATTGTCAGAGTAATGTGAGGGAGGGCGGGGGGGGGGGGGGGGTTGTATCTGCAGCGGTGAGTAGGAGATAGGTGGGGGGGGGCTGGTGGGGACGGAGCCTGCAGGCCCGACGCTAGCCCCATATTCCCCGCTCACCTCCGCAGGGTAAAAGGCAAATAATTCAATTGGCACCGCTCCAAAGAAGAAGAACCGTCCAAACAGCCCGATTCAGCAGGGACAAGTCCCGGGCAAAAATAATAACATTAACCCATTAGCAAGAGTGGGCCGAGAGAGTATGCTAATATGCCTTGTTGTTTTTTAACACTTACAGGACTGTTGAAGAAGAAGGACCAATTCAGTTATTTATTGTCCCTTTTTGGGGGAAATTCTTTCACTGCTTTTGACCCCTCCGGGAGCCGGTGAACACATGCACACTGGCATGGCCGGTGAACACATGAACACTGGCATGGCCGGTGAACACATGAACACTGGCATGGCCGGTGAACACATGCACACTGGCATGGCCGGAGCAGAGAGGAGCCGCAGGTGGGGGTTTCAGGTGCCTTACTCAAAGGCACCACATCCTTGGATGAGGACGCAGAAGAGTGCTGTCCACATTTTTTCTGTACTTGTCGGGAATCGAGCCGGCCGACCACTGGTTACCGGTCCAACTCGTTACCCAGTGGGCGACGCCCCTGATGTCACTGGGAGAGGAGGGTACGGACGGAGCCCCAGAGGGCTGCTAAGCGGGGCCCCTGGCGGTTCCTCGGCGGTACAGGAGCCATGTGTCCTGGGGTTTGGTTCTGTCTGAACCTGCCGCCGATCTAACCAAGGGCAAAGATGACCACTGGCATATTTTACCATTCCAGCCCACGGTTCAGGAAGGAACCTTTTCTAAATGATGGAGAGAGAGAGAAAAGCAAAAGACTTCCAACGCAAGGATCAGGGTACTCGCTCAGAACCCTTTTTGAATGCACCCGGTGAAATGCTGCACAGGTCTCCGTTGCCGTCCAATGATGTAACGTCTGTAACTTTGTGTGCTATCGTTGCCAGGGAATCCTTCCTTGGAAAAGTTGATGCCTAAATAAAGGTTTAAAAAGCTTCTGAAAGTTGAAGCTATAGTTGGTACAATAAACGGGACAATAACCCAAAAGTGTTCCAGTCCACCTAACTCCAAAGAACATCACTTCACACTCACTTTTAAGTGCGCTTTAAGGCCATAGATGACAATAGGCCTGTTTCCTTACACAAGGTAACTACAGTGTGACCGATATATAATTAGTGTGACTGCAACTTTCTGATGAATCATCCAGCAGACAGGGAGAGAGCTTTGGCGTCCCTATCATTGACATATTGACGGGTAATAGAACACAAAACACAACCCCAACACTGGTATGATCTCACCAAATGGTAGTGTAAATCCTGAAAAACCATAATAACAATAACATCAAATGCATTATTGGCCTGAAAGAAGGGCTGAAAGAATCATTGCAATGATGATTGCTCTGCAAACATCAATATACTGCACCACAATACACTCATGAACATTTCAACCGGTCCAACTGTTGCCCTATAACTAGAGGTGTGTAGTAACGAAGGCCATCCTAATAGACCATCTTTGTAAAATATACTGCTAGCTTCTCCCGTCCCTCTCATATATTGGACATGACAATTTTAGGCCACATGTTGGCCGGTTCTCATGGTAACGGTTCATATCTTCATGTTTCTGTTATTCAAGGCCAATAATATATTGAATCATCAGCCACTACGAGTCAAAAGAATACAACTTCAAGAGTTAGATAAAGCTGCTTCTCCACAAGTTCATGGGAACAATTGGTGTTCTTCAACTTGTACCGTTTTATGTATGATTCTGTCCCTTTTTGTGTGTCTCCTGTGCAAGGTCGACCAGAACAATTCGCCTGTGGCCGACGAGGTCTTTAACACAGCGCCTACGACAGATAAAAGCCACCAGAAGAAAAGAGTGAGTGGGAGAGGATGGCGGAGTGAGCGGGGTGGGGGGGGAGAGATAGAGAGAGGGAAGGAGAGATTGAACAGGACTCTCAATCTACATCTATCTCCTGTTCTAATGCAGCCACTATCCTCCGAGAAGAGCCTGATCATTCATCCCCTTCACGAGTTATTTGCGATATTTGCAAAAAAGAAGAAAAGAAAATTATAAAATAAGACAGATTACACTGCAGGGGGTTTAGTGGGAGTGATTGAAATTCTGTGAAAGTAAGGCCGATCAATCGTAACACAAACACACAGGACCACACTTTACTGACATAAACAACGCTCAGCTCTGGGATATGCGAAACAAACAAACAAAACCAAGATTGATTTACTTAAAGGTTGGGTACGGAATTCGCTTTTTTGGCCATTTTTGCAAAATTACTTGAAATCCTTATCATAACCCGCTTACAGCCACTGAGTCAGAAGTACTGACATGAAAATTAAACTTGTCAATCATCTGTGGAACGGGCAGGGCTCGAAAAACTCCAGCCAATCATTTGGATTGCCACCTCGTTGCATTGGACAGTAAGTACGTCAATCAAACGGTCGTACTGCACTCCCCCTCCCCCGCGCCCCGTGCGCGACCCCTTCGTGCAGTACTCGTGACCCAGAGCTCGTGACCCAGAGCAAGCTCCTGTTTGTATCCTGCGGTAGCTACTGGAACTAGTTAATCCACATTTGGACCTAGCAGTAGAAGACAATTTCCATGGCAGACAAGACGCCACCATCCCCACCACCACCACCACCACCACCAGCAAAGAGAAGGAAAACTCTTTTTCAGAGAGTAATTGATAATAAAAACGCTGAAAGAGAAAAACTGAAATCAAGAATAATCCTAGGCGCTGCTTTTGAACGTTGGCGGCAACTGAAGGACGAGAAGGGTCTAAAAACCGATGCTTGTGTGGCGGTTTACCTAGTTTCAAAGTTTATACCGTTTATACTCGGTAATACCGGTGTTGAGACGAGTGTATTACTCGGTGTGAAAATGTCCACACCGCGGCAACCCTAGTGAAAACCAGGACTTCCAATACAATTATATGAAACAAACATACATTTTCTAAAAAGAGTAATGATTTATGTGACCGTTTAATGTTTATAACATCTGGTGCAACCATAGCCGCGAGAACGTATTCTCAGCAGGGGGTGCTGGAAAAAAAAACCCGGCCTGCACTAGACTCGCAACTCGTCACATTGATAAAAAAAGATATATAGCAGCGCAGCTCAATTACACCAGTGCATGCGCGCACAGTTGAAAATCGATCGTTGTGTTCACTTCCTTCACACCATGGTTCACATCCAGCTGCTCACAGAACAAGTTTAGCGCACCACCGCTACCCTCACACTTTTTCATATAACCTTTTTTCAGCACTAGGACATATGAGCATTAAATAAATGCTGCGTCTCAACATGCCTTGGACAGCAGCGAGGATGACTCGCTTTGCCACGGGCCGAAACAGTTCGGAGCGACCACAGCCAGAGCGAACACAGCGGGGCAGAGGAGTGTCAGGAAGTCTTTGGTGTACACATCAGTACGGCCTATTTGCACTACTGTTTAGTGGCAATGCAGAGTTTTATTCTATGCCTTTTTATTTTCGTATATTATTTCAATTAATACAATTTATTTATTCATGAAATCAAGATCTGGTCTTCAAATCTTTTTTCCAAATATAGGTCGTATTACAATGGGGTTTGTGTTTATATTCGGACCAATACGGTACAGCGGACGCTCACATGACGTTAAGCATTTACTGGTGCATAATGTGACGCTTCAGAACCTAAAATCCCGTTTCTCCCCGTTGATACGACAACACATAACCGGCGTTTTCAGAAATCTCCACTTTGGCCGAAGTTTTTAGAAATCATCGTTTTCTGTGATAAGACAGGGCCTCGGACAGGGGGTGTTGCAGCACCCCCAAAACCCCTACTTCCCGCGGTACTGGGTGCAATTTACAGCTGAATGTAGTGGCATGTTGTTAAACGAAAACCTACGCTAGCCTGGCTCGCTCTCGCGCATCTCTGTTCGCGCTCGTGCATGATTGCGCGTCCAGGTACTTGGAATGGGTGGAGTCAGAGTCAGCGTTGAAGGAGAGGGGGTAGGACCATTTGAGTTGTGTATTTTCAAAATCTGCTGGCGTTTCGCAAATCGCGTACCCAACCTTTAATTCTTAATGCGAGACGTTTTCTAAAAAGCATTGAATTGATTTGTAAACCAATTAAAAGCATGCCGTACAAGCACAGTGTGTTTAACATACACGCGTGCACACACACGCCCACACACACACACACGCTTTTAAAAAGGAAAATATTGAAGGAAGTCGAAACAGCTTACTCATTGCTCCAAGTGTATATGTATAGCCTTCAACAGTGGTAGCTGTTCAATATCAAACCAGAGTGGCCTTAAACACAATAGCAGGGCCCTGTATCGCAAATAGTAGCGAGATAGATAGATAGCAGGAACATCATGGGGATGTACTTGGCATGCTTTGATGTAACTTGGCAGAGTCGCTTGCTACTATTACTCTTCTGCACTTCTTAAATAGTTCCTGCAGTCTGGACTTTCTGTACACAACTTTCATGTCTGGGAAACATGCTCCAGCATATTACCATCAAGGCTGGCTTAGTTATTTTTTCATTTCAGTGAACTCAACCGTACTCGATAGTAGCGACACTACTCTAAGAGTACACAACAAAACTGTTAATAATCTAGCAAAACGATTGCTCAAACGAAAAGCTAAAGATGCAAGATAGGAGAAACATAAGATGGCCTCTTCCAAAATAACAACAACTAATGATACTGTCGTTTCCCTCGAGTCAGCATATACTGCAAATAGCCCAGTTGGCTCCACTTTCCGCATCAACACATTATTCCATCTTGGCCAGAGAAAGATAAAGAAAAAAAAAAAGAAGAGTAGAAAAACAAATGAAGTGAGTGATGCGAGCAGAAGAAAACAAAAGGAGAAACAACACCTGTGAAAATAAGCACCTCCAGCTGGGCGGTTGGGGAGCACCGCCCCGCCCCTGTGTACATCACCGAGACGAAAAACAAACTCGCCTCCAAGGAGCTCCAGCGAAATGCAAGTCACACGCTCCAGCCAACACAGCCAAACAACAACAACAACAACAACAACATCAGCCATGACGTCGTCGGGGAGATCTACTGGGAGAGAGCGAGCTATCAAACAACAGCAGCTTTCGGAATAAACAAGGCTATGTGCAAGATGCAAACACGAGATATTGTAGGGGTGTGCTTGTAAAGGTAGACCAAAAGAATGCCATCCTCCCCCCCCCCTTCATCCCCATCTTTTTCATCATGGAGGAGACAAAGCCTGTCCACCACCTTCGATGAATGACATAGAACACACACACACACACAAACACAGGTATGACTTCATCGCCACGGCAACACATAAGAAAGGGTGCCATGAATGAAGAGGTAATGAATTCTCCTGCTAAACCAAACTAAGTGGGCAAAGCAAAACTAAATCACTGCACAAACAAAGTAGGTGAATCAAAGTAACTGGCCTCATAAACAAGCATGCAGGTACTGTTTAAAAAAAAGTACAGCTGCCATTCCCGGAGAGACAGAGAGATACCCATGATACGTCTTAACTTCTACACCCTCCTTGATGAGCGCTAGAGAGCGAGAGACATTGAGCCAATTAGCTGTCGTCTGAGCTCTCCATTATGGAGGCTCCTGAAGGCGCTGCTGTGATCATGGCGGTAACCTGCACACTTTAATCTCTGCTTCAGTCTCATCAGCTCCACCACAGCTCCGCCGCACTGCCGCTGCATTGCATCCTGGGTAATAATTACCGCTTGGCCAATTACCACCCAGCTGGTAAACATATATCAAATAAACAAGCTACAACGCGTCAATTAGGCGAGAGCCTTTCATACCGGGAGTGGAGAACGAAGTTTTATGTGTAAACAGACTGATCGGGGTGAGACAGTAGACAACAAGGCGGCCGGTGGGGGGGGGGGGGGCTTCAAAGCAGGCGTGCATCCACCGGACGCCTCTTTGCGTCTCCTCGTAACAGTTTAGTGAGTCATTACAACACGTGCACATTTTCTCAGCAACTTCATGAAAACGCACATGCCTAATTATATAGTGGGAGGGGGGGAAAGGTGTTTTAATTGCTAATCAGGAAGCTACAAATAACACAGGGAGACAGGACGGCGATGTTCAAGTCACTTACGCGGGGAGGTGTGAACTGTGAATCACACGGGCCACGCCGTTGGGCGAAAGGCGCACCGGGGAATACTGGCGCTGTCGAGGTTTAGCGGAGTTCTGCCATAACAGTCCGTCAACAAAATTTGCATTGCTGCTCTTCCTTACCGCCCCCCCCCCCCACCCCACCCCACCCCACCACACACCTCCGATACTCCATGTCTCTGCCGCCTCTCTCTCTCACTCCCTCCCCCCTCCCCCCCTCCGTGCCGGGTGCTGGCGGGCTCAGATCAGGGCTCCTCTGGTGGCTTATCACAGAGCAGTCAGCGGGCCTCTAAGCCTCGAGAGGACATGCTACCCAGAAAAGAAGAAGTGGAAGACAACGTGATCAAAGCTCACGCAACTTTCTCAGCCACGGTGCTGATGGTGGTGGTGCTGATGGTGGTGGTGGTGGTGGTGGGGGGGATGATGATGGAGAAGCTGGGCCCTGCCATGGGATGGGAGGTGGGTGGGTGGATTGGGGGTGCCGGAGATGTGAGGTGGTTTTCCTCTCTGACTCTCTCCCCCCCGCTCTACATGATTCTGGTTACTACTGAAATAAGCAGGTTTAAAGTGATGCCTTTAATGCTTGGGGGGGGGGGGGGGGGGGGGGGGGGGGGGGTTAAGCTTGATACCTCGTTTTAGTGGATTTTCTGTTGTTGTCACTCTTCAGCGCACATACATTTTAGAGTTTGGGAAGGGGGTTAAAAAAGGCATAGTGACTAAAGTAAATGTTATTTGAAACACACACCGTCTATGGGCTTACGGTCTAGAGATCACCGCGAGTGAGGAGTGACTGTATGAGTGCTTCACTGCGCGTGACGTCTAGCAGAACCTTTAGTTGATAAGAAGTTGTTGACTCAAAGTTGATTATTTGTAAAAGAAGAAAGTTCCAATAAACTGTAGTAATGCAGCAATGGTGAAGGTGACGCAGTAATGTTCCTGGCCTCTTGAGGAAGGACAAAACAGGAAAAATAAATCTAAAAGAGACGATGCATTAGGAAAAAAAATAGCGTTTGCTCCCCTAGTAACCAGACATGATTATCCACATCGGACTTTAGAACCGAACAATAACAAACCTGCTGTGTTCATGCAAACACCAGTCTGTCCATAATCCTTGTGGGGATTGTCTCTAAAAGCAGAGGAAAGGGCCAAGGCCACGCAGCGATCATAAACACAGAAAGACCCAACACACAAACAAAGTAGACAGCTGATAGAGACAGGTGCTGGGCTCTCTCTGGCAGCCCAACACCGCTCACAGCGTCTGCCGGGGCCCCTGAAGTCTGCCTGGAAATATTTGTAGCTTACCTGCCACATACTCCGAAAGAGATAGTCATCTGTGGAGCAGGTGTTACGTTGCACAACGCCTTAGGGCTCTTCTTTGGATGTATGGGCAACTCAGAAAAACAGAAAGGCCTCGAGTTGGAATTTAGTAACCCAAAGAAAAGTAGCATGTAGAATCATAGTTAATGCATTTGAAGATACAAATGGTTAGAGATAGAAAGAGCCAGCCTGATAAAGGACGACAGAGGGCTTAAACTGGCTACTAAGCAGACCCACAGTCATCAACCACCACCTAAGCACAATGGGGGGGGGGGGGGGGGGGGGAAGGAACAGTTGAATATCTTGTATACCGTACGCACGAGTAGACCAAGGAAATTAGAAGTGCTGGTTGATGTAGAAGTGACACTGTGCACTGAAGGATGAGGCAATTACCAGCATGTCAATGATAGAGAGAGAGAGACAGTCAGAGATAAACAGATAGATCGATAGAGATTGAGACACGGACAGATATAGATAAGAGGTGGAGATACAGACAGATAGAAAGAGATGGAGATAGGCAGACAGATAGATAGAGATGGAGATAGAGATGGACAGAGATTAAGATAGAAATGGAGATAGAGTGAGAAAGAATGTATGGGAACTGCAAACTGAAAATAGAATAGAACTAAGAAATAATATATAAACATGCATAAATAACTGCAGTAGATCTGGATATAATTAACTGAAAATTCTGTAATAACCAACATAACAGTTCTCATTTTGATTATCCTCGGTTGAGGACTATTATGGCAAAAGAACAAAGGAAGGGCAAGGTGGAGCGGTTGAATGTGGACTTTCAAAGAACCACATATGCATATAAATACATACACTGTACTATATCGATGAGGTAAGGAGGCTTGAAATGTTTCCTTCAGTCATAGAATTCTCAAAATGGTTATACCATCTCTCCAAAGATGACACACACACAGCTCTGAGAACCGAAATACTAAATTAACTGCTAGGAAGGCATGAAAGGAAGGTTACCTTTTTTCAATAACTTTTCATTATTGCTATATGGCTTTAACAATGGGCAGAAGTCTGAATCCGTTTTTACATCATTCAAATGTCAGGAAGTCAGAAAATCATTCAGTGGAATCATATGTTGCCAAAGCATCAACATTGAATATCTTATCTCTTAGAACTATTTAATTACATTCGCAAGAGCCGTATTACAGGAATGTAAGCATCAAATATTGTACGGTGAATAGGGTTTTTGAGAGACAACTGTTTATGTATATAGTGTACAGAATGTAACCAGACTATAACTTCAAGATTATTACACCTTTAAAATAGGTGTACATAACAGACATTAAATCAAAGTGAAATAGCCACACACACACACACACACACACACACACACACACACACACACACACACACACACACACACACACACACACACACACACACACACACACACACACACACACACACACACACACACACACACCAAAAGAGGACAGTAATTAATGGCCCACAAGAGCTTATAGCCGTCCTGAACTGTCTCCTTTGGTCTCCATGGCAACCTGAGGCACACCTGAAGCTGTCCTGCCTCCTGACCAATAGAGCGGCATCTCCGGCGTGGAGCGCACAGCCAGTGCTTGGGCCAGGCGCGGGGTCTGTCAGCTACCAGGTCACACCACAGGCAGCGGAGCCCACTAACCTTTCCCCTGGAAATATTGTTCTGCTTTCTCCCCCCTAAAAAAATCGAACGACTAACACGGTGGCATCATGTTCACAACACCGACTACACTGTTCCTCTCAATATTGCTGCTGCTCGAAACAAATAATAACATGCAGATCAGCGCCTGAGAAAGCTATTCCTTTAATTGTCCGTCACTTATCACACTCGTTTGGGAAAACACGACTAGCAAATGGTAGATGGTACAGAGGAAATATACCCAAAGGAAGACCGCACATTAGTGCACCGCGAGTCCAAAAGCAGCAACACAGCAACAAACACCCACTCATTCCCACACTGTGCGACGGAAATAAGTGCCCTTATCGTTGGACGGCGGGCCGAGGGTGCTCGGCAGGCTCGCTGCGCGGCGCTAACCGCCGCTACCGGGCGCTTCAGCAGGGCTTCACAAATACTGAGCAGTCTGCTGAAAGAGAGGGCCGCCCCACTCAGGGGAGGATGGTGGGGGCGGTATTTGTGTGTGTGTGGTGGTAGGGGGGGAACTCCTCAGCCTGAATGCATGAGTGACTGATTACTTTCTCCCCCAATTTAGCCCAAAACTCTCCACACGGCGGAGCGGCCTGAGCACAGCCTGTCGAGGCCAAACTGCAAATAAAAGGGCTCTCCGAGAAACACCAAATCACAGATTGGACTTTAAAGGGGTTTGAGTCCTTAAACTGCATACTGTCCCCCCCTCTGCCCCCTTCAAATTCAAAGCGTTTTTATTTTGTCCCCCCTGCACTGCTGTGTGTGTGTGTGTGTGTGTGTGTGTGTGTGTGTGTGTGTGTGTCATTTGGAGTGTTTAACATCCAGACAGCGATTAGACCTCTACACGGTATTTTCTACACGGTATTGAAAGATCCTAGAGCAAGAAGGAAACAAAATTAAAGAAAGGCAAGACCAGGTGGTCTGTGTCCTCGTCCTGCCCAGCACGCACGGCTCAGTGAGGGGCCAAGATGCATCGAAAGTTCACCCCCTGCTTTAAAAAACCTGGCCCGAGTTTGCGAGGACCCATTTATGCATAAGTGAACACACAAACCCTACTGCCTGTTCAAATAGCCTTTACTTTCTCTCTCACTTTTTTTTTTCTTTCACTCATTCTGTCTCACTCTCGCTATATCTGTCTCTATCTTCCCCCCTCCCCCCCCCCCCTCTCTCTCTCTCTCTCTCTCTCTGCCTCTTTTCCCCTCCCTCCCTCTCCCTCTCATTTCTCGCTATCTGTCTGTGTGTCTGTCTGTGTGTCTGTCTCTCTCCCCCCCACCCTCGCTCACCCTCTCATGACAACAGCCCAGCAGCAGCACTGTTTGATCTACAGTGTTTTTCTTAATCTGGGTTGTCAAGGTTCGCTTGTTCGAGGCTGTTTACTTTACTTCTCCTACCAAAAGAGTGTTTTTTTCCCTTCCTTTCTCTCCCCCTTTCAGACAATGACTAATCCAAAGACCAAGAAGGAGGGAGCAGCGCCTATGGCCGTGGTTGCTGCAGCTGCACTGGGCTCATTGTACATGTCCACATTTTACACATGTTTAAACTTTAGTTGCACCTCCGGTCTGGCTGAAGTTGTTGCATTTTATTGTCATTATTAATACAATAATTATTATTCTTGATAAAACAATGAATAACTTGGAATAAGTTATTCAAGGGGTGTATCACCCTCAATTACAATTTGTGGATAATCTGTAGTGTTTGCTTCAGTATATAAT
Organism: Gadus chalcogrammus; assembly: GCF_026213295.1. Classification (NCBI taxonomy): domain Eukaryota; kingdom Metazoa; phylum Chordata; class Actinopteri; order Gadiformes; family Gadidae; genus Gadus; species Gadus chalcogrammus. The sequence goes on from NC_079424.1 coordinate 19,402,343, forward strand.
AATTAAAAATAAGAATCGAGTATCGACTTTTATGAAACACAAAGGATACGTTGAAATAAAGATAAGAGATCACACATTAAATAGAAGGAATGTGCTAGTGTTTAATGGACTGACAATTATAAGTCAAGGTTAATAGATGTAAAATAGTTGCAAAATAGAAAAGTAACCATGAAAATGATTTTTGCTTGAATTGAAGCCTGCTGTTTCATTTACATTTCAACAATGCAAAAGATAAAATCTTGTTTTATTGGAAAACATAAATTATATTTGTGTGTGTGTGTGTGTGTGTGTGTGTGTGTGTGTGTGTGTGTGTGTGTGTGTGTGGTTACTGAAACTGAATAGAGAAATGCACATTTAAATGTACACATTTGCACTATAAATCGTAATTATGATTTCTGCATTTACTCTAGGCTACACTGTACTTTACCCTCCATATTAAGAAGTCTGCTGTCTTTTGGAAAAACAAGACCAAGCAAGTAAAGTGATATGGTAGGTCGATGAAAAATGGCAATAAACTATTTTTAAAAATATGATTCGATAGAGCAAACAGGTTATATGTATGACGTACGTTGTTATTAAAACAGGATTTTACAGTACACAGTTTGCATAGTTTCATAGCAGAGCCAACCCGATAAGCCAGCCTGTTTTGTTTGTTTTTAAAACACAATTAAGAGAAGCATATATATATATATATATATATATATATATATATATATATATATAAACAGATATACTGGAGAAAAAAGTGAAGCGATATTATTGTATTGGAGTTATATCGGTTGTAAGTGACATCTGCGAACTTTTAAAGTTGAGAAGAAATGCAACACGTGGGGAAAAGCCCCTTCAATGGTTTTGTTCACAAGAAATCACTGCACTCAAAACTTCCCTTTATCATGTAGTCACAAAGTTGTAAGCGCTTCACTAAATCAGGTAGCACCACAGAACTCCACTATACAATAGCTGGCAACCACTTTATAATAAACTGAATGCATAAAGTATAAACATATTTTTTCACCCCGGGTCAGAAGTTAACACCAAAAAATTAAGCGAACTTAGAAAAGTAGTAGAGAATGCGTGTCGGACAGTTTCAACGCTATCTCCTAACCTGACTATCTTGCAGCGGCAGCTGCGCCCAAACCATGGCATTAAAAACTAAACCACCAAACCCTCTGCTCATTTCACAGGTGTTATTTATTTGTTTATTTCACCAAATGCACATTTTCTACAAGCAGCATCAAACCGCACAAACTCCATGACTACATAGGTAGGCTGCGATGTAACAAGGCGAACATTATTATCTGTATTAGGATGATGATCATGATTATCGTTAACTTACCGTGATCGACAACGGTACTGTAGGTGCACGCGGAGGGAGGATATAATTCGCTAAGATAATGAGATGTGCAGCGTGCAACAACCACACTGTAAACACTAACAATATCACTCCGCCCGGGGACCTAACTTAAGTTCGACACTAAAAAAAGAGCTGCTGCCGTTGACGGGAGAGAGCGATGTTTCATGTGGGGAAAAGAAAAGCAGGGTTTGGACAGTGCATACTTCCTCGTAAAAGAGAACAGGGTTCCTTATAATTATGGCTATGACATTTTAAAAACGCGGCTTGAAAGAGAAGGAAAAAAAAACGCGGATTTGGATGTTGTTATTTTCTGATGTTCCAGGACCGTGACGTCACATCCACCTGCTGGGTAAACAAGGTTCACGTCGCAGATCCTTCTTCTTTACACACACACGCACACACTTTGTCAGAAAGTCGTTCGGTTGAAATCCCGTCCGTGTCCGTGAACGAATCCTTTACGTGGGGAAATGTAATTATGCGTTAGCTTTAGCCGTGAGTGAGACGGGAGCCGCAGATTGTCCGAAAGCTAAAATGTCGAGGATGACTAATTATCCTGCAAGTGAAGCGGTCTCACTATTCCTCCTATTCCTGCTTTATTTCAAAGTGCGGGGTTGTCGTTCCTCTGATTCCTGCGAATTTATGAAACGACTCAACATGTTCATAAAGGATGTTTTATCATCCAGTTGTAAGCACTTGCTAACTTTTAATGGGGTTCGTTTAACTTTTCAAGAAGACTGCAGGCAAGTCAGTATGCAGGTGTTAGAAGTTTTGATGCAATGATATTGTGTAAGATTTAGGTCGGATTCAATGCATCGTGATTCATGGGGCTTTGATGTATACAAAGTCATCTTGCATAGTCCTGTCTCCTTTGCAACGTATATGCAAATGACCCCCAAGTTGTGCCTTCAGACAGAGAGGCATCACTGTCTGGAGACAGACGTCGGCTAAATAGTCAATTTATCGGGCCGTTGAAAAGCAACATTAAACTATCTGCAGGAAACAATACTTGAAGTCGTTTTGTCCTTGACAAAGGTCTCGAAACCACAGACTACTGTCGTTTATTATAAACTACTTAGCATTTATCATGGTTGTATCTACAGTGTACGTCGCAGAGGCCTCCTACCATAATTTTCCTTAGTATAGAGCGCCACCCTCTGACCACATAGGGTAATCATTTTTACGTATTTTGAGTAGTCTTATAATATTACTAAATAAGCCAGAACTAACTTAAATTGATAAAGAACAAATGACACTGAACTCTGTCATAGTAAATGCCATACTTTACACTTTCTTCGTCGTAAAACGATATGATAAGCTCATGCGTGCAGGTGATATTATTGTGTTGCTATGAAAACAAACCTAAGATAACCTAGAGAAGAAAATGCTGAGAACCGTTTTTTGGACTATCCTCAACTCTGACGAAATCTCCAGTATTCACGCAGATGCGAACAGCTCCAGGGCATTGAGAAGGATATAGTCATCTTATCCCTCAGTCATCCCTGCTCCCCAACCACACACCACTCGGGTGTTTTGCAATGACCCCAGGGCTGTGCCTGCAGAGCAACCGAAGCACAGCCATCAGCACTTTAATTCCTGTCTTGTTTTTTACCAATGATAATGTTCCTTTATTCATGAACTGCCCTGCCCATCCTCTACACTAACACAGAAACTGACACATTTTTTAACAAGGCATATCACAATAACAATGTAGTTACACCATCTATTTGCACTGGATCATTTTTGTCGGTTAGGGTTGTGGACTCCCAGCTGAAAAGATACTGGCTTCGATCCCCAGTGTCCACAGTCTGTAGGCATATTGAGCAAGATAAGTCACCCCATACCTGCTCCCTAACGACTGAAACTGAATAGAGTATGTATCTGAAATCAGGGCAGTTGCTTTGGATTAAGATCGCAAATGACTAAATATACAAATGTAAATGCCTTTGAGGGCTGATTTATTTGTTCTGGAACATAGCGTGCAGAAGCTTATTTGCATGATCTATTAGATTAGCAAAAGGGAACCCATCCCTCTTGCCAGTTCACAAACACATCTGAAACTCTAAATGTGGTGACATGAAAAACACGGGCCGCTTTTGAAAGTCATCATCGATGGGGAAAAGTGATTTGTCAAAGGCATTCACTCGTGTAGGAAAAATAAATAAAATCTTAGTTTAGAGCTTAGTTCGATTTTTTAAGCAGCACAATCGGTCACATCAATTGACACCTCGTGGGTTTGGGCTAGGAGACTGCGATGGCGTTGGGTTGATGTCACGCTGAGGCCTGCAATTGATACTGTGCACTTACTAATTAATTGGAGGATCGCTATCAGTTACATAACATGCTCTCCACATGTACTCCCACACACAACAAAGTCATTAGCTTTCTGCTAATTGGGTAATTGCGCAAATGAAGCGAGGCTCCTCTTGATTTCCAAAGGGGGGCGACTCCCACACAGTGATCTCCCATCGCTCCTGGGGGCACACTGGGAACACTGGGAAAGAATATGAATGATGGAGGTTTGACTTCAACAAAAATCTATAAAGCAGAGTAATTCTGGAGAAGTTTGTCTTGTTCATCCACCTAGGATAATCAACTAAAAACAAGAACAGACAATCCATAACAAGCATTAAATGACTGTTGTAACCCACCACAATTGCTCTGATTTTCAATCCCTTAGTGATTGAACAATGCTATGCATCCTGAACAGAGGTATGTGAATGTTACACTATAGTTAAATGGAAATATAAATGAAAATCTGTTAATATTTGTCTATATACCTTCTTTTTTTTTATATCAATATAATTCCAATGTTAAACATCCCATCCTTTATTGAACCCATGTGACTTGTAGTCACATTGTAAGTAACATGGTACCAAACCTGAGCAATAACCTGAGTGAGATCAAACCCTACTGGTGGACTGGGGACAGGTCGAACCCTGGTGGTGGACTGGGGACAGGTCGAACCCTGGTGGTGGACTGGGGACAGCAGGAAGCTGATAACTCCTGTAACTCGTCAAGGAGGAAGAACCTAAGGAAGTCATACTAGTTCCTGGGAGGAGTGCAGTAGAATAATAAACCCCACCGGTTAACAGAACAATGGAGCCATCTACAGGAAGACGGCAGAGTAGGCTTGTCTTCCTGCAGAGGCGCAGTAGTACTTTGGTTATACAGTATAGGCTACACTGAAGACGCTCTAAACCAACATAGTCATCTCTGTCATAGAGAGATGGGGGGAAACTAGCTTCAAGGCTTGGAAGTACAACAGGCGGAAAAGGCTGCTAATGAAAGACAGCTCTGTAGTACGTCTAGAGCGGTGTCATCTGGACAGAGCCCGACGACCAACACAGAGCTTGTACTCTGGAACCTAGTCATTAAACTGGTGTATACATCATGGGACAATTTGCCTCCAGCCCTTTTCCACCATGGTCATGATCTTTGCTATTGTTACCACCAACAAACATACTACATTGTGTTATGTATACGGTTCGATAATATAATATTGTGACATTGAACAATCGATTATACTTTTTTTTCCCAGGCCTGCTTTATTTTTATAGAAGAAAATAGTGTATTGGCACCCATATTTCCCCTTGGAGGAAATTAAGTTCTAGTTTATTTTTATTGGTGCTCATGTGAATTATTACGTGTATTTTTTAAATCCAAGTGCAGTGATTGGCTATGGGTCCACAAAGTGTGACGAATCAGCTCAAAATGGTTATTGAAAATGGGATAACTGCCAACTCACTGATTCATTAGATCTAATGAGATTGCTAAAGTGCCATACCAGAACATTATTATTTTTTCAGACAAACATAAGGAAAAACAAGAGGATCTTTACATTTAATTGGCTTTTATTTTGTATGTTTATGATCATCTTAACATCCTACTAAAATGCTACACTAAACCCATCAGTCAAAAGTGTTTTTCAAAAATAGTCCCCATTGGCATCATGCCTCTTGTAATGTAGACATTCTGAAACGACATACAGGCATTCATTGATTGGGAAAATGGCTTAATTTATAAAGTGAGCATATGCGCTCATTTAGTTTGAAATGCACATTATATGTAGAAAAAAAAACAGTACTTGGATGGACTGGACAGCGATTAGGTAATATCTCACAGGTGTTTAATATATATTCAAAATAGCTTTTGACATTGCTATGTTTACACTCAAATGGAAAAAGCATAAACATTACACATAATTTACCATATTTTAGCTTGATTCATCATTATCCACCATAGCTGAAAGAAACTATCAACGCAAAAAATGATTATTTTGCAAAATGTGCATTGTTAACACGCATCTAGCTGTACAAACAAGAAAATATTTGCGACAAAAAATTACCCTTGCTGGATTTACCGTTAAATTTACAAGAGAAAAACAATCTAATATTTGTGATGCATTTTGGGGCTACAAAGAGGTTGTGACATTTTCAAAACCACAACATGTTAAAAAAGATTATTATTGAACTAAGTATGTTTAGTAAGTCACTTGATGTTAAAGTTGTTCATAAGAGAGCATTGCCATTCAGGGCAGGTGTGTTTCAAACCGGCATATAAATGTGCAACATGTAAACTAAATGCTTACTCAGACATGAGGTTTATTACAAGACTCATGAACTCTTCTGTAAACACACAGTGTATTCACCGCATGTCGATAATCGAGATATCAACATTCAGCTTTGCTAAATACTTCCCTAAAAAGCAATAAAACTAACTGAGGTCCCAAAAAAAGTGCTTTGGACTTCAACAACATCAACTGGCTTAAAGAACATGAAGAGAAGACCCTAAAGTCCAATTCAACGTATCTACAAAAGATAAGATAGTTTGATCACTGCCGATAAGCCTAAGGAGAGCTACTTCCATGAGGTCTGTGCAGACCATATTGGTGGCAGTAAAGCAAAGAAACAAAAACCTAAAAAACAAGGCAGTAGCTTCAACAAGGTCAACCGGACATGGTCAAAGTTGATCAAATACGTTATGTTCCGATAAAATGTATAAAAATATATTGATAGCTGTTCCTTGATTGATGCAAATCATTGTTGAGTTGTGTTGTGGAGATGGCCGTAGGTCAAGGGGGGTGTAAAGTTCACATCTTTATCTTTTCTTAAAAGGACAAAAGCTTAAGACGCAACTGCATCGGAATCTAGTGTCTTGAACGTCCTCCTTCAAAAGCGTGATGTTCCTGATGAGCTGAAAAAAAGAATAACAATTGTACACATTTACTCAATAATCAAATTTCAATAACGTAATAAAGTAGATTTAAGAATTTCCATAACATATTTAATCTTGTGTTTCTAGTCCTAAAATCCACCTTAGTAGGACTTCACACACTCAATAATATACCTTATCACAGAGTGCTTCAAGGCAGATAAAAACTATTGTCGCAAAGATTAAAAAATATGTATTGTGATAACCACACACATTGACTGAGTCTGTGAAATGTATGAAAAAGTTAATGGGGTCAAAAGCTAAATAACTCCCAACGTATCCCACGGACACTGCCAAGACTTTATCCAAAATTAACTCTCTGATACATCATATCATCATAATTAAAGTCATTTCAGAGCTTAGGGCTACAGGTTGTTATCAAATAGTCAGTGAAGCCCTTTGACATTTTAACTACAATCACGGGCAAAATTGACCCACTTCATTTCTAAGCTTATATAAAGAGTGGAATTCCCTTCTGCATAAGACCACACAAAAAGGCAATTTTATGAGTACTATGTAACCTTAAATCTCTTATGAAACAAACATCCATTCCCTCTTTACTCGAGATACTCGAGAGATTAAAGAGGAACATGGACAGAAACAGGCTTTAAAATTATTGCATTAGATTCCACTCCAAACAGCCAAATTCCTCCTTGACACATCATTGACCCCGAGCCAAACGTTAACATGTCAGCAAGGGCTAGGGCCGGAGCTGTTCCCCACCCGTCTACACAGACAACTGCACTCTAGTCTGCAAGTGTTACCCACTTCAAATAAACGTACAAAAGGAGATAGAAATTAATTTCACCCCATTCCACTGACAAAATGGCCAGTCTGGTTGAGGGTTACCCCAAGGGGGTAGAATGTATCTAAAGACACACAATAATGCATGACATTGTTACATTATTTAAAAAGAAACACTGCAAAAACAATTGTTGGATGTAAATAGACTTCCAAAATGTTTGACATTGGACAGATAGGAAAATATATAAAACTAGGTCAAGGCATGCCAGGGCATGCCTCTGTGCTGCTTTCCATAAACTAATCGCTCTATAACTACTTGGACTCAGCATAGCTGAAGATATGTGAAGACACAACAGGTCTACCAAGGCATTTAACCCTGGAAGGGTTTGAGAAGATTAAAGCCTATTATTCAGCATGGTTTTCACTTTCATTATCTGAATGTTATTAAGATGATAAAAAGACAATGTAACAGACACACAGGGTGTATGAGATATCTCATAGTGGCATCATGACATGGAAAACATTATGGTATACAAGTAATTTATATAGCTAATACACTGGACCGTTTCCATACTTACATTTATAAAACACAGCCTTAAAGGATATTTGAGGGAGAAGTTCGTAGATCTTCGCCAAGATGCTAGCTTCTTGAGCAAGAGGAGCATTTCCGTTCCACACCTGCACCACGTCTTCTCGATCACGCACACTCACGCTCACGCCAATGACCTCGTCCGCTGTCCAGTGGAAAAATGGAAACACAAATTAATTTTATATGAATCATAGAATTAATATGACTCCATATCCAATGTGAAAATGCAATCGATTGATATGATAGTTAAAGTTAATGTTTTGTGGGAAACTAAAATCATCAGGTGTCTATTCATATCACTAAAAAGCATTGTGATTTCATGAGCGTGCACCTGCAATAAGCATTGTAATAATCCACGGAAGCATCCTCCTTTTTAGTATAATTCACGTTCAATGACTGTCCTCTGACGGTAGCAAACATGATGAGCCGCGGCGTTGAAGCCAACTCACCAGAGGCACAGTAGTCAGCAAACTGCTCCCCGATTGTAGCCAGCAACAGCTCCTTCCACACCACCGCCTAACAACAAGTAACAAGCCCGAGGCCTCAGTTAGTGGCCCCAGGGGGTAGAAGGCCCTCAACAGAGGGGTCAAGGCTGCGGGGAGGATCATTGGGATAAGCCTTCCAGAGATCTCTACAGTCTCCCCCTCCCGCTGCCTACGCCGGGTGAACAGCATCCTACAGGACCAGTTCCAACCAGCGCACCATCTCTTCCAGCAACTGCCCTGCTGCACGAACAACCTGCCTCCCGCACCCCTCACCCCACCCCAACCCCTCGGTCACATAACTCCCACTATAACTCCCAGTCAATAACTGTGAACCGGACTGCATTGTTGCAATTGTTGCTGTACACTATTTTCCATCTATTACAGGACTGCAACCCCACCACCCCCTCATCCGATACACTCTCACATGACAATAACTGTGGACTGGACTTGCATTGCAGCAGTCTCATTCTCTTTCATCTCACACATTGGAGCTATAACTGGACTGTTGACAATTCAACTGCACTAGCACTATTGCACTTTTGGGTTATTGTTATTATTATTTATTATTCATATATTTATGTACCATAGCATATGGCAGATCTATCTTCATAGTGGGTAATGTATTCTATCAGGTACTTCAATGCCAGTGGTGGTGGTGATGATCTAAACATTATTTTTTTGTTAACTCTGTTGAACAAGGAAGGACAATAAATAAATCTAATCTAATCTAATCTTATCTAGTGTAGTTTCAACCCTGCATTAGACATGGTCAATGTTGTGTGCGACCAAACACTTACCGTACTGTCTTTCGGCACTTTCATCTTCCAAACACCTCCTTTGGCGTTGCTCTCCTCTTCCCTGTAAAATAAAAAGCACAACATAAATGAATGATGCAGTTACCCCGAGCATGTAATCCTCAACAACAAGGCTTCTTCAACCTCTTCATCTCGGGTATGGTGTTCTGTGGATTGTCAGGACCGCGACCCACCTCACACTGGATTTGGACCCGTTTTGGGTCCCGACCCATCATTTAGGAGCTGCTCTACAGTAGCACAATAAAAATGGTGATTGGGGGAGACACCTACCACAGCGGCCTCCTCTCTCCACGCATCAGGTGGTAGCTACATCTCAACGGCAACGCTGTGACCTGGGGAATGTTGTTGTACACACTCCAGAATGTCTGGAATGATGGAGTGAAGAGAGAGAGAGAGTCAACACACTTTAATTGGGATTGGACCTACTATCAGGCTGTGATAACAAAATATATTTTGCATAAGACATTTTTATAAAAACGTTATAGTTTATTGTCATCAGTGTGACCAAACAGACTTAAGACATATGAAAATGCACACTTCCAACAATATATTTCAGCAGTCCCCGTACCTGAACAGTTTTAACTGTATATATCTTTTTGAGATTTGATGCACATTCTGCAGCAGTGGTCCCTGGTAACGACCTGAAATAATAAAATATTAAGGGTTGAAAATGTATTTATGTTCCATTGAGAAACAATTTGGAAAATAATTGAATTCATGAATTGAACACCTGGTTTACCTATCTGGAAGAATGTTTTTTAATTGTCCAGCACGCACACACACACACACACACACACGCACACACGCGCGCGCGCGCTTGCGCAAACTCTTATAGCTTTATGGCCTTGGGTAGGACCATTTAATCATCGCTTCCTGATGTCCGCCTCTGTTGTTACATAGTTGAATTACACTCGGACCAACCGGTCAGCCCTTGGTGGGTCGTGAAAATCAATGACACAAATCCGCGAATAACAGAGACCCCCTGGACGCCTAGTTAAAATGCGCGTCAGAGATCAGATATTTCCCACGGTTATAACAATTATCCGGCGAAGCAAAAACTTTCCAGACTCGTCAGCAAGCATTGGATGGAAGGTCATCACTAAACCAAGAAAGCAAGCCCCCGCTATGTCCGACCGAGGCCTGCGATAGTACGGCCTGAACTGTTGGCTTTCCACTCCCCCCACCCCCCTGGTTCTTGTTGTCAACTCAGTGAGATCAAAATGCACCACTTTGTGAAAGTGAAAACACTTGTTTTTTTTTAAACGTGACCCACCTGTCAAGCCAAAACGTCCAGGGGGAGTGCAGAGGCAAAGCCGTGGGGTCTTCGCGGTGGTTCTTTGTGATTTTTTCCAATTCTTTCTCGTCGATGTCAATGTTGTTTTCCGATGACGTCGTCGTCTGATCGCTGCACAGCCCATCTCGGTCCAAATGCACATCTGAGCACGCAGGAAGT
>NC_079424.1:19417993-19435493 GCF_026213295.1 Gadus chalcogrammus
AGCGGATGACTCTGTGCACCAGCCTGGCGATGATCTGCGCGGTGTGGACGCTCTCCTTGGCCATGGCGTTCCCCCCGGTTTTCGACGTTGGTACTTACAAGTTCATCCGCGAGGAGGAACAGTGTATCTTCGAGCACCGGTACATCAAAGCGAACGACACGCTGGGCTTCATGCTGATGCTGGCCGTCATCGTGAGCACGACACACGTTGTTTACATGAAGATGCTTTGTTTTGTCTACGATCACCGCAAGATGAAACCGGCTCAGTTGGTCCCGGCCATCAGCCAGAACTGGACTTTCCACGGTCCGGGTGCGACCGGGCAAGCGGCCGCCAATTGGATCGCGGGGTTCGGTCGGGGTCCCATCCCACCGACGCTGGTCGGCATACGGCAAGCCTCGCATAACGGGGCGGCGAGGAGGCTTCTGGTCTTCGATGAGTTTAAAATGGAAAAACGCATTGGGAAAATGTATTACATGATCACGCTTTCGTTCCTGGTGCTGTGGGCGCCGTATTTGATCGCATGCTATACTCGGATATTTGTCAAAGGGGCCGCCCTGCCACAGGTGTACCTCACCGCCGCCGTGTGGATGACCTTCGTCCAGGCCGGGGCCAACCCCATCATCAGCCTCCTGTTCAACAAGGAGCTCCGGGTGCGTCTCAGAGCCTGTTTCCCCTGGTGTCTTCAGACACAGACTCCAATGGAGCCCTATTGTGTCATCTGAGTGGATCTGTCTGTTCTGATGGCTTTGTCCAGTAGGACAATAACTTTTCATTTTCTGGAAAGGTTTCACATTGCAATAGCCTGCAATATAAGATTGTAAAGGTGTCTTTTTAAACATGAAATTCAAATGGTATGTGTGTAAATACTGTACATGGAGATTTTAGTTATTTTACTTATTTGTTTTCTAATCAAACATGTTGTGCACTTTCGAAACCTATCTTGGATTTATACTGTTGTAGGCTGTTTTACAGATATTAGGCTATTCTTTGTGAGATTATGGTGTTGATGATGATGATGATGATGATGATGAGAGATGGTTTACCACCCATCCCCCTGTAATATAAACTATTATCATGCTTTCTTTTCTACTGACATGACAAAGGGACTCTTGAGATTCAGTGTTGTAGAATGCGCTTCAGAGGGATGTTTGCAATGTTTGTATTTCTCAGCAAATAAATAAGGAATGGGTAATGGAATGTGCGTTTGAAGTTAATCATCTGACCAGTTTATCCACAAATCAGCCTCCCAAACAGAAATGGTTATTTTTAACAACAATGGTTTTCTCAATCTTTTTGTGGCTAGCAGGCCACTCTGAAGTTGTCCCACTTTGCATGTGCTCTCACACGATTCAGATGCAGGTATCTTTGGTGCCATAGGGACATGCTAGCCGTACCATATTTAAGCTATCACTTGGCATTCTTTTATTTCATTGCTGACCTTTTTCCTGTCCACTTTACACATTCATGTTAGCAGATGTTGACCTTCTCCCGGTTGTATTTGTAAATGGGCATGTTGGCCTATTTGTTGTGTTTTAAAGGGCAGCGTCATGCCATCGGCTCAAAGGGTATTTAGCACCTAAAAACCATCAATAAAGCCATTGATGGCCTGGGCAATGCCATATTCTTAACCACTTAAAACTAGAGGGCTTGTACATCTCGACATTACAACGCAATGATCGCCTCCATTTCAGAAGTATAGGAGCATAGGAATGTTATGGTAGTATTTGGTCGTTGTTTGGCTCATTAATTGTACAATTATGCGTTCATGTGATAAATGGCAAAACAAAGTTGATTTGCCTAGTTTATGGTATATTAACATTTATATATAATTCTACATTACTGCAACTCTCTCAAGGCATCTCAAAATGTCTGAGTTTCATTAACAAAAAAAATCCCATGAAGCATTCAGATGTATAAGCCCAATACACAATAATATTACAACTCTAGATTGAGGGTTGAATATACAATGTATCCTATAGATAGATTTATCATTGTGTTTCAGTTTAACTTGTCAGTTACACCTTGTTCCAGTAATGCCTGAAGAGAGATTGCTCCATTAAATCAGTTAATCGTTTGGAATTTTTAGTCCACAGCCTCAGAAGGCCTAATAGACATTACTAAAATATGAGATCACTGTGAGCCATTTGCTTTACATATTGGACAAATCTAATTATAGCTCTTTTACCCCGTACAAACGTTGTGAATCATGGCCACAGAGTGAACTAATTTCATAGCGTTAGGAAAGAGTCAGTTGTGTTCATAAAGAAAGTGACCTGACACCAAGGAGAATGTTGTTAATCAAAGATAATGTGTTAATTGCAATCACATCTTTCCTTCTTATTCACGTCCAACCAGCTGAAATGCAGATATCATTGCCAGCGTATATCTTTAATACTTAAACTGTACAACAGAATAACACGCTGTTCCCTGTGGATTCACTAATGTTCTCGAGAGTCCAAATGTGTATACCCTACTGTCTAGAGAGAGGTGAGATCTTGACTCTGAGCCCACCTACCAATATTAAGCACACTCCTGACAGCTGTGGAGTACAAATTGGCAAAAAAAGAACTACAAGATGAAAACATTTACGAAACGAGGCGGCGGTGAAGATTAAAAACACAACATTCATGGCGTGGTTTCATATTTGTTTAACATATGCCTTGATGAATATGCATGAGCACTGTGCTGTGAAGCATAGTGTGAAACACGGACGTATGCAGCAGCAGCAGCGTCTCACGCTGAGGGCGGGCGCCTGCACGGGGTGCCTCGCTGTGTTCCCAGGGGACAGCAGGGTTATTAGCAGACCATGTGTTTGTGTTGATGTGTGTTTATGGGTCTGCACCACGCTCAGAGAGCAGACGCCCAGAGGGCCGACGCCGGGTGAGAGAGCGTCATTCCATTCTCTTTTGACAATACGATGAGAATCAAACTAAATCGTGTGGCATTGGCAATGGGAATACAAAGAGGTCTTGTCTTGCACCCGTGTTTATTTAACGTGGAATTACAGACAAGATGATGTACAACATACAATAAACAGACGAGTGCAAATGATCTGTAAGAATCCTTCTTGTCAAGTCACCGGTCGTCTGATTAAAAAAATCGATTCCTCAAAGGTCAAAATAAATTAGACATAATAACACCCAGTGGTTGGACGCCCCGTATTGGACCTTGACAAGCCTGTCTTTCAGAAGCAAGGTGGTTTCCGTCAGAGGTAGTAGTCCGGGAACTTGAAGGCGGGGAGACAGCGTGACCTCCCGTCCTCTGGGGTGATGCAGGCCAGGTTGGGCAGACAGGGACACGTGTGATGCAACCGCATCCCCTTGAAGGGAATCTGGATGGATGTGTTTGTGTGTGTGTGTGTGTGTGTGTGTGTGTGTGTGTGTGTGTGTGTGTGTGTGTGTGTGTGTGTGTGTGTGTGTGTGTGTGTGTGTGTGTGTGTGTGTGTGTGTGTGGGGGGGGGGGGGGGGGGGGGGGGGGGGTTTGTACATGCAGGTGTGTGTGTATGAGAGAAAGAGGGAAAGAAATAGAGGGAGAACAATAAGAACAGCAGAGCCAAGTATAGAAATATTCATTAAAAAGCAGTTAAACTTGCTACTTATTTTTATTCCAAAGTGTTTTTGAATGATGTATGATAATAGAAGAATCCATCTATCTCTTTCAACAGCATGGTTATTTCGTCATTAGGTTTGTTTCTCTCCATTTCTCCAACGCTCTCTGGGGCAAGGCTTACTGATGAAGAGAAAGTTCTCTCAAGGACACGTCGGACAGCAAAATATTTGATTTAATCTTAAGGCATGATCATGGGAAAAGTACTGGCTCCAAAGGTTACCAAGAACACATTCGAAGAGACAATAGGTGAATAAGATTCTTATATAGGCAAACGTCTTCATTGTGGGTAGGGAGTGGGAGTGACCTTAGGCCAAGTAAATTTGTAATACAATAGGTGGATATTGGACATGTCTGCAGGTCTGTAAGACATGGCTGTAAGCAGTTTACACAACAAAGAAGTCAGTAGATTGGCCTGATCTCAATACCAGACTGGCTGGCTCCAGTGGAGGAAGGGATGTGATTTAAGATACAGGGAGAATGAATACAATTCCTTCTAATGTAATAATTATATAAACAAGGTTAATATAATTTGTATGTGATTGTATATTTATAGTTATGATTGATATTTCCACGACACTTACCATTAGATTTCACCCACCGTGGTACTCCACAGACAGGATCGATTTAGAGGAAAAAGAGTGAGTAGATTTACTCCTGCATGGAGGGGGTCTTAGCACTTTCAGAACACAACACAAAAGACTCAACATTTCTCCCAGGTTTCAACAAATAGCAGGCTGCCGTGTCAAGACATTTCTTTTTCCCCTCCACATACGTTGGGGATGAAGCTGTCTTGGGGGCTTCGGTTGTAATCTCTCAGACGCCACACACTGAAGCGGGGGATTGAAGACAAGCTGTTCCAAGTGAAAACCAAGAGGAAAGTGTGGCAGCCAATGTTGAACGGGGGTTGTGGCAACACTGTTCCAATCTCTGGGGAAAAAGGACCACTTGTCGCCAAAGAAAGCAGAACCGAAATCATCGAGGTCGCCACCTTCAAATACGATGACAGCTCTAGTCTTAGATAAAGCAGTTGAAAATCTTTGTACAACAATGTTTTTGTTGTACCAGAGTATTTTAGTGCAGGTATGTACAAGTAGCATGCGTCATCAAATGATAATGCGCCAAAGCCCATTCACTCAAACTCTCACACTCCCCCACCATTTTCTCTCCCCTTTCAAGGCACTGTTTTAAAATGTGTGGAGGAATCATAGACAGACGTCTTTTCTGTCTGTTTAAACCTCCTTAAAAATGAATCCCCCCACCACCACCTCCACCAAACAACAAAATCGCCCATTCAATATCCTCACCCCACTCACCTGGAGCATAATACACAATAAAGGCAACATTCTACTCATTGTAAAAATCAATATACAGTGCGATTTGTAATGGATTTAGAAAATATCTCTAAATATTTTTCTCAAATGACTAAATATTTCAAAAATTGTAAATAATTATAAATATATATCTATATATGATAAATACAATGAGCAAGTTTTTGCAGTTTGAATGGCATGTTTGATTATCATGGCGTGCTCACCCATGTCAGAGGGACTTCTCACTGGCTACAGAAAGAGAGTTCCTTATAAACAAACATGAACTCAACGCTCTTATATTTCTGACCTCCTGCATCCCAAAGTGATCCCTTAGGTCATCAACCCAAAACCCGCTGGCCATTCCACGGTTAGGGTTAGGGTGTGAGGCTCAAGGGCCATTGGCCCTTGGTGAGTGTGATCTGTACAACGGCAGCCCAGACAGGAAAAGGCTTCCCCTCCCCATCAGAGAGGCCCCCACTGTTGACATGTTTAAAACTTGTCTTGAATGGAATACGTATTTTAATAGATCGATTTTTTAATTTACTTGTTATCTTTATCTTTTTTGCGCAATGTTTTTGCGTGCTTTACGAATAAACCTGACGTTAAACTACAATCTTGGAGTGGGCGGTGCTCACCTTATGACTCATGGGGTGGCAGTCGTCGTGCTCCTGGCCCATGGGGGTGCACATCCTCAGAGTCCGTATCCACACACTGACCGCGCAGCACATAGCCCCTCCGCACTGGGAGTCCATCTCACAGGCCTTAGCACACACACACACACACACACACACACACACGCACACGCACACGCACACACACACACACACACACACACACACACACACACACACACACACACACACACACACACACACACACACACACACACAGATGAATACATAAAGTAACACACATAACTGGGAGTAAGACACCCTACCTGACCACACAGATCTGAAAGGGTAATGAAGAGCTTGGATGTCTGGCACTTGTTTTTATTTTCAACCACTCATGAGAACCAATTCAAGATTATGGATGTAGCACATTCAGCGCTATTACCAAGTTCAATGCTAGACAACAGGTTTGTCTAGCATTCTCATTGGCCCCCCTCAGTAGATATAGCCTGCTCTCTCATTGGCCCACCTCAGTAGATATAGCCTGCTCTCTCATTGGCCCCCCTCAGTAGATATAGCCTGCTCTCTCATTGGCCCACCTCAGTAGATATAGCCTGCTCTCTCATTGGCCCCCCTCAGTAGATATAGCCTGCTCTCTCATTGGCCCCCCTCAGTAGATATAGCCTGCTCTCTCATTGCCCATCTCAGTAGATATAGCCTGCTCTCTCATTGGCCCCCCTCAGTAGATATAGCCTGCTCTCTCATTGGCCCACCTCAGTAGATATAGCCTGCTCTCTCATTGGCCCCCCTCAGTAGATATAGCCTGCTCTCTCATTGGCCCACCTCAGTAGATATAGCCTGCTCTCTCATTGGCCCACCTCTTACAGCTGCTCTACATGGAGGGGAGATGGGCTCCAACCCCAACCAAGCGCTGGAGTTTGAGCCCCTGGTTGAACCAACGTCAAAAATAAAAAAGAACAGTGCCTACGCGATCTAGGAGTTTGTCGACCCCAGCTTTGGACACGCATTGAGTTTCGGCACGTCTTTCACCTAGTGATAGTCCCCACCGAACCTAATAGACCCCTAAGAATTACGAACCCTAACGAAGGGACTAGACCAGGCACTGTGGCACTCTTCCATCCCCCCAGGACCCTTAATGGCATTTCATTCTTCCTGAACAATTTGACGCTGTTGTTCTGGTTATCTATTCGGTCACAACCTAAACGTCTCTCCCGGGGATGTTTTCATACGGTGGTTAATAAGGGATGTGAGTCCCAGAGGGCGGAGACCACGTCAGTACTTCTGCTGCGACCAGGCAACCTCGGCTCTCTACCATTAGAGAGGCATCTATCACAGGGGACCGGGGCGATCGCTTGGATTATATAACCTCCAGTCGCCCAGTCCGCTGTCCCCCCGTCATATCCCCAGCTCAGAGTCGTGATCCATAACCTGTCTTTGACCCCCAGGGTTTCTTGGCCATTTTAAGCCGGAGGTTGGAAGTAACACAAGTACTTCATCTCCATTATCTCCATTATACTGCCGTTACTGACGTTCCCGGTCCAGAAGCCAATCCTCGCATGAAACCTACACTAACCCTTTTAAATAATGTATATACAACACCCAAGTAATATCAACACCATCACCATCAACAACACGATTAGTTAATGATTACTAGACACATTGGTTAACTGTTAATTAACTGTTAGTTAATACTTATAATTGCATGAACTAATGAACGGTTCATTAATGTAGCCTTATTGTAAAGTTTTACTAGCATATCTGTACTTCCGATTGAGCCAACCAGCTTCCAGCTTGGATTCAGATGCCTTGCAACGCTCTTTCCAAACCATGAATAAGTAGGCTTATTTTCTGGTGTCACTTTAATATAAATGGTTACACACACACACACACACACACACACACACACACACACACACACACACACACACACACACACACACACACACACACATACACACACACACACACACACACACACACACACACACACACACACACACACACACACACACACACACACACACACACACACACACACACACATAGTTGATACAGTAAAAAGAAAAGAAAAGAAGACTTTGCCAGAATATAGTGTAAAGTGATTTCTTGCCAGCTAAAAGCCTTTCCTCTCGTTTAAAGGATGAGGTTGTCTGTACCATCACTGTCTTGGATGGAGAACATGGGGGGGGGGGGACGACACTCTGGATGTAATGTGTCAATCTGTGTCTTTCTCTTCCTGTGTTATGAGCACACGGCTGCCCCCGCAGCTACTCATATCAGCGGTTAAGTGTCAGTGGGCTGTGACAGGGTCGCTTTCTGTAGGTCAAAACACTGGCCGTGACTGTCAAACAGACAGAAATAGGTCTATATGTGTGCATCTGTGTGATGCTCAGGCAGTCAGTCTGACCGTCGGTCCTTCCATCCGTTCATCCATCCATCTCTCCGTCTATTTTTCTATCTGTCCAGCTAAGTGAAAATAACCTCAAATCATCAAATCAATGTTTGCTCAGACAGTATAGTTCGTGATCGTTATATTTAAATCATTTTCACATTAAAAAAGTGTTAAGTACCAGATCTGAAACACATGTTTTATAAAAGCATTACATGATAAAGCCAAAATGTGAAACAGATTAGGTATTATAAAACAGTAAAAAAAAATAGCAGATTCAAGGTAGGTAGAAATATACTCATAACTCAGAATTTATTTTCATACGTAATTATTAGAGAATATTGAAGCATGCAAAAAGGCTTGTGTGAATGTATTTTTGTGAATGTGAATGCCTAACTCAATTCTAATATCAACAGTAAGGTGGGTTGATCTCAAAATGAAAGGTGTGCATGTGTGTGAAATTAATAAAATTTACCAAATGTGCACACAATAAAATAAAGTGTCTGTGTGTGTGTGTGTGTGTGTGTGTGTGTGTGTGTGTGTGTGTGTGTGTGCGTGCGTGCGTGCGTGTGTGTGTGTGTGTGTGTGTGTGTGTGTGTGTGTGTGTGTGTGTGTGTGTGTGTGTGTGTGTTCGAAACTAACTCATATCTAATATCAACACCCTTACACCGCAAGAGGAATTGGAAGTCGCTCACCCCCGTGATGACAGCTGAAGAGCCGGGGGAAACCAGCAGCAGGAGGAAGAGCACCAGGAGGACAGACCTGGTGCCAGGGGCCGGTCTCTCCCGGGGCCCCATGGCACACAACGCCAGCAGGCTTGTTGACGACCGGCCCCCAGGACCCGTCGGCTGGAACATGGGTGGTAAACGCTCTCACAGGAAGGAGAAGGCAAGAGCAGAGGAGGAAGAGACCGATGGATAGAGGGTCCGGGAGAGGGTTACAGAGAGAGAGGGATAGGAGGAGAGAGAAAGAGAGAGAGAGAGACAGAGGTGGCCTCCAAACTTGTGTTGAAGGGGGGCTGGCAGAGGTTTATAAAAGCCCCAGCCTCTGTCACTCAAATGCGTCAATGAATCCCTCACACGCACACACACACTCACACAAACACAAACACAGAAGAAACACACACAAGGCACACAGGCACACAGGCACACACATGCAAACACGCCCCCACACCTGTTGCATCTGGGAGACGGTTTTAGAAAAAAAAGAATACAGAGAAACCAAGGTGAGCTCCTACGTGGACTTTTCTTTGGAAATCCCAGCAGAAATATTTCCTTTGTGGTCAACTGTAATCCTTCAGGTTCTGGGTTGATTCCCATTCAGGACTGTGCAAAAGTCTTCTGGCTTCCTCTGAAGCTTGGACATTGAACGGCTCTAGCTATTAGTTTTGTTGTCATGACAAGAGCCTAATGGACTGCTTATGCACATGGAGATGTGTGAGAATACTGCAATGCTCCACCTTTCAAGGCGTCAAGGCCAGTGCAGTCTTCTAGAACACACTCCTCCCGGACACATATTGCAGTGTAAATTAAAATATCAGGGACCATGAAAAATTGTCTGGTAGGGCTCAAACATGCATACCAGTTTTAGAAGGTTTCTTGGTGTGCCACAATCCAATAGTGTTGGGTTTATACATTTCAAACTGTTTGCTAAATGTGTCCTTGTCCAAAGTTGGCAGGGATATGACACAGGAGAAGTCACAAACTGAATCCAAGGTAAGCAGTGTGTTTGGATGCGTGTGTGTGTGTGTGTGTGTGTGTGTGTGTGTGTGTGTGTGTGTGTGTGTGTGTGTGTGTGTGTGTGTGTGTGTGTGTGTGTGTGTGTGTGTGTGTGTGTGTGTGTGTGTGTGTGTGTGTGTGTGTGTGTGTGTGTGTGTGTAGGTGTGTAGGTGTGTGTATGTGTGTGTGTGTGTGTGTGTGTGTGTGTGTGTGTGTGTGTGTGTGTGTCTTTGATATGAAAGTGTTCTTTGTTCAGAACATTCGAACAGAATATATTTTCTTTGTCCTTCCTGTTTATTTTGGAAGGACTTTCCTTCTTTTGTTAACCCTAACCCATTGTTATTATCATTCCACAGTATAATTATCAAACTTTATAGTTGAATGATAATTATATACTGTATACATATACTATACATATATATATATATATATATATATATATATATATATATATATATATATAAGAATAATTCTCTATCAACTGCAATGAACTGGCAAAGTTTCTTAATAGATTAGGTTGTCCTCGCTAAATAAATATAAATCAATGACATACAGTCATAGTTTGAAGCAATTCTGAAGCAGTTGGAAGTTCTGAAGTGTCAAGTATCATTTTAATAGTATATGGAAGTTTGTTTTATGCCATATTTATCTCTGGCTGTCTATGTGAAGGGGACTCCAAAAGGAACAGTTTATAAGTAGGGGTTTATAAAAAGCCTATTGTCCCCAAGTGGACCCCTCAAACTTCCCACTAGAAGTTGTCTGTAGTGTGTCAGTAAAATCTGATCTGGTTTCATTGCCTCAAGTGACACACTTAAAAATCATTGCGCTCATAAAACTTTAATGCAGCGCACTTTCTCTGCAACTTTCCTCCACTATTGCCTGGGAGCCTGAATGAACGGGTCGGTGTTTTTTTTTTTTTCCCCTCCATTTTTCACAGGGGGATATTATTAAAGTTTAATGAAGCGTATAAAAAGGAATGGACATCATTGGCTCTGATGATATTCACCATGAATACTAATGAGCAAGCGGGTTGGAGGAAGTGCGATGGCAAAATAAATGTTAACTCTCCAAAGGTATTCCTGCATATGTTGTGTACACTTAACCTTTGCGTCATTGGGGTGTATGTGTAATGTACGTGTATGTGTAAATTGGCAGGAAAAGTTCATTAGACGTTATATATATGGCAAAAAATCCATAAATCCTTTCCGATATCAAAGCCGTCAACAAACCGCCTTTCAACAGATTATCACATCCACTCAACTTGCTTCCACCATTCCCAGAGGCTCCAGCTCTATATTCAGCCGAGCCGTTACAGTAATTCTGTCAGATAATGCCTATTGGGTTGGCCCTGTTTGTTTTATAGCATCTCATAAACCTTAGGTGGCTAACCATTCCTCATTTGAATGCTGTTTTAAACTAAATCCAACTGTGTTCAGCTTTAAAACCCTGTTCTCACATGGATATAACCTGCTGCCAACGGATCTATCATTACGAGATGTTAGCCTGCAGTGAAATAAAAAAGACCCCCCTCAACACTCCTAGCTTAGCATCAATTGACCAAACAGGACTCACATCAGTGGATTACAGTCTTGTCTGGGGGCTTCCTGCTCTCAATGACGTCCTCCCAGCATTCCTGTTCTGCCTATTTAAATGAGTTTATTGAATAATATGTGTAATACAAACACTGCCAGTGAGACGGCGAAGTCCAGCCCCGCCCATCTCTGTGCCACCCAAACCCTGAGCCTGAGGTGGCCGAGGCAGGCGGAGGGGATCAGAGTGGCTGTCTGTTAAATCTGACAGGCCACTGTCATACCTTCCTGACCTGCGTGTCAGCAGCAGGAGCAGTTCCTGTGAGCACAAGGAAGACAGAAGAGGAAGACAAAGCAGTGGCGAGCGGTGGCTTTTCCATATGCTAATGAGACACTCGGATTAGAGTGAGAGGTTATATAGAGCACACGTGTGAGATGTGCTGAACTCTGGGCCGTATTCAGGCAGTATGTCAGTGTTTATTCACGGAGGTGAATACCCAGCTGCTTATGTGTTGTGGAAAATGAAACAACCAGTGAAAAACAAATGTAATGTTCAAACACTGATTAATAAATAGAGAACTTTTATTTCATTCATCATTCGGCTGTTTTTAAAGGTTTCGGAAGGACCAGTTTGATGAAATCAGGAGACGTATGTGTCAAGCAAAGAAATAGGAAGAAAACTAGAATACGCACATCCATCTATCCTTCCATCCCTCCACTTGTTCTCCAAAGTGATGCATTCATCATAGGGATACCCTTTCTTGCTTTAATCAGATATGTTTTTTTGTTTTTGTCTTTATTTGTAGTATTCTGTCAGCTTCCAACTGGAGGCGTCTTTACTCCAGCCTATTTGTATTTGGTATTTGCTGAATGATATGTGTCCTTGGCGCCCACGAAGCAGCCACGGACAGGATGTACTTCCATGAAGGACAGCTGCCAACCCATCATTCCAGAATGCCAAGTTCACTGGTGATTCATCATGCTTTTTCCACACAAGTAACAGCAAAAAGCTATGAGAGATTTATATCATAACGTGGTAAAAAATTATAACTCTAATAGCTAAGTTATTAACATGTTAATATGGTTACACCCATGGGCAAATATAATATTCATTCTATATTGTTGTGTTTCCTGAAGAACATCATGTTGATCGTACAATAGATATTCCTTTGCATCGAATATTCATGTGTAAATATTCTGTGCATTCAAAACACTTGAAGGTCAACACAGTAACCCTGAAGACTCCTACAAATTCTTATTCACATTATATACGTATCCACAATCTGAGGCTAAAGGCGCTGTTGTTGTTTTTTTACAGCCGTAGGTCTTTAATTCATCAACATCCTGATAAGAAAAGCGTTTTACACTTGATAAGAAAAGCGTTTCACATTTCACACTTGTCCTGTACAAACCTACAGTTCCGGCAATTTCTGTATCAGATATTGCGTCTAAGCAGATGAGATATTTAGATGCAAAAAGCACACAATACTGTTGACAATTAGTGGTTATATATATTTGTATTAAAAGTACGAACAAAGATACATCACAACATGCATCAACAAACAACATAACAGGCATACATTACAATAATCTGGGGCCCCAGATGGGAGCTCCTCTTTGCGTGTTACTTCATTCTCTGAAGGTACGCTCAGACAAGTCCACTGAGTCTTCCAATCGATGAGTTCTTATTCGTTTGGGTTTATTAGGGGGTGGTCCCCCAATACCAAAAGCCTTTGTGTACCAGATGGTTATCTTTTCAACTGCAGCTGTGGGGAATGCATTGGAGGGGGTAGCGGCCGTGCCATCGAAAACCCCTGGCTTGGTTGACGCTAGCCAGGGGGTCGAGAAAACAGGCCCACACATCAAAGGATTGCATGGAGGGTGATTTACATGACAAGAAACATAGGAAAGGGCAGGCAATAAAATGCTTCACACGACTCTCGAACATTCACACTTTAAATGACCCAAAAGGAGCCCAGAAGGCAGACACTATATAAAATTACACAGAATAGCAACAAAACTTAAATTCATATAGACCAAAACAATACAACATGTAGATTTTCCATCACAGTTTGTACAGAACAAGTGTGAAATGTTTCTATGTCCCATTTTGTATAACCTTTATTCAACCAGAGAAAAAACTCAATGGGATTAAAAAATCTGCTTTTCAAGAGTAGCGATCAAGAATATAACGTTTACGCCAGAAAATTATCAACTTGTGAGTATTATCGGTTTTCCTACGATAAGTAATTCTCGGGTTTGGGGCAACCACTCAAACTTGGAATAGGCTCAGTCCTTGGTGCTGTTAACATAATTGGGAGAATAAATACAATCATCTAGCTACGGAATCTCTGGTGCACCTCCGTGACCCCTTTTCATACTTCACAGCACCAGAGACCTCACGTTGGTGGCCGACTGTGGGCTACATAATTGACTGTGACGAGGTCCAGCAATGTGCCCTTGTCTGCTGTGGGTAAATCACTGGTGACATGCTGGATGTCAGGATTGAAATGGTAATTTCGAGAACACAATCTCTCTCTTACGAATGCTGAGACGCCGTTAATCCGTTGGTAGAGAGACATACCACTTCCATTCATTAAAGGTCCCTGTGATTCACATGTAGATGATGGACACACTTTGATCATGTCACTTTCTTGAGGAGCAGTATATCCAGTCTGCAAAAATATGTTTTTCTCACTGCAAGTTCGCAGAAGTTGGGGTCAAATTGATTGAATTGATCAATCAAAAGACAGTATGAACTGTTGTTGTTGTTTTTAGGATGATTAGATTAAGTTTGTCAGGAAGAATTCTATTGGCCATGAGGCGTGGTAACATTAAGAAATTAGGGTATTAAAACAACTCTGATGCATAGCACATAGTTCATCGACATCCGTCCTCCCATTATTGTCACTCTTGGACACTGTACTGTGTTTTGTTTCTAATTACTTATCTGCAAAGACAACAAGGAGCCGCTTTATTTATGTCTTCGTGTGATCCTATTGTTTCATCTTTCACTCAAAAAGCTCTTTGTTAGCCAGATACTGTCTTAAACCCCGAATTATTTTAAACAATAAGGATATTACAGGAGGAGGGACGGCGGAGTTCACCCTGCCCACGATTGCTAAGCAAGGGCGTAGGCTACTTGCTAAGAAGGATGCCCGTTCATTAGCTAGAGTACCCATTGTCGATGAACGGCTAATGGACAATGAGTCACATGAACTATCGAGACCCAGCTGTACGACTTACAGCCAATTAACAGCAAACGAGAATGTAAAGGATGTCTGTCTCTCTCTCTCTCTCTCTCTCTCTCTCTCTCTCTCTCTCTCTCTCGCCTAGTAAACACACCGTTTACAGACTATCATGATCTGTCTGTTTCCTTGTCTTGTTTTGGTGTGTTACCTGTTTTACTTTGTTATCGGTCTTGTTTCTCCCCATGTCCGGTCAAGTTTCCCTCCTGTGTGATTACTGCTCCCTCCCTAATGTGTCTCAGCTGTTACTCGTTGCGTGCCCTGTGTGTGTTTGGTATTTAAGCCCTTGTCTTTCCTTTGTTCCTTGTCGGATCATTTTAGTTTGCGGTGAGTTCTGTCCGTTGTGTTCCCTGTGTTCCCAACTTCCCGGTGTTCCCTGTGTTACCCGCGTCACCCGTGTCCCTTGCCTTTTTGAGTTGATAAATCATACTTTTACCTGAACAGTCTGCAATTGGGTCCTACCTGCCTGCCTGCCACCCGCTAACCGTGACACAGACGACTAATTCGAGAGATTCAAGTTAATTTATTTAAGAAGCAGGTATATGTTGGAGGTTTGAACAAACAAAAAAAATAAAGTCAATGAAATTAAATTATGTTAAATAAAAGTAATTAAATATTGTGCCTGCTGGTCAAAAAGCCCAATATTGAGAATGAATACTCGTAGTCTGAGTGGACTAACATCATTTAAATATAACATTTAGCATTCAAATAAAACGGATCAAAGTCATCATTTCCAATTTGAGGCCAATTGCCGGTAAACATGCATTCACTCGTGCACATCGGTGTTCTCCTACTCCGGCAGCACTCATCTGCCCTTGACATTCCTCCCCCACCCCCATCCTCCCCCACTCCCCCCACCTCTCGGGTCTCCAGCCTGCTTACTGAAGACAACAGCCTGAGGGAAGAAGGCAGCAGAGGACCAGAATAACAAGGTGCTCTTCTAATTAAAGGGGAGACCCCACCCTCCCCCATCCTGACTCCCTCCACACTTCCTCCTTTCTGCCCTTCAACAATTTCTCTCTCTCTCTCTCTCTCTCTCTCTCTCTCTCTCTCTCTCTCTCTCTCTCTCTTTCTCTCTCTCTCTCTCTCTCTCTCTCTCTCTCTCTCTTTCTCTCTCTCTCTCTCTCTCTCTCTCTCTCTCTCTCTCTCTCTCTCTCTCTCTCTCTCTCTGTCTGCACTCTCACCCCCTATCTCTCCCCCTCTCTCCCTCTTTATTTATCTCTCCGCCTCACTTTCACTGTTTATTTTTCCTTCGCTCCGTATTCTGCGTGGCTCTATCGTGCTCTCCCTTCTCTCCTGAAGGGTCTCCATGGAGTTTCAGTGTGTACACTGGGAGAGATATGTTCCACCACAGTGCAGCGATACCGTATGATAAACGGGCTGAAGCCATGTACTGCTCAATCATTGCCGTATTGTGAGCGTGCTGCAATAGTGTATACGTGCTGCATCCTCACACGGCTCAATCAATGGACAAAGCTCAGAGGGTTTCCCTTTCACCTTCACTTAACGGGAATCTAAATCCGGGATCTTCTAATTAGCTCTGGCTGGCGTTATTGTAGGTGTCCGTGAGGAATAGCAAATCACACGGCATGGCGGTTTCGCTGTTCAATATAGCGCTGGTTCGACAACAGGGTTGTACTGTATGTGTGTATACATGTATGTCCCGTGGAGAGATCGGGAGCGGCAGTATGTAATACATGAACAGCCACTATGAATATGCATTGGACTCGTGTCTCCCCACAGGTGTTCAGGCATCACATTCAGTATTAATGAGCCCAGTGATGAATACTGTGGGGAATTTGGTAAGAAATGTATAGGGGAACACATGCAAATGCACAGCATAATTAAAGAAGGATGTGCATTTTAACACTTTGAATAAATAAATGATCTTAAAATCCTCTTGGAGTTCCAGAAACCAATATGCACTAACATTAACAATGTAAATCACACTGATTAGAAAACAAACACACTCGTTTTTGACACTGTTTCCCTAGTTAAAAAGATTTGCTTCCATTCATAAGAGCCAATAAGAACCCGATATGGGTTGGATATGAACCATGCAGTTAACAGGTTGGTTGGTAAAATATATGGTCACTATATTGTTCTGGTTTAAATGTAAAGCAAGGAGTTATTCACCTGAAGTTGTAATTTGCGTTCAAAGAGTGGGTGCAAGAGGAAGTTGTGAGTTGTTTCATCAAACGCAAACTTTGACGCCACACAGATAACACGAAAAAGAATCAAGAAATGCACAAGGAAAAGGAGAGAAATGCCATTGGGGAAAGGAAGCACGTCTTCTCTGGTTGCAGAAGATTTCAGAGCCCGGTGATCATTCACCGCTGCCCACTCCTCACACATTTCCAACATTTATAGAAACACAATTTCCTGCCTGAGCAAGGGCACCACATATATTATGCAGTGTGCCGAAGAATAGTACATCTCCCCTCACCTTTCAGTCATCATTTTGATTATCCTCTCATGGTCATCTATTTCGCGGAAACAGAATGTGTCTTTTTTTGTCTTCTTCCTCTACTGTATGGGTTCTGTGGAAAAGTACAGCCTCGTGGAGCCCAACTGCCTCCATTCTGAAGATCTGAAAACCAGACGGGCCATTTCCATGTCATGTGAATCTATTCCCGTTTATCGCTGTAAATCTAAATATAGCCTGTTTAATAATGTTATAATATCATCCCTCCTTTTGTGGCTTAATCATTTCCTCATCTTTGGAAGAATTGTAGTCCCTTTATAGGAAGAGGGAACTGCAAAAAAGGCGGCTCGACTCCCAGCTAAACGTACAAGGTTTGATTCCCCCTGTGTCAGAGGTAGGCCTCCTTGAACAAGATGGCCTTATCGCTATCTGCTCATTAATGACATTGAATGAGCATGTAGCCGCCATCTTTGAACATCTCCCTTCTTGATAAGAATCAGTTTTTGTATGACGGATTATCCACGACTAGATGTTGTTATCGAACAAGAATGGGGTTAAGAGCGTGGGTTTGTCCCCAAAGAAAGCCAGTGACGGGAACAGTGACAGATTCTTTTCAGAGGCCGCGCTGTTAAGAAGGGCC